>NC_138076.1:63011147-63611147 GCF_964212035.1 Myotis nattereri | reverse complement strand
GGCATTATGGCCATAGAGTCAAACCAGGTCATTAAGTCTAGAACATGAATTTTAAAAGATAATGGTATGTCCACTTCATTTTCTGCTGTCTCAGTATAATCATGAAAAGATTTAATATCTGTGTACTGATGTAAAAGTCTCTTTCTATAAATATAGATGGATAAGGACATGTACACACATACACATACACATTCAGACAAAAACACACATACATTACTTACACTATAGTAAATTATTTACGTAATATGGCCCTCAGTTGAAAAAGTGATTCTGAATTGAATATAATTATGCAGACTTTTGTCTATTTTAATAAGGATATAGGAAAGAAAGAAAAATGAAAGCAACAATAAATAGTATACAGAAATGATTTAACTAAAAATTTTTGTTGTAGGTAAACTGAGCTAAAATCATATTAGCATAAACATTGTATTCTCTATTTTAAGTAACAATATAAAAATATAAAATTCCTAGAGACTCTGGTCAGCTAAGTGAAGGGATAATATAGGAAATGAATTGCTTACTTGAAACCCTGATCCTTCATAGTACAACTTGGTTCAGTTTTACTGGTTACTAAATAAACAGTATCAGAATTGAAAATGCATTTAATGCATGACTCAATTTCCATAGAAGTTAATTTCCTGACTTTTCAGTTTGATTGCATCAGAAGTTATTCAGTAAAAGAGGGCAAAACAAAGCCAGTCACTCCTACTTTGGAATAATTAAGCAGTAATTTGACCAAACATTTCCTTCCTTCCTGTGTATTTCTCAAAGTCACTATTACACTTCAAATCTTAGCAGAAATATTTTTAATGGGCACAATCTATAAGGGAAACAAATAGCTCATAGTAAAATTTTTCACCATTGGTGTTGGCAACATCATCATGAGACCACTTTTTACTGCTATTTTTAGGATGCATTTGAGATAAGCTTTTGGTTTTCAGGCTTTAGAATGACCGTATTACAGAAGTAAGAGTAACCATCACTAATTTTCACACACAAGCTCAATATACAATTCAGTTCATTAATATGGGACACAACTTCTGGAAAATTAACTAAATAGGGCAGTGTTATAACTTTAAATGTTACTTTAACGCAGTTAACATATTGATTGTAAAAATTAGATTGTTTAATGCTATTCCAGAAAAAAGAAATATCAGTCTTTGAAATCTGAGGGTCCCAGATCATTTGTCTACATTAAAAATGTATCCATCATTCACAAAATTATGTGAAACTATCATATACAGCCTTTGCCTTTTAACTATTTTGAGAGCAACTTCTTACATATCCTTTCATTTCATTACTGAAAAAAATTAAAAAGTGCATTCCAATCCCCCTTGCCCAGTTTGAAAAACTAGTACCCCCCAATAAACCTCGCTATTGTTTTTACTTTGCAACTCAACTAACTTTTTTTTTAGTCGTTATCATTCACCTCTGCTAAGTGACTTCTCATCTGACTTGGTCTGTAAATCTTGTTTTTCCTTCATCACTCCCCACTCCCACTCCATCTCAGAAATCTCAAAGCCTCTGGCCTGTGATCCAAACATCTGATACGCACCCTCAAAGCTCTCCATGCGTACGCATTATTTTTCTATTTTAATGATCAACCAAAATTTTGCTACTGATTCTCTCAGCCTCTTGTTATCAGTCTCTTGTCCCTCTGTTTACAACAATCACCCAGTGGTTACTTTCAGGTACAGTTCTGTTAACTGAGGGAAGGTGAGCTCAGAGAGCATCTGTGTACACCTCCTTCTGGGAGGCAGTGCCTTGTAGAGGAGAGAGAGCCAGACAGTCAGGACTTGTGCCTGTCTCCACCACGCTGCTTTGTAACTTGAACAATGAGTCTCAGTTTCCTCAATAATGAAATGGAAACAATGATATCTACCACCATCATAGGGATATTATAAAGATTAAATGGACATTTTCTAATTTTTCATGCTACAGTGTAGGTGTAATCAAACTTAGTATCATTTCTCCTCTTCTTGGAAATTGTGTGCCAATAAGAAAAGAAGTATTCTCAATTACAATATCCTTGATTTTTAACAATCCATGTAAATCCATATAAATGACAGCATCTGTATATGTCCACCATTTAAAACACAAACATTAATCCAAACATATGGGTCAGGGTTACATTTTTCCTTAAGTTGTTTTTTACTAGACAACCTATACAAGACTTGCTGACCTCTGCCAAGTATTCAAAATTTTAAATATTTATGTATAATATTCCCCCCATACTACACATTGATTGTCAGTATATATGAATTATTAAATTAATTTATTGTATAATAAAAACTTTAGAATGCAAATGGACCTTATGAATTAATTAGTTAATCCTCTCAGTTTACAAATGAGAACCCTTCATTCCAATAGATTGCTCAGCCCCGTAATAGTCATAATAGAAGCCAAATTTTTGACAATGCACTTATTTTTCTATTTTTTAATACTTTGATTTTTATATAACTCAAATGCAATACTAAAGATATATATATATATATCTTTGATGATATATATATCATCTTCTCCTTTGACTATAGAGCAAATGATAGAGAAATTAACTCATTTGTTTTCAAATTTTCCCTTAGTGACCAATGGGACCACTCACTAGTTCTTTAATTAACAGTCTATGGATTATAGTTCTACAATGTTTGCCAAAAATGCCTCCAATTTAAAGAAAATTTAAAGTGGAAAAATTTAGTAAAAATCCTAGCTTTCAAAAGACATAACTTGTTTCTTTTATAATAAAGTTTATTCATGATTAATATTTATTTTTATACTAAAATAAATAAATGGAATTTGCAACTTTTCTCCATTATATATGTATGCAAAAACCATCTCTCTCTTAAGATACATAGCAACGTTCATGAGAACTGTTTATATTCATCAAGTCCATGTTTAGATTATTTCTAAAATATATAACTTGGAAACAAACAAACAAAAATTTGCCCCATTATACTCCATAGGCTTATTATTCTAGGAGGAACACTGGTCTAACATGCCTTTGATTTGTCAGGTGATTACTAAAGGAAGGTAGATAGTAGAAAATTTGAGTTTTATGTGATATTTTAATTGTAGTACTTCAAATCGATTTAGAAGAGGAAGGTGGTGCCATTCTGAAGGTGACGACCTCCCCACGATGAAATCCCTCACACTAAGGATATCCTTCAAAACTCTCCAGAGAGGAGAGGAGGAAAAACAAGAAATCCCTGGTGCAGAGCCCCAATTCCTACTTCAGGGATGTGAAATGCCCAGGATGCTATAAAGTCACCACCATCTTTAGCCATGCACAATCGGTAGTTTTGTGTGTTGGTTATTCCACTGTTCTCTGTCAGCCAAGAGGATGAAAAGCAAGACTTACAGAAGGATGCTCCATCAGAAGGAAGCAGCACTAAAAGCCCCTCAAATCAGGATGCGTGGGGAATCATCCCAATAAACACATATGGATACAAAAAGAGAGGGAGAGGGAGACAGGGGGGGCAAACGAAAGAAAAGGAAGGTGCTTTTATCTTTCAGCAAGACTTGAATGCCATTTTACAAAATTTAGCTTTTATTTTTTTATTCTGTCCCATCTAATTCACACTTTCTTAGAGTTATAGATATACTAAAATACCAAAAAAATAACATATAAAGCAATGGGTTAAATACATAAAACAAGAATGTACTAAAGAAAAAATTTTGAGAGTTATATTTTGAATTTTAGAAAAAAACATGACCTCACTCACAGATATTTGAAATAAAACAACTATAGAAACTAGAATGCAGAAGATGCAAGGTTAAACATACTTTGGTTAAGGCATGTCAATTTATCAGACTCTGCTTATACTGAAGAATCCTTTCAGAGTACTGTGCATATAACCTAGATCATATCAGCAGCTCAACTGATGAGCATAACATTTTGTGAGCCATGGAGTTTCTTGTTTTCTAGCCATTTCTCTTCCTTTTCCCCTTCATTTCCAGATAACTGCCTGAAAACTCAGCAAAATATTTCCCTGTCTCTTTCTTTCCCATTCTAACCACCTCTTCTCAACTGAATCAAGCTATTTTGTGTTTCCACTTGTGCTAATCTCAATTTTTTAAAAAAATATATTTTATTGATTTTTTACAGAGAGGAAGGGAGAGAGATAGAGAGTCAGAAACATCGATGAGAGAGAAACATCGATCAGCTGCCTCCTGCACATCCCCCACTGGGGATGTGCCCGCAACCCAGGTACATGCCCTTGACCGGAAACGAACCTGGAACCTTTCAGTCTGCAGGCCGACGCTCTATCCACTGAGCCAAACCAGTTTCGGCTGCTAATCGCAATTTTTGAACACACACACTGAATTATACAGATTAATGTCTTCCCCCATCTAAACTGTGAGTTTCCTGAGAACAAAATATCTTTTATGCATCTCTGGAAAACTTTATTCTATTTTAGTGCCTGGAATAGACTGAGTGCTTCACAAATGTTTTATGCATGAACTATGAATAAATAGATGAATGAATGAATGAATGAGGATAATGAGGACAAAATAGGATGGCATATGTTAAAAAAAAACAACTCTGTAAACCATAAAACATTACATACTCCATTCTTAACCCAAGTTGGTGAAGAAGGGTCAGGAGTAAAAATTTTAGAATAGTCTTTAATTTGATGTTGTGTCTATCCTATGTAATAAAAGCCTAAAATGCTAAATTCCAGTCAACCAGTCAGCCATTCAACCAATCAAAGTGTAAGATGCAAATGATATGCTAAGACCCCTAAACCACTCGCTATGACATGCACGGACCACCAGGGGGCAGACAGTCAACCAGTCAATCAGTTCTATGACATGCAATGACCACCAGGGGGCAGAGCTCCAACTGGTAGGTTAGCTTGCTTCTGGGAGAGAGACAGGCCAGATACGCCCTGGAGCCCGCCTGTGGTCCCTCCCCAACTGGCCAACCTCCTACGTTCCTCCCTGGCTCCAATCATGCACCGGTGGGGTCCCTCAGCCTGGCCTGCACCCTTTCGCAACCCAGGACCCCTCGGGGGATGTCGGAGGGCTGGTTTCAGCCCAATCCTGGAGGCCAGGCTGAGGGACCCCACTGGTGCACAAATTCATGTACCGGGCCTCTAGTTTTTAATAATGCAGAATTGAAACTCTCACATGTCTTCCATGTTTATCAGGTTATAATAAGGGCCACACATTTGATTGCCTCAAGCAACAGGCAGTGAACAACCAGATCTCATGGAACTACAGTGAACCTGCACATAGATCCCACAGAAAGTTGACAAACACTGCTCACCTCTAGTCAATTGTTGCCATGGCAACACAGAGGCCAATTTTCTAAGTTTCTTGTATGTACAACTCATGATTTTTATTTGAAATCTCCATTCTAAAATTGGCTTTTTATCCATGTGGTTGAAAAAATGTCTGGACTGAGTAAAATATGTCTGTGAGATACAACATAGCAACCTCAGTTTACTATAGCATTTCCTTTTTTTTTTTCCAGTTTTCTGACACAGAACATACCTTTGTTTTCTTTATTATGGATCTTACTATATTTTTTAAATGTTGAATTGGATCAGATCACACCATCTTCAGAAAGCTTCAATGGCACTACACTGCTTACCATGGTAAGCACCGATTTCTCAATCAGACCTTCATTTCTCAATAAACTATGTCCCCAACATTTAAACTCACTTCATCTTCAGTTTCTTAAATTTCAGGTGAAATGGACAAACTCCACTCCTTCCTTTAGAAATGGGATTTTAAATTTTTCTACAGACAAGAAAAAAGATTAAATTTAGTTGGTACTGTATTATATACAAACAAAATCAAGACCTCTGCTCATATATTCCTATCATAGAATAGACAGAGGTCCCCAAAATGTAAGATCAAAGAATTTAAACAGTAAGTCTATGGGGATTAAATTAATTCAAGAAATATCTACTGAGCTGTTATGGATCAGATATTGTGTCAGGTAACCAGAATACATAGATTATAACAGATAGTACCTGCCCTCCAGATATACAGCCTTTAGTAGAAATGGGACAAAAGAATAAATGGTTACAACAGATTATAAACGGCGTGATTGGAACTTAAAAACCTTTCTATGGTATACTTAGCTTTTACAGAGATTAGAGCAGAGAAAGTTTTATAATAAAAGTATCACTGAAGCTGGCACTTGAAGAATGAATGGAAGAAAATGTAAAAGAAAGATAAAAATGTAATTTACATTATATTGAAGAATTTTTTTTCTTTTGAGAGGCATTTAAATGGAAATAGGATAATAATAACTCTACATAATGTATATTTGTATACTTGGCTCTTATCCTGGAAGAAGCAATATAGATTTTCCAAAGTAAAGTAATAAAACCCAAAGTTAAAATAAGTATTAGCATTAAAGTTAAAACTTAAGGACAACAGTATAATGAATTTGAGTTTTTAATATATATCATAGCACAATAGTTGGCTTCGTAATAGTGACGTCAAGTATCTGAATAAAAAATTTACTATATGCAAAGAGTATGTTTGTACTCATTTCCAACCTCTTATGTTTGAGATTTTTTTGACTATTAGAATTTCAGTTTATAGGCAAAACAGTGTCTATCCCCTATAGGTACTCAACCCTCAGTGTTTCAATAAGTCAATTCATAGAAAATGGGTAAATAGTTAAATATAGCACTGGAATAAAAACAGAACAAATATGCTAAGATTTGTTGTCAGGAATTTCATAATTGTAGGTCTGAATTGCTCCACAAAATGCTCTGTTTTCCCTTATGTTCATGAGATCTACACCCACTCGCATAAGAAAAGAGAGTATATTTGGGTTAACCAAACTGAAGCCTATCTGTCATTTCTTACTCCTCTCAAACTATTTCCAATCTTTTGAATTCAATCACTGTGATTATATCAGTTCTCTTAGAAGACTACTGTCCTCTTCTACCCTTTTCTCTATATATTTAAATTCATCTAGACATGCTCATTAGCCAAAGAAAGTTTTGTCATTATGAAGCACTAGAAACAGAGGTAAATCCCCTGCAGATTTTCTGATCCATTTCTTGACCTATTTTTAAAAAATAACCAGGTTCCCTAACCTTCATCACAGAGAGTTTCTGTCATAATAAAATGTACGGGTAAGTAGAAGAGCCACTTGCTGAATTATCTAGGTTTGTTCTAAGATTTCAACAATGCCTAGTTCCTAATTGACAACTTTTCCTCTTTCTGAAATAAATAAGTAGAATGATGATAAATAGAAAAAGGAGAAACTTAAGAAGTATTTCTAAAAATATATAATGGAATTCAAGGAACATAAAATATACTAACAAAGTCCTTTGAACTCTATAAAAATTCAGTTCATTCTATATTTTTTACTTTGACAGTTGCAAAATAGAAGAGAATTTTAAACCACAAAATTAAAAAGGGAACAATTAGCTCTTGAATTCTCAAACATATATACTCCTCTAAATTATTAAGAACTCTTGGTATATCTTTGTCAATTATTTTACTTCTCACTAATTATAAAGAAAAAATATGGAAATATGTATTTCTATGACATCTGCTGGTGAATCATTCAAGAATTTTTTAATCCTGTTAACATGCAAATATGATTGCTATAAACCCTTAAAAATCATCATCCTGAAACTAACCCAGTGTCAAATGTATATTATGCATTAAATTAGTTTTTAGAAAGTTCTCCTTACATTACTAACCAGTTTTAAGATAACAAAGCCAGACATAGGCTTCCTGATGCTATTTTTAATGACAATCATATCTGTCTTATAATGTTAATGTGTTCTTAAAGCCCTGTGCAGTCTTGTATCAAGAAGATGTTTTCACTTCATGTGTTGGATCACTGCTTTTCAATAAAGCTGAAAAGACTCTGTTGACAGGTTCAGCTCATTGCACAAAGCCTGAAAGGCCCAGTGATTACTAATGGGAGCGTATGGTCAGAGCTAACATCCATAATCCCAACTTCTAGAAAGGTATCTTCACATTTTCCTCTCAGCATCTTCCTTCTCTTCACATACCCAAATTTCTAACACCTTTTTTCTTCCTTGCTCTCTTCTCAACCAACCAATCCTATTTCCAACCATGAATTCTTCTACTTCCTACCCAACTATCCATCAAAACAATCCCACTGCTATCCCTGATATCTATCTATCTATCTATCTATCTATCTATCTATCTATTTATCTATCTATCATCTATTTATCTCTCTTTCTTCTCACAGACAAGTAGCAAAGATCAGGCCATTCAGGAAATAACATGAAGGGCAGGCATTAATGAATAACTGCTTAGAATAAGGCAAGTGAGAATATAAGGGGGCTAAAGGAGAAGAAGAAAATAGAGAGAAAACAAGTTATATATAAATGGAGAAGTTAAAAAGGCAACTGGGCCTAACATACCAAGATTTAGGAGTAAGCAAAGGGAATACTATTAGTCCTTGCAAAATAAAATACATGCTTGAGTAATCCATATCAGTTGGAATGACAAGTCATAGGTTTTAAAAACCACAGTTTATGTATATGTGTATAAAAACATTTAAGTCTCAGACAATAAACAATCATTGTTCTGAATGCAGATCAATATAGCTTCCACAGTTAAGATACTTTGAAATTGAAAATGTTAAGTAGGTTGCTATTACTGCCTTACATCCCATCAGGATGAAACTACAGGAAGTGGGAGTAGACATGGCAGCTACAGCTTCAAAGCCAGTTAAAATGAAGTGTACTTTGTCAGATGAGACGAAAATTAAAATATTCATTTCAGATCTAATGATTCAAGCATACTGCTTGGATGCTCAAAAAGTCAAAATAGAAACTGAATAGATCAATATGATTAGATCTTTAGAACTTAGCTGAAAATGGCATATGCATCAGTAGTTAATATTAATTCCAGAAATAACCTTGAATACATATTTTAATCAGATATATAGATTGACTTAGAAAGAACACTAGAATGACTAAGACACAAATTAATAACATTTTTCTCACTGGTTATTAAGTCTAACCTCCTTGACCTGAAGACTAAGCCTCCCCATGATATTTAAAATCTGTTATGTTATAAGCGGGGTTATATAAAACTTCTACAGGAATATCAGGAAGGAAAACATTCAGCCTTTCTATTGTTTCTTCTTTTTGTTGATTGTGCATGTTAAACTGACAATACTTATTTAAACACTTTTTTTTTTTTTAATCTGACCCTTTTCTTCCTGGACCAAGGAATTTTCTCCGTCACAGAGTAATAGAGCTTGAAAACTTCAGCATCAGCAGGGAAGGCAGGCACTCCTTAGCCAGCCACTGTGAGAGAGAGAAAATGCAATTAAGGTTCCCACCAGGGAGAGAGAACTAAACAAAACCTGCGTCTTCACACAAGAGCCTTTCTCTTCAATGCGAACTACAAGGCCTCAAATCTTGTTGTGCGATGCAAGCATTTAGGACAACACACTTTCAGATTTTCTCACAGCAGATCAAAGTAAATAATGCAAAGGCAGCAAACAAAAGGGAAAAATCCAGTGTGCCTACATTAAAAAGAGATTACAGGGTACTTACAAGTGATTGAAGGAATAGGTGACATTTTAAAAACATAAAACCAAGTACAAATAGCAAATAGAGTCTAGTTGTGTTATTTTAGCTAGAGTAACAAACGACAAATGACTTATCATCAGTGTGAAATTTAGATAAGGTAATTTGACTTTATTCTACTACTTTCTACACCTAACATTATTCATATTCCCATCTCTCCCTTTCTAGGTTTTAGGATTTTCAAAGCCTAGAGACAAGACAACTGAGATAGGGAACCATTAAAGTTATGAGCCTTCTCAAATGAGTGCCTCAGACTACGCAAAGCACCCTGTGATTGGAGATGTGGCATCGCTCCACTTCCCTCTTTCTCCTGAGGACAGTAATCAGTCATAAAAGCAGCTCTCCTCCTTCATATCAAGCCAACAGCTGGAACCTCTTCTGCAATGTTAAATTTAACGCAAACCCCTTCCTGGGCACTGAACTGAGTCTTGGTGGTCTGTTCTACAGTCTTCAATGAATACTTCAGGGCCATAGTTTATCCTTTACTTTTGTGTAAAATTCTCATTGACTTTCGTGCAACTCCATAAAAGAAGCAAGGGTTGAATATTATCCTTTAATGCCAAATTGACTATGGTCGAAGAGAAAGAATGGAAATCTGGGAGGCCCATGTCAATAAACAAAAGACAAATGCTTGGAAGACTTAAAAACTAAAAACTAAAAAAAAAAAAAAAAAAAGCTTCAGATAGGATATTTGAACTTCTTTTTAAAATATAATAATACAGTGGTGTCTAGAATTTAGTGATACGTAAGTTGGTATATAGAGCATATATAATATAGGATTCATGCACCTGTGGGGTCCCTTGGCATAGCCTGTGGGGATTGGGCCGAAACCAGCAGTCCAACAACCCCTGCCACTCCTGTCTGCCACTCCAGCTCATCCCAGCCCCACTGCGCCTGCCTGCCACGCTGTGGGCTCACTGCTGCGCTCCCGCTGTAGGAGCACACTGATCACCAGGGTGCAGCTCCTGCATTGAGCGTCTGCCCCCTGGTGGTCAGTGCATGTCATAGTGACTGGTCATTCGGTTGTTTGGTCATATTTATTATATACAATAATTAATATGCAATTTTATATAATAAAGTACATGCATATATAATAAAATATATGCAATTTTAGTACATATAATATATATAGTATATAGAGTGACTGTGATTGTTCTTTGGCAGAATAATGATAAGCCACTAAAACTTTCTAAAACAATTCACTGATATAATAATAAATGCCAGAATCAAAGAGACAGTGTGGGAGAAAGATGTCAGAACTTAGAATCCATAAGAAGAATCCATAGAGGTCTGCTCCAGGCTTTACCATTTTAACATTTCTAGGAATCAATTTGATAATCATTCTATAAAACAAGGAGATTTGATTAGAGACCCTCTAATGTTCTTTCCAGTTCACATGTTCTGTTAGTCTACAAAGAGTATAAGGCTACCTGACTCTATCACCAGCTGCCGGGCCACACTTGTGTGGATATTATGTGTGGGTATGTGTGTGTGTGTGTGTGTGTGTGTGTGTTTTTAAATGCCCTGATACTGAAGGGCATTTTAACCCATTCGTTGAGTTCTCGCTGACATATAGAAGCATGTACATGTGAGTGATGGGTGTGTATATATATATATATATATATATATATATATATATATATATGAACACATGACTTGAATCAAAGAATTTAGTGTCAAAGTGATAATTTCCAAATTTTTTAAATTACACTTATAAAAATATCTTTGTCCTTTTTGCCATAGCATTACGCACACCCACCTCCTTTGCTACCTCTCTATGTGCTTGTAAAAGGTAAGATACATTGTTACTTTTAATTTCAGAAATACTACTTTTGAAAAAAATCAAGAGCACGTGGGCATATTTGAACTAAGTAGAATTTATTTTCTTACCTGTCATAATTGAAGAAAATGCATAGAGAACATGTTTATGCAAAAACTTAAATAGCACTTGTGTTCCCAAACCCTTATATACATCTATTCATAAGCATTATTAACATTGATTTTCAATGTTTATATATCAGATTTACTTTCATTCAACTAAAACTCATTTAGAGAAATGTATTCTCCAGAAATCAGATCAATGTTGACAAACACCATACTAGTTCTATTTTAATTGCACCAATAAAAGAAAAAAAATGTTATGTGTTACTTATTAAAATTCTTTCGTCAGAAATCAGGGTGAAAAATAATCAGGCTATATTCAGTTCGCGGGACTCCTATTTGTCACATGGATAAAGTATAAGAAAGTTAGATTTTCACTGCTTCATGCACATATTTATCTGTAAAATTACTTAATCTTGTTTACTTTGTGAAATATATGATGGTATGCTGTTTTGTGCACAGTGCATTAAATTTAGGAAAAAAACTAAAAGGTATAATACAAAACTGGCAAGTGGCAAGTATGAAACTGTCAATCACTGCTGATATTGCAGGAGTTTAATATTTAACTAAATATGAAGATTAGGTAGAAAAGTGCATAAAGGTTTGCTTGAACTCATATAATTTGATGTATCCCATGTAGAGTACTATTTGAGTCATCATCACACATGTGTGTATAAGTCAACATTTACACACATCTCAAAAGTTTTATATGTAAAAATTAAAGACATTTATGTTGCCTGTTCCTATCCTGTTTCCACAACTCTAAGAGTTATAAAAATTAACATTAAATTGGGGGAGGGGGAAAGCGGTGTCAAACTGATACCGAAGGGCATTTTAACCCGTTCGTTGAGTTCTCGCTGACATAGAGAAGCATGTACATGTGAGTGATGGGTGTGCAATAAACCTGGGAAACATGCAAATTGCATTTCCTCGTGGCAAATTGCAGCTGAATTAGAATATGGAGCAGATATAAACAATGCAATCAAACTCTGGCTTTTTATTGAGCTTCTATTTGACTTAGTATTCATTTGAAACAAAAAAAAAATGTATTTCTCAGGGCCTGTGACATTGTAGGGCATAAAAGATTCAATGTCACTGCCAGCATACAAATTTATTAGTCTATAAAATTTGACATTCTCTTATTTATTCACAGAAAGGACAAATAAGATATTTTTTCCTATGTACCAGAAATATCTGGGAGTGTTTATATGCCACTCCGTCTGGAGGATGCAAATAGTCAGAACTGCTTTACAATTCAGTAGGCAAAAGCCTGCTGAAGGATAACAAATGACTTCATGGTGAAACTGCTATTGAAATTCTTTCAGTATGTGATATTAAAAACAACTGAACAAACAGAGATAAGGGACAAATAGGATTTGAAACAGACATTTTTTTTTTTTACACTGCAAAAGAAAAACAAATGAATGCTCTCGTTGAAGTTATATATACCTTTCAGTGATTTCACTGCATGGATTTGCTTAATGTATGAACTTTTTAAACTGAAGTTTCTCTAAATATCCCTCTAAATCCAGTGGGACCAATTCTAAAATGCCTCTTTTGAACCAAAATTATGATTTTGAAGCTTAAATAAAAAGGGAGGAATCAAGGTAAGTCTTTTGCCGACTCGATTTACAGGTTTACTCTGACATTTACCATAATGCATGGACATGATGGTTTAATAAATATTTGATGATTAGGATGCCCTATTTAGGGAAGGCTTTTTTTCTTTATTGTGTGGTATCTAAAGCTAAAAGCAAAAACTTAAGAGTTAAAGACTATGAAAATAAAAGGATTATAATGAAAGTTATCAAAAAGTGTAATTGAATAATGTATTTCATTCAATTCAGTCCCTTTTAATGGAAGAAGTTCTAAAAGTATTGGCTTTGCAAGAGAAACTAATATTACCTTTCAGGTGATCAGGAGAGTCAAAATCTAAGAAACAAAAAGAACATTGCTTTGCAATGATTGTTTTTATTTCTTGCTTTGAAGGGAAGATGAAAGGCTATGTTTAGTTGCTATTTAGTTAGGTGTTCCTGTTTTATTCTATGGCCAGATCAAAGCAACCATCTCTAAATTTACAAAACAGTTCACAGGGACTCTGATAATTGAAGGATAGGCTAAATGATCTGCATCAACAACATATGAACATAGAATCTGCCAAATAAAACTCATATTATTAGGTCTTCAAATGAGTCATTATTTTGCCTAAAAATAACCAAATAACTGACTGAAACCTTGCATGACAATGAGTTCCAGATCATCCCAAATTAGCATATATGTGTGTTAATATATAATGGGTCCAAAATGCTGCAGCAAATTATAGTGATCATCCTTTAGTCTGATTTAGATTATTCTTCAGGGCAGACACTCAATGCTTATTCATAGAAGTATGCCATGTGCATTCGCTTTTATATCAAGCTGTCTCAATTTAATCCATTTGCTATTTTGGACATCTAACAATGATTTACATTAGATGAATGCATGTTAACTCTCAATGATAATGTTGAACCACTCTTTTTCTTGATAATTTATTACACAATAACGGGGTGGAACTATTCCTTAAAGTAATAACTTTCCAAATGAATTCAAATTTAAATTGGCTTATTAATATTTTGGTGAGCAATACCATTTCATTCAAACGAGCATTGCTCAACCAACGCTGAAGTATACAGAGAAGTAGAGCGCTCCAGGACAGTGTCCTTATTTCACATATCCAATAGCCAAATGTAGGTCAGGTTCATAAAGTCTAACTCTAGTTAGCATTCTTCCAAAACCACCTCAGCCCATGGACAGCATGCCTCTCCTCCATCCAGTAATACTCTTCAATTATATCACTCTCTTGGCATGGGATTGTGTCTGTTTTTATAACTCCTTTCAATTATTTTTCCACTTAGCTTCTTACGCTATAGATCTTGCTGCCTTACCAGATTATACTATTGGAACAACCTTAATAGTTCATCACATTTCATATACAACTCAGCACAATGCAATTTACTATAAATTCTATGTCCAGTAAATTCCCTTGATTATGTGACATAATATGTTCAGTTCTTGTTTCCAAAACTCGAGGAAGATAGAAATAGTTAAATACACAGCAGAGAACAAAGATTATTATTGATCTAAAAGAAACATAGCTTCTAAAACAAATGTTTGATAAAGACACACACACACACACACAAGACATACACATACTTGGAATCTAGACAATAACCAAAAAAATATATATATATACAGATGAATGACTGCAGATGATTATTTTCTATTTCTTTAAAGATGAAGGATACTTTTAGTTTTGATATTAAATAATAAATTCTGAAAATATCAATAATAATAAGAGCAAAATATGCTAATTAGGCTGGACGTCCTTCCGGATAATGCCAGGGCTGTGAGGGAAGCTCGGGTCCCGGGTGCCAGAGGGAAGCTGGTGCCGGCAGCTGCGGGAAGGAAGGCCTACTCTTGCACGAATTTCATGCATCAGGTCTTTATTTTTTATATAAAATACATATTAATAAAATAATATTATAAACCCACCTTGTAAAATTTTTTACTTGAGAAGTTAGATTGAGAATTCAGCCTAGTCTTGTATTTATACTTTTTAACTAATAGTCATCTTATGCCCAATGACACCCTCTCTTAAATGAAAAAATATGAGCATGCCATCTCAAAGAGACATATAATCTTATTGGTGGGTGACCATCATTTTACTACATCTAGCCCTCATATTATTTTTAAGACATTTAGTTCTTAGCTTGCAGTGTTAAATATCATGTTCAACTGGGAAGAAATATTAATATCAGATAACGAGAACTATAAGAACTTGTATTAATTTTATCTGACTTCATAGGAAGAGGGAGAACAGAAAGAAAGGGATCAGCAAGCAGAACACAATGGAATAATCTAAAGGCTCCTCTGTTGGAACATCTTTTAGCCTTGTGGTAGTCATCTTCCATTAAAGAAACATTAAGCATATTAAGAAAAATCTATTTTTGTAAAGTTTTACTGAAATGGTGAAGGTCTTAAGTAAACACTGGTAAATGTTTTCCAATAGTGTTACAATTGAGCAGAAAATAGAATGAAGAGTAAAACAACTTAACAATTTTACTTAACTGCCTAGAATCCTTAGTTATTAATTTGACTTTTTTTGAAGGATGACAGTAGAACATGTTTATTGAAGAACTGAACTTCTATTACTCTCATTGCAAAGCTGGCTAACTAAATCTCTAAGACTCAATAAAAAAAAAAGTGACAGAAGACTCTTCAGAACCTTTCAAAATGGAGAGATAATCTGAATTAACTTTGAGTCCTAAGACACTTAGACAGAAAGGCTTCCCCATCTCAGCCTTTCCCCATCCAAATCCCTTATTCATCCGTTCCTTGCTCTTAACTAAAAGGCAAAATGAAAGAAATTAACCACCTAGCATCTATTTTATTTACATTTTAATCCCATGAGATCTTTTTTTCAAATGAGAAAACTAAGACTCAGAAAATTGCGGTAACTTGACCAAGGTAAACCAAGTACACACAGCTAATGAATAGGAGAGGTGGAACTGGAACCCAGATCACCCTTCTGGGTTTAAAACCCCTTCGTTTCCATTAATAATAATTTTAAAAATATACTTGATACCTTATTAAGAGGCAGGCATTTTGCTAAACATTTTAGATACCATAACTTCGACTTTGCCATAATTTGTGAGATAAGTTAAATTATACCTCCCCCCCCCCCCCGCTTTTTTTTTTAACAAATAAAGAAACAAAAGGTTAGAGAAGTTAAGTAACTTCCCCTAAGTCCCAGAGCTGATCAGTGGCAAAGGCAGGACATGAGCCCAGGCAGTCCAAACCCATGCTCACTATCTACTCATCCTCAGAGTGAGAAAGCAGGCACTTAATGAGATGGCCTGTACAACCAGACGTTCAGTGACCTGGATTCCTCTATGCCTTGCAACCACTGTTCCTATACCACTTTGTCAAGTGAATGCTTATACATAATTGTATAAAGGAGAGTCTTGCAAGGGCCAGATTGACAAAGAATAGCAACTTGGCCCTGGCTAGTGTGGCTCAGTTGCTTGAGTATCATCCTGTGCACCAAAAGGTTGTTGTTTGGATTTCTGGTAGGGGGCATGCAGGAGGCAGCTAATGGCTGCTTCTCTTTGGCATTGATGTTCCTCTCTCTCTCTCTCACTCTCTCTTCCTTTCTCTCTAAAAATCAATAAAAATATTTAAAAAAAAGAATGGCAAATTAACATGATATTCCTGTGTCAAGTTGTTCTGTCATGTTGTGTAGGATCACTTAACTACTAATCCCCCTTAAATGAGCAAGCACTTTTAAAGGGTAAACATAGGCAGAATTCCTTATGTTAATTTTCAAGCTCTTCAATGGACATTCAAGTACAAAAATCTTAGTTGCCCATCATTTTAACTGAAAAATAAAATCAGAAAACAAAATACATAATTCCCCTTAATGGGGAACCTCATTTTGGTAAAATTTGAGGTCTTTTTCCCCTAGGTCCATGGTCGGCAAACTGCAGCTCACGAGCCACATGTGGCTCTTGGTCCCTTGAGTGTGGCTCTTCCTAAGCCTTAGGAGTACCCTAATTAAGTTAATAACAATGTACCTACCTATATAGTTTAAGTTTAAAAAATTTGGCTCTCAAAAGAAATTTCAATCGTTGTACTGTTGATATTTGGCTCTGTTGACTAATGAGTTTGCCGACCACTGCCCTAGATAATCCTAACCAGGTCGCAAACCTTGCTAGCAAATAACTTGTTTAGAATATACTGTTTTAAAACCATAGCCAGAAATAGTTAAAGGAAATTTCATTGAATCAAACAAAACATTCTTTGAATTCCTAGTTAATTAATGTTTTTTGTTTTACTAAGTAATATAAATAAAGAATATGAAAAGAGATAATATCATTCTTCCCAGAAAAGCCTATTTCTTATTTAGAAGCACATGTCTAGCTAGATTGACTTCTCTATTTACCAAGAAAAATGATCAGAACATAAAGGAATGAGGTCTTTTAAGCTAAAGACATAATACTAATTGGACCTCAAGTACTTAAAGAATGCTGTAGAGATAGAAGTGAATTCACATTGCCCAGCTCATCAGCTTCATTTCTTAATGCTTTTCCTAAGTCCTACAATTCTTTTATGAAGCTTCTTGATATTCCCACATCGTGCCATATTTATTTTCTTCACTCCTTGCTCTTTTTTGCCTTTTACTTTTACATTGTGGCCTAGTTCACCTCCCAGATCCTCTGAAAGGTCTCCCATCTCTCCAAGGCAGAGCTGGTAATAACTCTTTTGTTCATGATCCCACAGCAACCTTACATTATACTGAAATCATTTATTCAGAGTCAGATTCCTCCAAATGGATTAAAGAAATTGTATTTCACCTCTTATGTGGACTAAACATAATGCCTGACATAGGGCAATAAACAGAAAAAAAAAAATCAGATTTTGCAATCAGCCAAATATTTATTCCCAGACTTCCATGATTTATAGCATCTTGATCAAGTCATTTGGCCATTTCCAAAATTCAATTTTGCAGTTCTAATATGGAGACTATAATATCTGTCCTACAAGACTGTTAGATTAAATTTAAAAATGCATGGTCCTGGCTGGGTAGCTCAGTGGGTTAGAACTTCATCTAGATACACCAGGGTTTCTATCTCTGATCAGGGCACATACAAGAAGCAATCAATGAATGCATAAATAAATGGAACAACAAATCAACATATCTCTCTCTCCCCCACCCCTCAAATCAATAACAAAAATGCATGTACTAGTCTTTTCAATGGTATGAGCAGTTATACGCATGGGATAAAATAACATTAGACCATTGTCAATTGAGATGGAGTAACCATTTCATCTCTTCTGCATGCATGGCCTAGATGCATGTACACAGCTTTGCATAATGATTGGCATGTAATAGGTGCTTCTTGGTGGTTATTTATTAGAATGAATAATTTATAGTAACAAGAAATTAGGCTAAACATTAAGACACTATTTCTTAAGAAAGGTAGCTGAGACATGAACATTCCAAGCAATATCGTAGACTTTTGTCTTTTCCAGAAGTTTTAAGACAGGAGTCAGCAACTCTTTTTCTGGAATGACTTATATTATTAGACAAGAAAATTTCAGGAAAGCTCCATTTAGCTTTCAGATTTTCTAATCATCAACCTTTCTAATTTTGTAACTGACTTCAAACTGTTTCGGTTTTTAGGGTATTGTTACTTTCTTCATGCAAAAAGAGTTCAAATAATATTACTTGTCTTTTTGTACCAGAATATTGTAAAAAATTTAAAGAATATAACTTAAGCTTATTTTCATAAAATTATTCCTTACAGATCAAAATTTAACCAGGTAAAACTATCCATGACTCTTGTAAAATTCTTATTTACTTTTTATTTTCCTTTTTAACAACATGTGGTATATTATACTATACCACTTGTACAAATCTGACTCATGACAAAGCTTTTGAACTATTACCAAAGTTTCAGTACTTCTCACTGGAAATACCATAATGTTTCAGTTTAATGATTTAAGGTTGCAAATATTCCTTCCAGAAAGAGTTACAACACCTCCCAAGGCACACTTACTATAAATGGGACTCACTTAGCAGGTAAACACACAAGAAATACTATATTTCAAACTAATTATAAGAACTATAATTAATTAGGAAATCACATAAAGAAGAAAAGCACAGAGTTACAGCACACACTTTGTATAAAGAACAAGTAAAATACTGTACTACATTGGAAGCTGGACAGTTCATATAAACATTCAATTAGAAAATTTACCATTAAATTTTGCCTTGTGGAAAATGTTTTATTTCCCCAAGTGTGTCCAAGGATATCTATGGACAGAAAATTGGTTTCTCCTATTGCTTCTCTTTGTTAACGGTTATCTCCAGTAAATTTAAAATAAAAATTACTCATTATTGTCTTTCTAGAAGAAAATGAACATTAATTTTTCTCACTTTCTTACTTCAGATATAATCTTTCTACTAATTATGGTAGAAATCTTTAGTTGTGTATTGTCATTATTGAATGACCCTATACTTATCTTATATCAGGGATGCTTTAAGACACACACATACACACAGGCATGTGCACGCACACACTCTTTAGCTTTTAACTTGAAATATTACTAACAAATGTCCCAATTTCACCCTGGAGAATGTAAAAAAAAGAAAAATGTGTCCTCTGAGGGGATAAATGCCATGGGAAGAAGAAAAAAAGTTAAGCTTAAATTTAGAAATTTAATCCTAACAAAACTTAAAACACCTCATGGTAAGATGATATTCTTCAGATAATTGTAGATGCCTTCTACCAACCAGCACACAGCCTGAAGTGACTCAGTCTTTAAAGGGTCAAAATTTATTATCATTTCAGTTCATCTAATAAGTAATGTTTTTGCCGAACAAAACCAATTCCCAATAAATTCTCACTGTATTTGTATGCGATGATTTGATTTAGAGGCCTATGGGGAGACACCATTTGGTAGCACAGGAGCACGGAGGGGTAGGTGTTGCTGGGGAGAAGTAGGGCTCATGTGCCAGAAGTGTTATTGTGTCAGGTTGATTTATTGAGTGAGCTTCACTTCACCGAATGTTCCGAGATATTTATTTCCCTAAAGGCTCTGCAAAGATATGAACAGACCCGCATCCACAGATGTCATCATTGCTCATTTTACCGAGTCATGAAATTTTCTCAACTGCAATTTGTCCATCTAAAATTGCTGTAACAGAACAATGTCAATAGTAGCATCCAAGTCCAGCACCACCTTCTATATAAGGATCTGTTGCCAAATTCGGTACTTCTGTGCAACTTCATGGTAATTAAAGTGACAGGGCAGTTTGACTGTAATTTCAAAAGAGTTTCTTAGAGAAGTTGCTCCAATTTTTAAACTGTACTTTGAGTGCTCAGATAAAGTGGAAACTTTATGAGGAACCAAATCAGAATACATAAACACAGAATAATTTATCTCCATCAAAATAAATATAGGTGTACAGAAGTAAGTAAAGGAAGGAAGCAGACTACATGCCACTAAAACCAAAATTTCACATATGTCACTTTTCTGAAAATCACCTTTAAATTTAGTATCTTATTCTAGAAGTAGACTTTCATCTGTTTTATTTTTCATCGCTCCTTTATCAAGCAAATAAATCATGAAAATTGATTTTTAAAAGATGCTGCTATGTACGCGTCCTTTGCCTATAACTTTTATTCAAAAACACATATGCTAACATGTGAAAAAGTTCTTAAGGTGCATTCATAATGCTAAACATTATGACTTGGATACTTTTCATAATCTCATCTAAAATGATCTTCAGGACCTAATAAAATGGCAATGTCTGTTTTAAATAAAAACTGCATGCTTGTGTGGAGTGTCAGAATTTGGGGGGTTATTTAAATATGTTAATATTTCTCATTATGCCATTAACAATAACCTTCATCCATTTGTGAAAAACATTTTGCCAAGCATGCACATAAAAAATTAGCAAGTGAAGCAAAATCACCTTAATTTGCTTTGGACCAGCAAATAACCAACTAATTTGCAGAAATCCCTGCCAAGCACTCATATTAAATGCTTCATGCTTATTTTATGACCTCTGCTGCTCTTCTCCTTCCCGGGCCCTGAATCATATGATCATTAACATATTGCAAGGTCTGAAACTTTATTTTTTACATTCTTTAATTAATGCCTGTTTATAGAAGGCCATAGGACTTCAGATCCAGTTAATGAAACTTCGCTCCCCCAGGCCCCTGGAGCCCAATAGAGAGCTCTCTCCTCTGTTGTTTTAGTAGCTTTTTTCCAACTGTTTGTTTATACACACTTAATTGATCTCCTTAGTCCCAGAAGCATTCCAGAGACACAACCTGTTTTGAGGCAAGCTAAAGTTTCCCCCCTTCCTTTATAAAAGCCTTGAATGCCCAAGGTTATCAGTTTTAATTTGAAAGTTGAAGATTCAGCTTTATTTACACTGTCTAAAAGTAAAAAGGGATACAGGCCCTGAAGTGTTTATTTTTACATTCATACATAGCAGAGGGGCTCACAAGTGCATACTGTATATAATTATTTTGATGTAAAACTAAGTAATTACTAAATGCTGCTATGTCTTATTTTATGGCATTGAATAAACGCAGTCTTCATAACAAGTTGAAAATAAAAACAAATCAGACTGCCAATGCATGAAATTTTCATGGCTCTTCAATTTACATTTTACATATTCCCTATGACAAGAATTTCTATTATGCTATTCCTTTTTCTGCTATAATTAAATTAAAAAAGTAATTGGCTGGTGCTGCACACTGCAGCAATGTCTTAATCACATAGACAAACAGTTTTACAATAGCTTACACCATTTGCCACATGGGGCAATGACATTATTGTACCAGACTATAAACTCGAGACAGATATCACATACCGGTTTTCAACCACCGTGTGGCAAGAAGAGAACATGAGGTTTATTCGGCACCCTAATTGGCACCTCTATGATGGAATTCCCAATTAAGAAAAAGTGGCTCAAATCTGGCCATGTGGTTTTGAAGTCTGCCAAAATTTGAAGCTTACGCATCTGCACATAGTGCTTATACACTAGGTACAGAATACAGTTGAAAGTATATATATATATATATATATATATATATATATATATATATATATATATTAAATGCAGTACGTACTATGAGTATTGGTGATAAGAAATCATTATTTCTGCATTTTCCAGTGGAAAAATCTTAATGGTGCATGTGTATATATTCTATTCATTTTTATTAGTGTTCATTTTATGAAGATTTTTCTGTTTATATTTTTGGTGAATGCTACACTAACAGTTTTTAAGGGTGAGGAGTTGAAGCCATGAACTCTTCGATGCTTCTATAAATTTCACTGATAAGGGATTCATGAGAGCTGGATCTTAATTCTGGCCTTTCCAGTAACTCAAAGGGTAGCTTGAGTGAGTTGCTTTAACTTTCTGAGTTGTAGCTTCCTCAGCCATAAAATGAATAACTTAGACTAGATTACCTCTAAGGTTCCATGCAGCTCTCACATGCTTTGATGATAATATTTGCTATGAAAAATATCTGAGAAAGCAACTAAAATAAGGCACAGGTGCTTACAATAGCAACAAGGAAGCAAAGGGGGATAGAAAGCTCAGAAGTGTAATTTGGCATAACCAGAGTGCTAAAGAGAACACAATAAATAAACAATTTTAAAAGCACAAGGGGAAGCAAGTATATTGTGTAGATCAGCTTTTTCTCTCTGTTGGTTTTAGTAGGGAAGCCCTGTTTAAAATACATTGGCAGGTAAAAAATTTAGAATGGTAACTTCTAGAGTTTTGATTTATCTATTTAGTAATGGTAACATTTACTCTTTTTTTAAAATATATATATATATTTTATTGATTTTTTTAGAGAGAGGAAGGGAGAGAGAGAGAGAGTGAGAAACATCGATGAGAGAGAAACATCGATCAGCTGCCTCCTGCACATCTCCCACCGGAGATGTGCCCGCAACCCAGGTACATGCCCTTAACCGGAATTGAACCTGGGACCTTTCAGTCCACAGGCCGACGCTCTATCCACTGAGCCAAACCGGTTTCGGCAACATTTGCTCTTTTACAATAGGACATCTTTTCTCCTGTCTGTTAGCTAGACACAGCAAGTAGAGAATGACCAGGAAAGATTTTTAAATCTTTATAAAACTAAGATGGTCTCAGCAATGCCTACACTCGATTACTTAACCAAGATTTGGAATCCTCATTTAGCTGCGACCTCTGAAAAACACTAAAATGATCCATTTTGATAACATGTAAGCCTGTTTTCTAAAATGAAATTGCATTATCCAAAATTGCAATGGCATTTTCGTAGATTTTTAAAAAAACATTGGCTCTCTTTATTTGTTACAAAAATCTCTGTTTTGACTGGACTCAGACTTAGAGGCAGAAGCTCGCAGAGAGGACAGTCTCATCTCTTCGCAATCTGCTCCTGCGTTTTTCTTTGTCCTCCTTCATCCTCTTAGCCAGAAGCTGAGCATATTCTGCAGGGGCTCTTCCTTGTTTTCCTTAGTACGTGGTTTCTTTGGAGCAATTAGCCTGCATTAGTGTTGCAGGACACGTGGAGTAACAAGACGCTGCATCTTGGGTCCTTTAGTCCTAGGTCAGTGGTCGGCAAACCGCGGCACGCGAGCCACATGCGGCTCTTTGGCCCCCTGAGTGTGGCTCTTCCACAAAATACCACGTGCGGATGCGCACGTACAGTGCAATTGAAACTTCGTGGCCCATGCGCAGAAGTTGCTTTTCGGCCTGAGTGAGTCTGTTTTGAAGAAGTGGCGTTAGAAGAAGTGTATAGAGAGGATGAACGAAAGGAGATAGACGAAACAGGTATACAAGATGAGTGTGGATGGAAGAGTTGGAAGGGGTCGACCTCAGCGAACGTACCTCAATCAGATTGAGGACGTGTTTAGCAAAGGCCAGCTTAGGAGTACCCTAATTAAGTTAATAACAGTGTACCTATCTATATAGTTTAAGTTGAAAAAATTTGTCTCTCAAAAGAAATTTCAGTCGTTGTACTGTTGATAGTTGGCTCTGTTGACTAATGAGTTTGCCGACCACTGGCCTAGGTTTCTTACCTTCTTTGTTTAGAGGCTTTCTCCCAATGCATTTGTGGGCATCCTCTCCTTTAGAGAGAATGAACAGTTTGTGGATTCTGCAAGCTCTTTTGGGCCCAGGCGATGAGGCACAGTGGGATCAGTGAGACCAGGAATCTCTTCTCCCTCTTTTTCTACAATGACCAGGTTGAGAACACTGGGATTGGCATCCACAATGCAACCCCAAGCAGATCGGTGTTTTCTCTCTCCAGTTCTCCTCGGTCTATACCAGGAGTGCCCCTGACTCAGCAGCAGGCAGACTCGGCCATGGGGCAAGACACCGGCTTCCTGGGGAAACCTTGTTTGTCGTTCCCACCACTCATTCGAACCACATAACCCTTCCATTCTTCACCCAGAGCGTCAGCAGCAGCTTCTGTGGCCGTGGCCTTCTCACAGAAGGTACGAAGTTTGGGTTCCTCCTCCACTTTCAACGGGTTTCTGGCAGCCAGTGGCTGGGAAAGAGATGTTGAGCTCAGACCCTCCTCTGCCTAGAACCGGGGTGTTGGAGAGCTACGACTGCAGCGAAACCCTGCCCTGGGGCTCGGTTCATGTCCCCCGAGCCTCTGCAACCGCTGCCGTCTCCTCCACCTTGATCCTGAAGCCCATTGTAGTAGAATTTAGCAGCACATTTGAAGTGCTCTTAGATCGCTTTAATTATTATTAACTTAAGAAGCCCCTTTCATAAGGAGATCCATGTAATGATAAACAAACATACACCGTGCCACATCCAGGGAGACATTGCACAACCCTAACAGACCTTTGACAAACCCCCCTCCAGTGGAAGGGGGTGATCGGGTATTAACGGAATATAACAAATGGAAACGGCGTCTATAAAAACTGCGTATTTGAAAGTGGGCAAGATATGTGAAGACGTTTCTCAGTGCTCTTTAGACGCATGTCACTTGTGGAGAGGCGCACAGCACATTGTCTCCTCTTTGGAGAACCCCGCCCCTCCTTTCCCACGCAGCGCTCCCTCTTCCAATTTCCTCATTCTCACTCCCTGCCTCATGGTAGAGCACATTCAGTCATTCCTGGCAAGGTGCTCAATAGCTGAAAGTCTTCAATCTTCACATAAATAGGGTGCAAATCAAACCTTATGATGGTGTAGTCAAGCTTTCAGGATCTCTGTTTGCCACCAGAAGTGTCAGAGTTTAGTACCTACTAAGCCATAGATTTATGAGGAAATGCTTGTAGATTGACAAGCAATTTTGTAACAAATGCATCTTCAGCGTTAGATTCACAGGAATGTTTAGGACATGCCTAAATGATTTAGTATTTCATACCTCTGCTCAAAAGAACAGTTCATATAAGTCAGTTCTATCTGAAGACTGTCAATCAAGCAGAAACTAAAAGTAATTTTAAAATATCATGATTCATTTATAAAAAAGTTTATCTCTAGAATTCAGGAGTGCGCAGTTCCAAGTGATAGACCGATAGCAGGCAAAGTTTGAAATACTTGAATTGAAGCAAGGCAAATTGCTTTTCTTATGTAGATATGAAATACAGAGCACTTCGGATTACTTTTATTTATGAGCTGTCAATATTTGAAAATATGCAAAGTTTGAATTGTTTCCCATTTGCCCCAGACTTTAAAAAACATAATTCCTTTTCCTAATGTGCTACCCTTCAGGGCAAGGAGTTGCCATGAACACCACCCAGTCACACAGAATTACAATGTTCTTTATCTTGCTCAGTACTGAAGAAGAAGAAAAGAAAAAAAACTTCCAAAGGTTTGGAATCCTGAAACCTGTAAACAAAATCTGTGGAGCAGATAAAATTTTAAATGGCACAATGCAATTAAAGCTGAATTCAATTTGAGCACACCCTGTCCATCTGTCAGAGGGAAACAAAAGCCGAGGAGCTCCATTATTGCTGAATCCCTGCTCTTGTTAATTTGCTTGCTGAGAGATTTCAATTTCTAGGAAGTGCACAAATTAGTGTTCAGTCAGGGCTAGATCCTCAGTAAGTATAAGCAGATGGTGGAAATCAGCCCTAATCAAGTGGCCAAAGCCGTTTTTTTTCTGTCTGATTAAAGCATTTTAATCCTTTCAGATTGTCTGCTTTTTTAGCAAATATTCACCATCCTTTATATTCCTTATATTCCAAGAGAGATTTAAATTTACCTTATGCACATGAAAGGAATAACTTTAGAAATATAGTTATCAGTTCTGAGTTGCAAGCAGTGGCCAACTGGATTTGTAAATTCATTCAATGCCTTTTTTCTATTATATGGTAAATAATTGTTTGAATCATTATTAATTTATATGCTAATATAAATAAGGCATATTTAATCTCTTGTGGTAGAATTAAATTACTGAAGGAAAGACTAAGATTTTTTTTTTTTTAGTTTTAAGATTAAAGCTAGCAAAAACAGACCAACTAGGAAAAGTAGCATGCATGTGAAAATCTCTCACCAGAGAAGATAAAGATGTTATTCTTTACATTAATAAAAACTAACAAATATATTAAATTTAATGAAAGAATGCATTTAACTCAGAGCAAGAGCTAAAAAAAAAAAAAAGCAAGAGCTAAAAACTAAAAAAGAAAGAAGTCTTTTGTAAATATTGCAAACAAAATTAATTAAAATGAAAACTATATAATTGTTCTTAGAGTATGAGACACACTCTCAAAATGTAAAAACCACTGTAATCATTATATTATAAGTATGCCGAGTTTGGTTGTGTTAAAAACTCACCCTAACATTTATAAGCCAAGGAATATGTGAAGCAAAATTTTAAGACATTTAGCGAAGCAATGTGAATTGTGATTTAATGGTGTTTAAACAAACAGCTGGCAAAAACAAAGTTTTTCTGCCTCTAACATTTTATCCAGGGCATATGAAAAATAAACTGTTCTAATTATATGAAAAATATGTGTGATATTAACTTGGGAGCAAAACATTAAAGTGTATGAGCATATTTAAGGGTAAATTCTTACTATTTTGAAACCTCTCTTAAATGTAGGCACACTAATAAGGCGTATTTATGGGGAGAAAAAGAGCACCAGTTTAACATCAGAAAGTATTTTTAAGCAAGCTGAAACTTTGAGTTGAACATCTGTATGATTTCTGATATGCTGAATATTTGTAAAATTTCTGGTAGTGCTTTAACATCCTGTTTAGCAATTCCATTACACAAGCAGATTCTTAACAAACACCCTAACAGTTAGATAAAATTTTATAAGTACAAGTGTTCATGTATATTTTATGTGTTTGTTTTAACTAGAATAATTACTAAAGAATTGCAGTTTTCATTTCCTTATTTGAACATTTAAATTTGTATTTACAAATTTTAAACTAAAACATATTCTGTGTGCCAAATCTGTATATGGTGCGAAGTTCAGACACTCGCCCATGAGTGTAAAAGGTGTTACTACCATACAGAAGGGTAAGTGATTCCTTACATATACAACTTACCCTTATATTTTGAAGTTTCTTCTTAAACTATTTTTAAAATTATCATTCCAGTGTAAATCATCAAAAAAATATAAATCCTACTATAAGTCTGTTTCATGGAGATAGCTTTCGAGTTTTTCCATTTATAAAGATGAATTCAGCTCACAAAAGAGAGTTTGTATTACCTTTGTATTCCTCCCATCCATTCATTATCTAACAGTATAATCTAATAGTGAAGCATTGCCCACAAGTGAACACCCTCTCTTTAAAATCAGTCTTAAAGCATTGGATCCTCTTAGGCATTTTATAACTTGTTTGTGCCTAGGCCTGAGTACTTGACAACAAGCCTCTATAAAACATAACTTGGTACCAAGCTGAGAAGAATACAGGCTGTGCAGAAAACATAGACTTTTATATCCCCGTTTTTTAAAAAATATACTACTGCAAGCAGATGTAGGAGAATGCACTCAAGAAGTTCCTGTCCTTCACCCTCATTGTTTTACCACTACCACCTCTCTGATTCTAGCCTCACACCTCTCCCTTGGGCAGTTTCATGACTTCCTCTTTGGCCTCCCTACATCTTATGAGATTCCCTTCCATCAACAAAATAAGACTCCTTTTCCTACCCAGTGTAGGCCCTTGATGTGGTGGCTCTAGCCAATAGTCAAGGCTGCTCTGTCTTGACCCTCCAGCTAAGCTTATCCCTCACTGACTACATGACATGCCCTCGCCTCTCTAATGCCCTGACTTTTCTCCCCAAGTTCTCTCCATCTGGAATGCCACTGCAAATTAGCTCTAACTGCCAAGATACTACCCAGAGCTTGTCTAAATGTCCACTAATTCCACAAAACCTTCGGTGGCGGGAGCCTCTCCTGCCCCCGTGGCATCACTAAGGATGTCCGTGGGGAGCGTAAAATAATGTTTCTCGAACTACCTTCTCCTCCATCACAAACTAGAATAGGTGTTTCCCCACTCTTTGCTTCAATACCTTGTTTTAGTTTTTCTGGTACATCTAAGTAGTTACAACATTCTGACTTGCATTATCCAAAACTATGTACATACATATTTATATCTTCTCTTCCCTACCACGTGAGTGTCTTTTGTGTTGGTTGGTTGGTTGGTTGGTTGGTTTTACCTTCTCTGGAACAAAGTACCTCGCATGCTATGGAGCTTCACTGTACAATACAGTCGCCACTAGCTGCATGTGTCTATCAAATAAAAATATAAGAAGTTTTAAAATCTTGTTCCTCTATTGTACTTGCCACATCACATTTCAAGTGCTCTATGACCATATATGGCCAGTGGCTACTGAACTAAACAATGCAGGCACAGAATATTTTAATCATCAAAGAAAGTTCTATCCAACAGCACCATTGTAGAGACTCACCAATATTGAGTTCAATTTAAATTTATATATCATTATCATCCAAGTGCCATGAGAACAGGAAAGAAAGAAGGAACCTTGAAGGCTATTTTTTTGATAGTTTGGAGGACCAGCTGATGCACACACTCAACTCCCTTCTCTGGGAGGCTTTGATAAGCTGAGAGCATCTAACATTTGCTATCTCCATCGTATTAAAACCACACCAACTAGGCCAGAACAATTTTCTGATACTTCATATATAATTGATAGTGGTTAAGGAAATTTATACGGCAACTGTTTTGCAGAAGCTTTCATTCACACTTTCAATATTTAAAAAGGCTGCTGTCACGGCTGGTAGGAATAAAATTAAACCCACCAGCTGTGGTTTGTTTTTTGAGGAAAACACATAACGTTTTATTTCTGCTTTGTCTGTCATCCTTGTAAATGTCAGTATACAGAATTGAAATGTACTGAATACCCTCGTTTATCATTAGAATCTTCTGAAAATGCTTGTGTGTTTTTTTAATTAGGTAGATATTTTAGTAATTTTTAGTGGAGATTTTTGTTTATTTTTATAGTCTACAAGGCACATCATTTTCATATTTGCTCAGAAAAAAGTGATAATAAAATACATTTGAGACTGTCTAATTTTTATATTCTTTTTTCATGGCACTTTTCATCAAAAGATGATCAAAGACTATTTTAAAAAGAGACATATTCTTCAATTCTTTCATTTATTACAATTTTGAGGCTATTCCAAGAAATGTCTTCCTAGGTTACTTAAAATTGACCAGGTGTTTAGCCATAAAGGTCAAGAGTATTTTGCTGAGAATTAGTAGTTTTCAGGAGACATTCTAGAATCACAGCACTGAATTGTAAAGTGTCCTTTTGATCTATGACATTGATATTACACACTGGGATAATAGAACTTACTTGTCACAAAATCCACCTCGAGTGTAGAGAATATACTCTGACAATTTAATGTTTTTCCATTAGTTTCAACTAGGAATAATTGTATTATACTTTTTAAAATGTTTTTGGCTTATAAGCAGTCAGCCATTGGTAATTACCCTAAGTACAAAGACAAGTATCAAAACTTAGGCATTACCTATTATCTATCAGCACTTAATGTCATTCTAATCAAAATAAAATCATTTAAATAAAGGAGCATTACCTATTATAGAGAATTCCCTGATCATATTTCTCTGAGCTCACCATTATCTCACAACACTATTAACTACTCTTGGTCTACTTGCCTCTAAATATTTCCTTTAGTAACCCATGATATCACCATCTTCTCCCTGATATCTCCACAGAGTGTTTATTTGAATTAGATTAAAAAATTGGAGTCCTTCTAAATGCCGTGACCTTTTCCTTAACATATCACAACTAGTTAATTCTTATCATCAGTTGATTGTGAACTAAAAAGCATACAGTGGACATGTGTTTACACTGTAGTCTAGGAACATGGCAGAAACACCAGCCTGGGCTCCCAGGACACAAAGGAAGTAGATGGTGGTGGCAGGACAAGATGGGGGCAGAGGTGGATTCCAGGAATGAGCTGTGGGAAGGCACAAGAGAGGAATTTCTGGCACTTGGCACTTTTGCCTAAAGCAGGCCCTGCTTTTGCAGCACAAAATGAACAAGTTAAATCAGTATTCTTATATCAGCACACAGGATATTTATGTTAAATTAACAATTGTCTATTAAGATGGTAAGTTTCTATCCAAAAACAATAGCACAAAAACAAGCCAATAAAACTATTTGCCAATATATTTATAGTTCAGGAGGGTAGCTTCAATAAGATTAAAATAAATAATGGGACCTCATGTTTGCCAGTTCATTCGCACTTTCAGCACCCTTGTCATTTTATAATGCTCTGCCAGTATTTATCACAGATTGCAAAAAGAAAAAAATCCCTGAATGTGTAAAAATAGCAGCTGTTATTTGCCATTAACAATTGGGCAACTTCATAAATCTTTACAAACTCACCAAGAAAACAGAAGGGTGTGACTTTAAGATTAATCAAAGTAAATGTTATTCTGTCTTCAAGCCAAAAAATAATTTACGTTTTTGTTTTAAGCGACTATTCCTTTTGTTTATAAATATTTCTAGAAATTTGAATCTAATGGCATACCGTTGGTCACTACATCACATGGACACTAATAGAAACATTTGGTGAATAATTTCCTAAAAATCATTAGATAAAATAAAAGTTTTTAAAATAATTTTTGCTCCCATTCAAATACTTTGGCAGTATCTCCAATTCAAATTTCCATTATTTCTTGGATATACCATGGTTTCTATGTCTCAGCTGACACCGCCTGGGTAAAGTAAGCCTAAAAGGTCCTTCTAATTTCTAACCTTAATAATCACTATTGTCTCCTGAATGCTCTCCAGTGTGACTATCATCCCCATCAAATAATGTTGCCAAAGCAGCTTATTTACTCTAAAAGTACAACTCTCATCCAACATCTCACTTGCTTAGTAGCACGTCTCATAGACCTTTCACCATCTGACCATTTCTGTATCTCTATCATCTCTAGCCTTGGACCAATGGTCCCACAACAACCCATGATGAGCAGAGCTCAAAACCCTCTCTCCTATATTTTTAAATTCTTGAAATGTTTTTCTCACTGATTTACACAGATATCTTCAGATTTCTGAGGCATTAATCTTAATTCTACTTTATTTGTGTAATCCCTGGTTAATGTGCTGCTTCTAAAAAAGTATCCAAGAGATTTTTTGGTTGTTACTATGCCACAAATCTGTTTCTGTAACCTCAACTTTCATTACTGACCAGAATTATCCATTTTATGAGTCCCCTTGATTGAATTAAACATCTGTCTGCAAAATTTCTACCATACTTTTGCTCTGGTCAAAGCTCTAAACAAATTTTCCAGTAGTTTGCAAAGAATTTTCATTATTTTTATAAACACAAAGTAATCAAATGAGAAATAGAAGCATCTTTTGAGACTCTAATGTAATCTGTCTGAATCCTTCATAGAGGTGGTTTTAATATAACATCATAAGATGTAAAATATCATGTTTCCTACTGTCAAGGTCATTTGGTCACTGATTTCAAAGGAGTCGATGTTCTGGAGCAGTTTGACATCCTGCTTGTATATCTTAAGCAAGGTTTAGTCAATAAAGTAGGAGGAATCATTAGTTATTCAAGGTAAAACTTTCAAAAAATGCGACTAAGACACTTTGACCTTCTCTGGATCAGGAAATGCTCTGTGCATCTTTATGCTCTTTTAAATATAATTTGTCTAAACTGTCTAAAGTAAATCAAAAACTATCACTCAACCCTCTTAGTAAAAAGGGTAAATTTTAATTGCAGAACTTAAAACCTCACAATTAAAAGCTGTGTTCCTGCTTAAAGCCAGCACAAACACAGGCGTGAAAGCTGATGCATACAAATTAGACTTCTTAACGTATTTGTAATTCTGAAGTATAACTCTAAAGCATAGACCATTTATGTGCTTTTCATACGAGAGGAATAAATTGGATGATTGTTATACTTTCATAAAGTTTTGTCATTTATGTTCTTAATAACTAATGACTCTCAAAATCTTTTATCTGATGAGATAGTCATAACATACTTCAAACAGAAAACAAATACATGAAAAAAGAAAAAAAAATCCTTTATCTTGAAAAAATGTATTTAGAATCTTATTAACATGTATACTTGTTAAATTAAATTTAAAATGATTCCACTAATTAATAAACAAAACAAAAAAGTATATCTGATCTATAAGGAAAATAATATCAGAAGGAAAAAATAAATGTTATTACTGCTAAGCATATAGTAACATCAATTTCCTGTTCCTTCCAAAGATGTATTGCCTTCTACATGGGGCATAGCCTTACTTAATCCCAACTTTATAATAAAATATATGTGCTCGAATGACAGATCTTCATTGTTCTAACTACTAGGAGACATGAGCATAAAGATATAGCAGAGAGAAAGTACTAATATATAGAGATATTACAATTAAATATTAACTAATATGCAGATCCTAATGTCAAAAGAGGCCAAAGAGGAAAAGACAGATGACTCACCCACTTCTGAATCTCAGCCCCTAGAGTTCCGAATTCTCAGAGAAACAGGCTGAGGAAGGAGTAGCAAGAATTAAGTTGTTTTTAGTACTCAAGGATGCCATGGTGGAGGGGAAGTGTGTGTGTGTGTGTGTGTGTGTGTTTGTGTATGTGTGTGTGAAGAGGTAAAGTCACTATCACAAAGAAAAATAACACACAAAAGTGTTGAAAGGGAAAGCTGATTTAAAGACCAACTTTGCCAATTCCACTATTTTACCCCGGTTAACAATCCTATCTAATAAAAGAGAAACATGGTAATTAGCATATAACTGCTACCCTTCCCATTGGCTAAACAGGGTGATATGCAAATTAACTGCCAGCCAAGATGGCGGCCGGCAGCCAGGAAGCTTGAAACTAACGTGAGGCTTGCTTGCTTCAGTGACGGAGGAAACCAATGTTCCCCGCCTGCTTTGCCGGCCTCTAAGCCTGCAGTTTGAAACATTGTAACAAATATAGAAGCTAAACAAAACCCCAGAAACCAGGTTTCAGAGAGCCGGGATCTCAGAGCTGGAGTTATACATTGTTTCGATTATAGAACTGAAACAAACCAGATACCTGCTTTCAGCAGCAGAAGCCTAAGAGCTGGAGCCTCAGAGCTAAAGCTGGCCCAGAATAAAAAAAAAAAAAAAAAAGAAAAAAAGGAGCGGTTGGGAGCTTCCGTCACCTGCCAGCCTGAAAACAGCCCTCGGCCCCTCACCCAGACTGGCCAGTCACCCCAGTGGGGACCCCCCCCTATTCCAGGACACCCTTCAGGGCAAACCTTCTGGCCCCCACACGTGCACCAGGCCTCTATCCTAGATAGTAAAAGGGTAATATGCCTCCCAGCACCGGGATCAGCGGAGCCGCGAAGCCTCCCAGCACCAGGATCAGCGTGACAGGGGGCAGCGCCCAAACCCCCAGATCGCCCTGCGGCTCTGTGTGTGACAGGGGGTGGGGCCACAACCTCCCTATCGGCCCTGCTCTGTTCGTGACAGGGGAAGGCACCCCAACCCCCTGATCAGCCCTGCTCTGTGCCTGATAGGGCAGAGCTCCCCAACCCCCTGATCACCCTGCAGCTCTGTGTGTGACAGGGTGCGGCACCCCAACCCCCCCCCCCCCACGGGCCCTGCTCTGTGTGTGACAGGGTAGAGCCATAACCTCCCCATCGGACCTGCCCTGAGTGTGACAGTGGCGGCGCCCCAAGCCCCTGATGGGCCCAACTCTGTGCTGACAGGGGGGAGCTCCCCAACCCCCTGATGAGCCCTGCTCTGTGTATGACAGGGTACGGAGCCCAACCCCCCTGATGGGCCCTGCTCTGTGAGTGACAGGGGGCAGCGCCCCAAACCCCTGATTGGCCCTGCTCTGTGCGTGACAGGGTACAGAGCCCCAACCCCCCTGATGGGCCCTGCTCTGTGCGTGACAGGGGGTGGCGCTGCAACCTCCCCATTGACCCTGCCTTGAGTGTGACAGGGGGTGGTGCCCCAACCCCCCAATCAGCCCTACCCTGAGCGTGACTGAGGGTGGCATCGCAACCTCCGGATCCACCCTGCTCTGTGCATGACAGGGGGTGGCGCCCCAACTCCCCAGTCGGCCCTGCTCTGAGCCCGACCAGGGGCTGCACCTAGGGATTGGGCCTGCCCTCTGCCACCCGGGAGCAGGCCTAAGCCAGCAGGTCGTTATCTCCCAAGGGGTCCCAGACTGCGAGAGGGCACAGGCTGGGCTGAGGGACCCTCCCTTTCCCCCGAGTGCACAAATGTTTGTGCACCGGGCCTCTAGTCTATACTAATAAAAGGGTAATATGCTAATTAGACTGGATAGACCAGACGTCTTCCGGATGTCCTTCCTGACAATGCCACAGCAGCTGCGAGGGCTGACAGTGGCAGCAGCAGCGGGGTGAAGGAGGCAGTGCCTTCCCCTTATACCTGCCTGGAGGGAGGCCAGGCTGCAGTTTAAGGGAGCAGGCCTACGCCATCCCCTGCGGGCTCCTGGACAGTGAGAGGGGGCAGGCTGTGCTGAGGGACCCCCCTATCACTTAATATACTAACAATCAACAATTATTGAGAGCCTATTGAATTCTAGGAACTATATGCAATATTTTGGTTATTTTATTTTACACTTACAAAAACAATATCATTAAGAATTCAGCAAATTACACATGAAAGAGAAGCTAAATGTCATAGAAGAGACCAAGATTTGAATTCAGGTTTATCTAATCCCCATATCAGTGTCCTTTCTGTCACATTACATTTTACAATAAAAGGAGACTCCATTCAAGGGGAAAAAAAAATTTTGTCATATGTGATTACCAACGTGTAAACTTTAACAGAAATAATGCAATTTAGAATAGGGAGCATCTACAAAAAAAAAAAAAAATCACTGGATTTATAGGAAATGTTTAACATGGATTGTTTATGAAACAAGTTCATTTCCCAAGAATTCATTAATTGAGGTATAAGTTGTAAAAGCATTGACAAGATATACAGTGGACTTAGGTGACTTTTTAAATTCTGAACAGAAAGAGAAAAATACTATGAATTTGCCTGTAGAAATGGTATAGAAAAGATAAATTGATTGCTTGAATCTTTTAGCACAATCATAACAAAAGGTTCATTTGGCTTCAACTTCATTATTTTTAACAAAATTCACTACATTACAGTTACTCGTGGAGTACAAAGTACCATAAATAATTTAAATTAAACTACACTTGTCAAAAGAAATGAACAAGTAGGTTTTACGATGCAATACATTTTATGATGCCTTTAATTCTTTAATTTGTGTATTTTGCTTAGTTGCTAATTCTGAAAACACTATAATCTGCAGAGATTCCTGTACTCATTAGTATAGATTACGAATGGCTCAGCTCAATAGGAAAATCAGTATGAAGGATTCTACTGAACCAGGACTGTTTTCTCAGTGATATCCTATGAACATTTTATAATATTAACTTGAGGGATACAGAATAAATAGTTCACCTTTCTTCCATACAAATTCACCAATTATTCCTACCCTTATATATTTACTGGGATAAAAATATATCTATATTTATGTCTATGTCCATATCTATATCTACCTATAAGAATATCTACAGGGACCTATACTCAGTAACTACCCTTATCTAAGCTGCCTGATTGTCAAGTAAAGAAATTCCTTCGTAATTTATTAATTTAGTCCCACTATAATTAATACATCAAAATTTATATTACAAACTAGAGGCCTGATGCATGATATTCGTGCAAGAGTAAGCCTTCCTTTCCCCGGCTGCTGGCACTGGCTTCCCTCTGGCACCTAGGACCCAGGCATCCCTTGCAATCCTGGCTTCATTCGGAAGGTCATCCGGAAAGAGGTCTGGTCTAATTAGCATATTACACTTTTATTATTATAGATTTCTTTGATACTGTATTGCATACATACACACAAAAACCTTTTTTTCACGACTGGTACTAGAGCTCTCCAACAAGATCTCTGCAGAATTATCACAGGGTAAAACATTAAAATAATTTAAAATATTTTTGTAATACTAAAATGTATAATTAATACTGTACCAAAGAAGCCTAAAGCTACATATGTCTATTATACATTATAGATTAAATATAAAAACTAAATTCTTGTGCGATAAAATATTTCTTGAAATTAGTGCAACTCCCAAATACTAAATAGAATTCATCTACATTATTTTTCCATTACAATTTACACACTAACAGAAGATAAAGCTCTCAGCTGCCGTATCTCGTCAAACATCTAGTTTACCAGTTAATTACTAAAGCTCTAACACCTTCAAGAGTATCTAAATGAACACGAAGAAACTACAGAGAAACTCTTGGAAAAATCATTGTGTGTACTTAGATTTGGGGTTAGCAAGCCAGCTGTGTCCCACTGATGCTATCCCTTTGCTATTTTAGCTGTCATCTTTTTTTTTAATATTTTTATTGATTTTTTACAGAGAGGAAGGGAGAGGGATAGAAAGTTAGAAACATCGATCAGCTGCCTCCTGCACACCCCCTACTGGGGATGCGCCCGCAACCAAAGTACATGCCCCTGACCGGAATCGAACCTGGGACCCTTCAGTACGCAGGCCAATGCTCTATCCACTGATCCAAACAGGTCAGGGCTTTAGCTATCATCTTGCTGCAGAAACCAAGTGACATGATGGCAATTGAAGCATCCCTTGACAAAGTCCCCTAAACTTTAGTTCCTACTTCCCTAAAATAGGGTTACGGTATATTCATGTGAAGATCAAATAAGTTAATACTTCTTTAAAATATTTTTTGAAACTGGATGTCTGTATATAAGCTCTTAAAAGGTGTTTAAAATTGATTATTTTATTACAAACTAGGGGCCTAGTGCACAAAATCATGCACCTTGAAAGGAACTGTGGGCCATGAGGCTGCGGTAGGCACAGAGGCAGGTCTCAGCCCATCCACTGTGCTCCTGCCCAGCCCCTCCCATTGCGGCCCCCAGTCCCCTGTCTTCCAGCAGCACTGCTCCTGCCACAGCCGCTGCCATTCCCATGCGCTGCCAGCACCAGCCCCATTCACACCCACTGACGGCACAGAGCGATTGGAGCTGGAAACAGCAGCAGGTGCGAGTGGTGGCTGCTGCCCCGATTGCCCGTAAGGAGCAGGGGGAGGTGGAGAAGCCCTCATGGGCGATCAGGGTCAGCAGCCGCAACTCACACCCACTGATGATGCTGAGTGATCAGGACCAGTGCAAGCAGTGCTCCGGTGCTGGCTGCAGGTGTGAGCAGAGCTGGTGCTGGCAATGGGTGTGAGCAGCAGCTCCAGCACCAGCAGCAGGTGTGAGCACCGGGTGGGACCACAGCGTGCAGGAGCAAAGAATTTTCAGTAACCACCAGAGGCTCGCCCCGATGACAGAGACCGGCACCCCTGCACACCTGCTCCACCATCCACTGTGGCCGACACCTGCCATGTTTCGCACCGCCCCCTGGTGGTCAGTGCACGTCATAGCAACTGGTTGTTCGGTTGTTCTGCCATTAGGTCTATTTGCATATTAGCCTTTTATTATATAGGATTGCTCTTAAGTGTTTATAAATTGAAACAGAATGAACTGAATAACTTTTCCCTTTCTCTCTCTCCTCATTCTCTATAAGCTTACATACTTTTCTCTTTCATGTAACTGAAATCTTTCAAAAACTGACTTACAAATTAAATTGAACTACAATTACTTAAAATTGTGCTCCCACTGTGATCCTTTTAAGGATCATAGTGGCCTTCCATGTATTTTATTTTAACTTTGGTTTTATGATATATTGATAGTCTTTTCAATCAATTAAACTCTAGGAATGTGTGTTTAAATATGAGGCATAGAGCTCTAATTTTGTGTGCACTATTTTTTTAAAAAATGAGTGTTTCCACTCTTAAAGATATAAATTGAACTCTCTTACTGAATTCATCAACATAGTACACTCTGATGTTAAATTTCCAGGTCTATTTTTTGCCTTTCTTTAAAACCTACAGCTATAAAATAATTTTGCGCATTCACTGCTGTTCTGATTCTATCTAACCAACTTCTCTTAAAAGAAGTGCATTCTTCTTATCTTGATCACTTTAGATTAAAGACATTACCTGCATTCCAAAATTCTATATTGTAATCAATAATAGAGGGCTCGTCAATGGTGGTTAGAGGTCATAAAAATGGTATAATCATATGCAAATATTAAAACAAGTTAGATAACAGCTCCCTGAAGTCCATTTCCAACTGACTTGGACATTTGATATGCCTTTTTTATCAATGTGAATTTTATATATTATTGTATAGTAACCAATCAAATATATGTATGCTACCATTTAACTTGGGATTTCTCTTAATAAGAGGCTAACGTGAGGGACCACAGAAAAAGAAAGACACCTAGAAAATATTTATTCCCACCTTCATGACCAAATTTATAGCTTAGAGATCTACATCCCTGAACTGCCATTGGGTTATTACCAAATGAAGTCACATTTTGGTGTTTCAGTCATGATACCCTTTAAGTGTGAAATGACAGCACAGTGAAGCAGCCTAAAATTGTTCCTCTGTCCCAAGCCTCCTTCTCTGTTAGATCTGAAAATCTGTAGCTACTCTTCTACACCATTACTACCCAAGTCAAACTTTTTCCAATAAGTTTACACTTGACTTCCACTAAAATATGTCTCCTATGTCTACTTCATTCACAATTTTCAAACAAAGATAATGGACTTCATACATTAAAAAATACTTAATGTTTCCTACTGTGTTCTAGGCACTGCAGTCTTCACATGCATGCCAGTTTAAGTAATAAATTTTATTATTTTTCTTTCAGAGAGAAAAAAAGTTTGAATTGAACTTGAAAGTAATCTAAGGGTACTGTGTTTGTAAATGACTAGCCGTTATAGAACACCTACCAACTATCAGATGTCTTACCCATAATCACTGTCATTTAACATCACGTAATTCTACAGAGAAGCAAGACACCATGAGTTGGGTTACTTGCCAAAGTTCTTACCATGTGATCAAGCTAGTTATCACCCATGTGTACCGGACCCAAAAGCTCACACTCAAACTGCACTCCTATAATTCTCCAGACATCCAGACCCATGTTCTCATTTCCACCCATGTATATTCTCATCGTGCCTTTAATTAAGTTTTCTTTTTTCATCCTCAAACTCAGCACAACTAGGAAAGGAAAGCAACCAGGCCATGGAATGGGTTTCAGAGCAAAACTTAATATAATTTCATCTGACTGGTTTTCATCCAAGCCATCTAACAGACTGGTGATGTGCCAGAATATTCCTGGAGGCTAAAATACACTGCACTCCTCAGTACAAGTTCTCTGAGGTACATCATATCAATTTCAATGGATGGCATTTTCCTAACCGTAATGTAATATAACATGCAAATGTATAATGTTTAGAGTTAGCAAAAACATATGAGACTATCTAGCTCAGTGATTTTATTTTACAGATCCAGATACATGAAATCTAAATAGACAAAGATATTTATCCAAAGTAATATGGCAAGTTGGGGGCAAGAGGAAGGCTTGAATTCAGATGGTAAGACATCAGTCAGGAACTGTGTATTGTGTTGGTTGTATTCTTGTAATAATTTTTAAGGGCAAAGGATAAAATTACTGCAAGTAGTAAAATAAATGGATTATAATCCTGTCCACAAATGAATTGACCATGGCCTTATCTGCTAGCAGCAGAAAATCAACTAGATGAATTGAATATAAATCTAAACACTTCACATTAGTCAAATTCTCCTAGAAACTAGGAAATCTATATTCTCCAAATTAGCAGGGGGGGAAAGACCGTTAGTGAATGAAACTCCCTGATTGTTGCCCAACTTGTACAACTTTATATATTACACATTTTGTTTAGCTACACAAACAACCAAAACTGTGGGAATTTAATGAGTTGTTGCCATCAATTCACGTACTATAAATTATACTTCATTCATCATATTGCAAACTATATTTGATTCTTCCTTTCCATAGTTCACTATTATGTGTATATGAATACAGGATTGGTATAATGATAGAATATTTGAAAATAAGAAATTAAGTATCTTACAAAACATTTTTAAATGGGATTCTATTAATAGTAGTGGTAAAAACCTGGCATCAAACAAGTTGCATATAATTCAATACAAGAAAAATTTTAAAACATTAAAGGACTGAAATTAGATTGTAATGGACTCTTTGGATTAAATCAATGCAATTAAGAATATGATGAAGTATCCAGTTATCTGTTTTCTGAGCCTTTGAAAAGTGGGAATATTAATGGAACTATACAAGAAATTAATGCTGACTAGATTAATTGCCATAGCAATTGTCATATTATAAATATGGTATTTGTGACAATTATGCATCAGTATAATGCATGGGTTGTCACATTACTTGAACAAATCTTTAGGTAGATCATCAAGCATTTCTTTCTTTCCAGCATTATTACAAATTTAGAACATTTCAGAGGAGAAATGTGAATTTCTGTAGTGACATAGCATATGTGTTTAAAAGTTTATCAGCACCTCGACTAAGAAAATGGGAGAACTTAAGCAGTAAAAATGCAACCTGAGGAAACCTCAACAGGAATGTAAACTAAATGGGTGGGGAGGTCTGTAGGTGTCAATCATGAACAAAATGCAACTGTCAAGCTCGCCTTGCTAACAAACTGTCACATCAACAATATGGAGTTAATGACTACAAATTAACTGTATACCAGATGCTTGACACTTTGTTATGACACTTAGCAAGCTAGTTGACATTTGGGGATCAAAGCTCCTTTAATTACACTTTGTATAACATGTGCAACCTTTATGCTAATGTCCAAATATTCCTTGGAGCAAGACTGTCCAAGTAAAAACAACCGCAGACTGTTTTCTAGGTGTGGGTTTGAGAGTATTCACATGGCTTTTTTTTTTTTTTTAAAAAAAAGTGGGACTTCACTGAGCGAGAGTCAGGCTTCAATGCACAATGTTATTCAGTATTACCATTGCCTAAAATAACACTGTTTCTTAACTTGGTGAACTGGTGAAGCACTTTTCTCACATATAGACACAGCCTGCGAAATAACACATTTTCACACAAGGTGGTAATAGCATGTATAGCCATTTATAAAAGGAAAGACAACTAGGCATATCAGATTTTTAAATATCTGGAAAAGGTATTAAAGAGTGTGAGTGATGAAAAAAAAACTGCCTTCAGAACACTGATTTGAATGATTTTTCAAGTCGTTTTTAGGAAAATGGTTTGATATTTCCCCAAGTGAATAAAACTCAATAAATGACATAAGCACAATTTCACACCACAGGTGTAATACCAAATGCTACACTTGCGTAAGCATGAATTATAGGCTATGTCAATATAAGAAAAGGTTAACATTTTTTATCAGGTTTCAAAATAAGCTCAGACCAACCAAAAATAATGTCATAAAATTAACAAATTTTAGGAAATAGCTAATAAATCAAGAAGATAAATATGTCAGTAAAATATCTACATGTCTAAATCAATAAGTTAATGATGTAACAACATGAATACTATCAGGGCTTCCTTTGGAAAAGACACTATCTTTGTATAGAGATTGAAATAGTTAAGTAATCCTATATAATAAAAGTGTAATATGCTAATTTGGCCGGACGTCCTTATGGACGACCTTCCAGGTTAAGCCAGGGTTGGAGGGCCAAGGAAAAGGCAGCCTCCACAGAGGACGGGGTCCGAGGCAGAGGCCCCCGGCCACCGTGGCCGGCAGGGCCTGAGGGCAGCAGGGGCCAAGCCGCTTGCACAAATTTCGTGCTTCAGGCCTCTGGTATTCTTACCAGATTCAGTGGCATTTGACCCTCCATCTCACTTTTCCCTGAATTGTACTTCTGGGGAAGAAAATGAGTAATATGCGAAGAAAGCCAAAGTAGGGAGAGGGAAATATATAATTCTAAAATTGGAAAGAACATCAAGAGTCAACCAGTCCAACCATTTCACTTTGTAGATAGGACAAACCATGGCCCAGATTTGTGAAACTGTCCAAGTGAAGAAGATATAGACAGACACTGTACTAGATCCCAGTGCTGTAAATTATGTAAGGGTGCTGTTTCCAGTACAACACTCTGGCTCTCTTTGCCACTGTTACAGCTCTAACACACTAAAATGTCTAAAAAGCAATGTAATAATGTAATTCTGTCACTTGGTAAGCCAGTTATTGAATACTTATTGAGCACTTATAAAGTGGCAAGCACTGTCCTAGCTGGTATGGCTCAGTGGATAGAGCATCAACCTGTGGACTGGAGGTCCTGAGTTCCATTCCGGTCAAGGGCACATGCCCAGGTTGCAAGCTCAATCCCTTCCTCTTTCTGTAGTATCAATAAAAATAAAATAAAATGGCAAACACCCCTCTAGGGGCTAGTGATACCAATGACACAACAGGAAGCTAGGCTTACACTAGACAATACAGCAGCCACTAGTGACATGAATCGCCACTGAGCACTAGAAATGTGGTTAGTCTGTACTGACCTATGCTATAAGTGTACTAAAAAAGAATGTAAAATATTTCATTAATAACTTTTTATGTTGACTATATATTGAAATAATATTTTGATATTGATGAGATGTATTATTGAAATTAATCACACTTTTTTCTTTTGACTTTTTTATATGACTACTAGAGGCCCGGTGCACGAAATCCGTGCATGGGTGCGGTCCCTAGGCCTGGCCAGCAATTGAAGCACAAGCATCTGGCATGGAAGAGCAGGTCCCAGTTGACCTCTGGACCCTGGGAAGCACCTGAGCTCCCCCCGCCGGACCCCCGTGAACTCCCCTCCACCTGAGTCACAGCTCCCAAGTCCCCACACGGAAATGCGGTGAACACGGCCGGATGCTGCAGGCTGGGGTGTAATATGGGCCTCGGGGCTGCCCAGCAGCGGCGCCCAAAAGCCAGGTGGGCAGAGTGCCCTCTCCTGGCCAGCTTTGCAGACCAGCTCCTGGACGAACCTATGGGGAGTCCAACTGGCGGCTGTGGTACTGGTGGCTGCGGACCAGCTCACCTGGAAGCCTATTGGGGCCAGCAGCACTTCCACTGCCACCCACTGCCAGCGCCTCGTCGCTGATGCCCGCCATGTTCCGTGCCACCCCCTGGTGGTCAGAGTACAACATAGCGAGCAGTCGAACTCCTGATCGAAATCCCGGTAGAGGGGATAATTTGGATATTAGGCTTTCATTGTATAGGATAAGAAATTTTAAGTTACATTTGTGGTTCACATTATATTTCTATTGGACAGCACTGAACTATCCAAGAGAGTCGTCCCCTCAAAGAACTGGAAAGTTTTGAGACAAGAAACAAGTGAATTGCCGAAACCGGTTTGGCTCAGTGGATAGAGCGTCGGCCTGCGGACTGAAAGGTCCCAGGTTCGATTCCGGTCAAGGGCATGTACCTGGGTTGCGGGCACATCCCCAGTAGGAGATGTGCAGGAGGCAGCTAATCGATGTTTCTCTCTCATCGATGTTTCTAAAAAAAAAAAAAAAAGAAACAAGTGAATGAAATAAACATAGGCTATAATGAAGCTACAATCAGACGGCCTGACAGAGAGTAATTGGGTGTGGTGTGATGGCCACTCTGAGGAGTGGAGGATATTCAAATAAAGACTGAAATAGTGAAAGACACTGACTGGTTTGAGCTTAAAGATTCAAAAGGTCACTATGGTGGAATCGAGGCTGTAAGTGAGGTTGGAGGAGGAGATCAGGAACAAGTCTATTTGAATGCAATGTCTGCCAGTCCCATTCAGAAGCTGGCATTTCGGTTGTAGTGGAAAGTTGCTGGGGGGTTTTGACTGTCACCATGTGCAGGGCTGCTGCCCTCCACAAGCTTCTGTCATTTCCTGCCTCTTCTAGGACCTCCACTTCCTGCTGGGCCATCCCATCTCTCCTCTCGCACAGCCACAGCTCATCCTCCAGATTAGGCATCCATATTAACTAATGCAATATTAACCATTACATTTCCAAATGTAATGTTCTTGCATTCCCATTAGCAAAACAATCCAAGTAAATCATTTATTGAAAGTGGATTCCCCGATGAGGTCTGGACAATAAGGAAACCACCTTTTAATGTAGCTGCCAAGCCACCTATACCCTAAGCTTTGAAAGCACATTTTCATTTTAGGTTCTTATTCTAGTTTCCTAAATACAACTTCTCCAATTTTAAAACTCCCAGGAAGGAAGGTATATCCATCCAGGTCTTGGAACAAAACCTGGTCCACTCAGATGCTATAACTAAGGAGACTAACAGGATTTAAGGGGTATTGTCAAAATCATCAGCAGAGTTGAAGTAAATAAATAAGGGAGAATGTGGCACCCAGAGACTGCCAGCTGTGGGAGACCTAAAAGGTCAGGAGGTGGAACAGTTCCTGCAACTAGAGAGTAGCTGAAGCTTTAGGAGAGGGTTGCCCTGCAAGAATTGTGGATTTTGGAGGAGATGAAGCCACCCATCAGTAAGGCAGCAGGAAGGAAACAAGGGAAATAAATTCCCTGATCCCACTCTATGCTCCTGATCTCCCATTGGCACACAGATCCAGAAGCCAGAAAACAAGGATGATCAGACAGTCCATAAAAATTAGGCTTCAGCCCTGGCCAGTGGTCTCAGTAGTTAGAGCATTGGCCTGTGCACAGAAGGGTAATGGGCTGGATTCCCAGTAAAGGGCATGTACCTGGGTTCCAGGTTTGATCCCTGACCCTGGTCAGGGTGCATGTGGGAAGCAACCAATCAATGTGTCTCACATCCATGTTTCTCTCTCTCTCTCTCTTCTTTCTCCCCCTCCCCGCCTCCTTTCTACTCTCTCAAAAAATCAATTAAAAATATCTTCAGGTGAGTATTAACAACAACACAATCATTTGGCTTCAAGGGCACAAAGCCAAGCGGCAAAGGATGCAGTGTGGCTCTGGAGGGGCACATGGAAGACAGCCAGCACAGAACTTAGCAGGGACCCTCTCTCTGTCATTTTATAAGGTCCTGGGCTAGGATTGGCAGCCACTCAGCAAAAGCCTTTTTCATGGTCACAGGTATCACTGGAACTTCTCTATCAGATAGAAGAAAGCATTAAGAACTGGTCCTTTCCTTATTCCCTTCTTTTTCCAGCAGCAGAAATAATAAGAATGTGCAAACTCCATTCCCCACTAGTGACAGAGTAAGAGCAAATTGGGGAGTGTTTAAAGTGTTCTATTTCATCATTCAACAAATATACATCTATTTCTTACAAAGTGCCAGATACTGTTCTCAGCTCAGTATCCAGTAGTGAAAAACAAAGTCCCTGTTCAAAAGAATTTACATACTAATGATGAGAAAACAAATATAATAAGTTCAGATATTGATTAGGATTGAAGCAACAACAGAGCATAATGTGATGAAGGATGTTTGAAATACAAAAGTGTGGGGAACACTAGTAAGGATGGATCAGAAACAGCTCGGTTTCATTGAACTGACACCTAATGATGAATATGAGTGAAGCTGACCACAGCAAGAACGAGGGGGCAGGAGGACGAAGTACTAGGAAGACCAGAGGATCTGCAGCACTGTCACAGAGGTATGCTGGCCTGCCCAGGGATCTCAGGGAAGCCTCAGCCTGTGTCCCCATGCCCTTATCATAACACCAAGCCAAGGAGAGCATGCTTTTTTCACACAAGAGTGCACAACCTTCCTGAAACCAAGGGGATAAAGTTGCTCTGAGATGACTTTTTCTACTTCCCAAAGATGCCACAGAATTTAGCTGAAGCCTTGAGTAGACCATAGTAGGATGCTTGGATTCTATTTGAGGTTTTGAAGTTTTAACTTCAAGTTTTCAATAATATTCTCTTGATGCTTTACTTTGGACAAATGCATTAGACCATGGGTAAAAAAACAAAAACAGAGCTCAGTATATGTCAACTAAAATATTAATATATATTTTGGAAATGCAAATCATTTATAATCAAAAGTAAAGTAACATGCAGTTATAAGTGCACACTCTAATGTAGAAAGAGCATTAGAAATGTTATTTTATAATAGATCATGTTCTCAGTATGAGTTCTATGAGAAAAATAATATGATCATCAGTTATTCTCTAAAAGCGGTTCTACAGGAGTGTCAGGGCAACTATATGTGAATGAAACAATCAAAAGAGAGAACAAAATGGGAAAGGGAAAGGTCCTTTGTGTTTCCTTTCTGATGATCTCATCACACCATCAATCAAGCCTCAAAGGAAAAAAACCAAAGTATAAACCTTGCCAATCTAATCCCAGAGTTCTAGACCATAACACAGGTGCAAAAGATCATGATAGCTGATGGCTGTACTTCAAAGTGGCCAAGTATGTCTGTTCATGAAGACATATTTTGTCTATAATCATGCTTTTCGGCCATTTTTCAGTTTCTAATTGCTACCAATTTTTTGAATTATTAAAGTGTATTGTGAAATGAGACATATCTTTTTTCCTGGACCTCTTTGTCACGGAATCTTTATATTAAGGAAAAGTATATGACAACAGTTATGAAATTCTTCATTTATTACCAAAAAAAATAATCTTCCTCCTTCTTCTACTGCTGCTCTCCCCTTCCAACCATGATCCCAATATTAGGCATAGTTTCCACTCCTTTGGGGTTATGAAGCCCCTCTGTGTGACTCAGGTCCCTCATCTGTAAATTGAGGCACGTTGAGTAAATGAGACTGAAATCCCTTCTGCGCTTGCTTATTCAGAGATTTTAAATATCAAATACCTTGTGGATTTTTAATTTTTTCTAAGTATGCTGCACCCTAATCTTTGCACCAAAGTCTTTAATTTCCACTTGACATGTTCCTGTAAGGTGGGAATGATTAGGAATCTTTTCCTGGATGTATGCAGTTAGATAACAGAGCATTACTCTATTTTTCAAAGTTACAATAATACACAATTTTTGTTTTTGTTCCTCTTTCCAACCATTGCCCTGTGGTTTAAAGCATATAAGATTTTGATCTCTTTACCATAGTACTGATTAATAAATCACTTTTGCTAATTGTCAAACAAGTGGAATACCATTGACTTACTTATTTTCTTAAAATATAAACCAGCAAAGTTACACACACACACACACACACACACACACACACATTTCAATGATATCCAATCCTAAATATGGTTAGGATTATTTAGATATTATTTATTAAAATATTCTATATCAAATCAACTAATTCTATAAATGGAAAAGAATTAGGGCTTCCACTATATTTGTAGTGAACAGAGCTACCCACAAAAGATCAAAATTGCATCTTGCAGAACGTTAAATGGATTACTATTGTTACAACTACATGTGAAACATGGAAAGTAAAACGTAGTATTCTTTATTTATTTTAAACCCTTACTAGTGAGTTTCTTAAATAAAGGAAAATGGCACTTATGTGTACTTGACTCTGTTCTCTCATAAAGCCTGAGTATCTTATTATAGCCAGCATACTGTTTCCCAAAAGTTGCAATGAATGTGGAAAAGCATTTACAGAATAAAACTTTCCTTGATTAGAGTTCATGTTCCTAAGATAAGGATTTCTAAAGACAGCTCTATTTTAGTTATGTAAAGCATGTAAAAAAGTGGCATATGCTCAATCAAAACTGAATTTGAAATTAGCCTGTCACTTTAGACACCACAATTTAAAAGGAAGGTTAGGATTAATTAAGGAAGGTTAGACTTTTTTCAAAGTCTCCATGCTGGAATTTATTGGCTAATACTCTACTAGGGCCTTATGTGATTTCAAAGGAAAGAATTAAAGAAAATGGAACAGTATGTCTCTTGTTTTCATTGTTTATAATTTAGTAGTTCGATAAAATAGAAAGAAATAAAACCATAATTTAAAAATGATATACATAAAGAACAAAGACTAATTAATATACATTTAAATTTATAGTTTAAACTTATACAAATCTATAGAAAATATATCTTTGGGGATTATGTTATGCACCATAACCAAGGTACCTTCACCAAGGTTTCGCATGTCTTGAGTCATAATTTTCTACAAAACTGAGTATAATTAACTGTGATTATAAATTAAAAAAAAATGAAATATTCAATAAATTATTAATTTTTCCTATTTCATACACAAGCATAATAAACAAAAACATTGTTTGCCTTAAAATGCCCTTTTTCACAAGATTATAACAATAGCAAAATTACTTAATCCGCGTTTCCATTAAAAAACACACACATAGTAATCAGTTATTCTACTTATTAAGACACAAAAAGGGGTCGATGTTTTCAAATAAGAAATCAAAAGGGTTTCATCTCTTACTAAACCTCCTGTTTCTAGATGCATGCACATAATGAGACTAAAAAATGACAACGGAACTTTCTAGAGAGCTAGTGAGCTATGAAATGAAAGGCTTCATCAAGACATGTGATTAACTTATTTAAACTTCTTCACTGATGTTCTGAGAAATACATTTTCTTTTATCTCAACATTATAATCACAATCATCATATAAAGAAAAACTCCTGAATGTTAAACCTGTATTTAAAATAGGGAACAGCTGCATAGGTCATTTACATATCATATCACAGATAGCCAAAGGTAGTATTAAACTCAGAGCTCTAAGAAAGCAATGGAAGATGAAACTTATTTGTATCTTGATTGCTCAACAAGGTATTCAAGCCATGAAAACATAAACTTGAAATAAGAGCACAATGCTTGCTTGCACTTACATGTGCAAATCATATGAAAATGTTTCAAGTTAGTCGAGAAATAAAAGTTAAATGACAATAATTTTTAAAATTAATCATCTGGAGGCTTATGCTATCTGCAAAAAAATGATGCACAATCATTGAAATACATTCATACTACTCAAAATAGAAGGCTAACTATTTATCAGGAATTATAATTAAAACTTGCCAAAATCTGCTGTTAAATCCTGCTACTTCATAGGATGCCAAGGAGAAATAGCTCACTAATTTATTTCCATATGAAGCGCTCAAAATTCCTTGAAACTGTTGCCACAGGCCATGAAATAGAATAGAATGATATAATTCTAAGAAAACATAACAATAAGGAATTTAAGTTTCTAAAACACTCTCAGAGAAACTGTTATTACCCAGTATGGAATTATGTATACAGAGGGTCTTCAATAAAGAGTTATCATTTACTGTCTACAGTGAGCCAAGATTTAAGCTCCATGCATTACATCATTAAATTTTATCTCCATAATAACCATGAACATTGTATATTGTTATTATTACTATTATTAAGATGAACCAGCTGGGACTCAGAAAAGTATATCTGAGATCCAATAATTACTCAGAAAATGAAGGAATAAAATGACTCAACCCATTTCCTTTAACAAATTGACATGCTGAAATTAGGGAAATAAGAAAGAATTATTTTTTCCTAATACACTGAACAGTCAATAACTAAACATTTGTAAGCAATAGAAACATCCTAAGTACTGAGAAGTGGAGTCTGGTCAAGGTAAGAGTAATGTGTGCCCAGCATGTGGCAGGGGCTCAGTGAGTACTTAGGAAATGAAGGAGCAATAAATGAATGAGTGACTGAGGGGGTGAATTGGTGTTGAGGGGAGACAAGGCCGGTGAAATGGAGGAAGTGTAAAAGATGAGAGGGAGAAAAGGACTGAGGGAAGGAGTAGGAAAGTAAAGAACATATTGGGCACACTAGCTATAGCAAACTTGACTTTTTAAAATGTTTTATTGTTTAAAGTATTACAAAGAGTATTACATATGTCTCCTCCCCACCCCCCCACCCCCTTGGCAAACTTGAGTTTTATTTAGCTCTTCTAGATATGCAACTAGAGTTCCTCTTTCAGCTAAGCTACAATTTTCCATCTGGTTTCTTTTATCAATATTGAAAGATAACTCTAAGTCACTAGGGTATTATTTCAATTACTGCTTCATCAAAAGAGTTAATATAATTCCTTACTTACTCCCAGGGAATAGTCTACACGATGGGGGAGTTTGCCCTAACATGCGTGTGTTTTTTCCTATCACAGAGTCAATAAAGTAGAAATTCTGTCCAAAAACATTCATTTCCTTGAGCAATTTAAGGATGAAGATATCACTATTTTACACATTGTTAAACATGGGATCTTTAACACTGTTGCCTAAAATGTATTCTAATAATGGAAGGGAAACAATCTATGAAATTCAAAGAATATTACAAATAAGCCTTAAATTAAGGAGACTCTCACAGGAGGAAGAAATGAAAAATGCATCACTGATTGACTTGGGAGGTAAGAGAGCTATTGCTTTATTAAGTTTCATATCTGACCCAAATTAATGGATTAAATGTTTAAAAATATTTTAAGTGAAACAATAAAAATATGCCTTTAAATGTTACTAATTATGTGCTTCATATTTAGCTTGTCCTTTTATTTCCTAATGTAGTCTCCATATCTTATTTAAGAATATTATAAAGAAGAAACAACTACACAGATCATAATTTTGCATTATTTACTCACTTCCATGTCCAAGCTATTATTGTATAACTGTTTTTCATGGGTTAATAAATAATTCACATATCATACATTCATCCATTTAAAGTGTGTAATTCGATGATTTTAGTATGTTTACAGAGTTGTGCAGCATCACCACAATCTAATTTAAGAAAATGCTTATCCCCCTAAAAGAAACCCCACGCCCATTAGTAATCACTCTTCAGCCTGCCCCACAGCCCTCGGCAATCACTAACCTACTTTAGGTCTCTGTCATTTTGCCGATTCTGGTCAATTTCTATAAATAAATTGTTCAGCATGTTGTCTTTCTGACTGTCTTCTTTCACTTAGCATAATGTTTTAGGGTTCATCTATGTTGCAGCATGTACCTGCACTTCCTTTCCTATTAATACTGAATGATAGTCCATTGTATGAACATACCACTTTTATGTATCTAGTTACCAGTTGATGAACATTTTGGGTTGTTTGGGCTATTATGAATAGCACTGTTATCAAAACTTGTGTATATTTTTGTGTGCACATATATGTATTCAATATCTATACTAATAAAAAGGTAATATGCAAATTAGTCACAACACCCTCACAATCACAACTGGATATGCTAGTCATGACCAGTATGCAAATTGACCATCACTCCAACACAATAAGAGATGGATATGCTAATTAGCCCTGATATGCTAATTAGTAATGATCAGTATGCAAATTGACCTTCACTCCAACACATAAAATTGCCACCCCCATGTGGTTAAAGATGGCCATCCCCATGTGGCCACAAGATGGCCACTACAAGATGGCCTGCAAGGGAGGGCAGTTGGGGGCGACCGGGCCTGCAGGGGAGGGCAGTTGGGGGTGACCAGACTGGCAGGGGAGGGCAGTTGGGGATGACCGGGCTGACAGGGGAGGGCAGTTGGGGGAGTTCAGGCTGGCAGGGGAACACTTAGGGGGCAATCAGGCAGACAGGTGAGTGGTTGGGAGCCAGCAGTCCTGGATTGTGAGAGGGATGTCCCAGATTGGAGAAGGTGCAGGCTAGGTTGAGGAACACCCCCCCCCCCAGCAGTGCAAGAATTTCGTGTACCAGTCCTCTAGTGTGTGTGTGTGTGTGTGTGTGTGTGTGTGTGTGTGTGTATCTGATTGGTATCTATAATAAAGACAATTGGTCTTTATGTTTCAAGAATATTATTCTGCACTGTAATACTGGACTTCTGGGAAACAGCTGATATATGGAAAAGCTTTCTGAAGCCCCTAGTCTGACATCTGGTAACAGCACAAACAGCTGTATCCATGCACTTGTAAAATGAAGTGATGGAAAGAATTAACACCCTGAGTCCACTGCCTTTGGCATATCAATCTAGATCCCAAATTCTGCATCTTAAAAACTAGAAGCTAAAACATGAATTAAAATGTTGATTTGACTGCTTAATATTAAAAGAAAAACTTTTATAGTAACAAAATAATGCTGTCTATATAGTATATACATATCAGTACAAAGCATATTTGTCAACTTTATAAATTCCTTTCCTAATCTTTTTTTAAATCCTCACCCAGGGATATGTTTTTATTGATTTTAGAGAGAGAGGAAGGGAAAGAGGGGGCGAGAGGAAGAGAGAAAGAGAGAGAAAGGAGAGAGAGAGTAATATTGATGTAGGAGAGAAATGTCAACAGCTGCTTCCCTTTGGCAACCTAGGTATGTGCTCTCACCAATCAAATCCACAACCTTTGGGTGTGCAGGATGAAGCTCCACCTGGCCAGAGCATCCTTTCCTAATCTGCATTGTGTATGGCATACTGCCTTTTCCAACAAACAATAGTTTTGTAGTGTTTTTGTTTGCTTTTTGTTTTGTTGTGTTTTTTTTGCTGATTCTAAATTACATCAGTCCAGTAAAAAATAAACATGCACACACACACAAAACCTTTCTTTAATCTGGACCTTTCCCACCTTTCAAGAATTTTCTCCTTCTCCTCTAAATGCAAAATGTTTGCAGGTGTGTAGACTATACGAACTATTTATCTGCAAGCCTGTGCTCATGCTGTCCCATGAGCCCACATGCTGTTCCCTCATCCAGGAGCATATAAAATATGTTAAAGGACCCTTAATGTGAGATATATTATCTTAATAAATTTAAGTAATAATAGGGTATATGTTGTACAGTATATCTCTAGGAAATATTCACTTTGCACAACTGAACTTTATACCAAATTGTATACAGTAAATATGTGTAGTTTTTTCTATTATTTAGACCTCAATAAAATTGTTAAAAATAAAATCTTGTTTATTACATATAATCATGCTTATTATATATGTGTACCCACACACATAAAAGTGAATTTAATAAATTTTATTTTACCTACATGATTACATGTCTATATTACTTAGTAGATCCTTAAGGACAGAATCTGGTGCTTTGTTTACTATTTTATCTCCCACAGCTAGAAAAGTACCTGACCAAGAAGGCACTCACGTAATGTTTGTTGGATTCTCACTAACTCCAGGTTGAAGCAAGAAGCCTCAGAAACCCTGAACCCAAAGCTTCTGAATGCTTTACAATTAAATCTGTAGAGAGTTTCTTAATCACTAGGACAGTGATTAAGAACACCCAAGAGAAGGAACCGTCATGATAATGGGTCCTACTATGCCAGGCTCACAATTATAATCTCAACTTGAAATGATTTTTGATTGAAAAGAAATAGTGTAAAAGAGAAAAATGTTGGTGCAGCCTTAGATTCAAAACTCCAGAGCACAAATCCACTTTATGTTTTTCTAAATGCAACTCAGGTAGTTCCAATTTAGCAGCATCTAAGGAAGTCGTGTTATAATCGTGGTCTCGGGGATGTAGGCTGGATCTGGAGCCTCCTGGCTCACAGCTCACTAACTAGATCACCTCCTGTTATATGACATTGTCTTCAGGAACCTGAACCTAATCAGTACAATATGGGCTTCATTAATTTAGAGAATATAGCCTTCAATACCAAGCTGGCTAAAAACAAAATAAACGTGCAAATTAATTGGTAAGGCATCCTTGGGTTGTGTACTAAGTTCCAAACTTGAGAAAACATCCACTCAACCAGGAAATGATTCCATAATAGCAGAAGTGCCAGCAGGCACAAAGAACAAGCCGAGAGCAAGGAGTGATGCCTGCATCAAAGGATTGTCAGTGTACTACAGATGAATAAGGTCATTGATAGAATGATCCTTATTAAGTTTATAAAAACACTGGATTCACCTCCAATGGGACAGTGCCCTTTTAACATTTACAATGAATTTATGTCACTGATAGTAAAACTTCAGACTGTGCATGCCAATTCAAGTAGTGAGAGAATAGGGAAAAACAGTCATAAATATATATCTGATTTTGGTTTCCTAGTTTTAAGGCAAAAACTAAGTAGCAAATCCTTCATCAAGGTAATTATCGCTGATTCTTTTTTTTTTTTTTTTTTAACTAGCAACTGAATTTTAGAGCAATGGCATTGTGTGGTCAACAGTTTAAAAGAAAAGAACAGTGTCATTAACCTCATAAAATCATTTAATAGTCACCTGAGTTTATTTGTAAATTTATAATCCTTCTGATAGCTTTTGATTAGCGGAGTAAAGAATAGGTTCCGCCACATAGATGATGTAAATGCAGGTGCCGTGACAATAACTGCAACACAAGGTGGTTACCTTTAATGCCACAAAACAGAATCCTTCCTCTCCTCTGTCAGCAACGTTTGTACATAAAAAAGATAGAAATATACTGGAAATAGGAACATTTCTTGCATTGTTTTCTGTGCTAAACTCTTCTGATGAAGACTTACCCCTCTGAATCGGGAAACCACAATCTTTCAAAAGTGGAAAGCTGCATTTCAGGCTAACGGAAAGGCACTGGACCCAGAGATAAGATCTGGGTTCTGCTTCTCTCTCTGCAGCTGACTGTCCTTGATCTAAAGCAAGTTCTGTAACCTCCGTGAGACCCACATGCCCTCCTTGATCAATGAAGCTGCTTCTACCTGTGCCCTCGAGCGCCAAATGAAATGTGGACCCCTCCACTAAATCATGCTTTTAAATATATTTTAAAATTGTAAACTAGAAACTATAGTTTGTAGCATAAAAACATATTTACCATAAAACAGTAGCAGAAATGTAATGTGCATCTACAAAGCAACTCGTTTGAATAGACACACTATTGAAAATACTCTTCACAGAGATAGGTTGTAGGATTTCAGGGCAGGCTCACGGCATCATTGGGAAAACAGTTGGGTTTTTCTTCATTATATGGTCCTCCTGTGGTTTTGCCCTTCCTTTTTTCAGTTTGATGATCCCTCTCTCCCAGTAGCTGATCTGTGAGTAGTCCACTCTCCCTCGCCTTTCCTGGGTTCTCCAATAAGGCCTACTACATACTGTCTTTTAGGCTCACCTCTGGGGTCTTACCCTCCACGCAATAAAGCTATTGATGATGTGCTTGTATCTACTATTTGCTCTTGCCTCTTTTATTGTCCATACACTCTTCTTCCACATAAATTTACTTAAATCCTGTCCCCTGAAGGTCAGGTGTTCTCTTTTCAAGACTGCATAAAATGGTCTCCAATGACATCTAAGCCACACTAATGGAGTAAGGTAAAAAAGTTTAAAAAGTAGGGAACTTAAATATTTTAGCTTAACGTATGCTTTTTAAATAAAATTTCCTTACCATGAGAATTTTAGTGGTTGGTTAACTGGGATTATATTTTACATATCTCTACAAATTATATAGGATAAAAGGGTATTTAATTCACAATTAGGCTTGGTTTTGTGTGTGTTCGTGTATATGTGTGCATTTAAAAATATAAATAAAACAAAAGATAATTTAGTATGTAGATGTAAATTAATAAAATTCCATTTAGGAAATTCCTCTTGAAAGATGGAATAGAATGATTTTAGACAATTTAAAAAAATTCATTTGACATTAGAATAAGTTTATCTAATTTGAATTAATTTGATTTTACCAATAAGAAACTACTGCAGCAACACATGTATTAGCTGTAAAACTTCTACCATAGGGATTCATATAAAATTCAATTTGATTTATATATCTGTTTCCTGCTAAAAACTAAGCTTGGCTTCTTTAAATTCTAAACAAGTAATTGCAGACTGCTCATCCATTATATCCAAGCACTCTGTCCCAGTATAGGATCCACCATGGTAATAGTTCTTTCATCAAAGCCTAATGGTTTGTTTCAAATAATCAAAGTAGTGTTTATATCACTGTCCTCAGGTGCAACCATTTTGTTTCCTGGAGAGCAGTACGGTACATGCTAATGTCACAAGTGATAAATCAAAGTAAGTACGTTTGTTTTTCTGCCTTAACCAGTCTATTCAGGGCCACTAACAAAAATACATGTTGGCATTTGCACTTATGCACTTTCTATAGAGACCATCTAGTAATAAAGATTACCGAGAACAAACACATATGCAAAACAGATGGTTATATGCAAGTCTTAGTTGTATGAGAAAGCCCAGTGTTAGATGACACTTGCTGTGAACTAATTTGTAAGCTTTACCAAGGGAGAGAGTAGAAACAGAGCTTTTCTACTATAAAGGATCGCTGACATGCCTTTTACATATAGGGCATCAAAATAGCTTACTCTCCTAAAATCACCATATATTTTTAGTGGGTATATTCATTTACATTTTTGTTAAGAATTAAAAATTCATCTTCAAATTTACAGATTGAGAAGAGGTCTGAGAAATTGAGATGAAATACATCTTATTTCTATATGCAAAGTTCTTGTGGCAGTCAATGGGAGACAGTGAGTTAGCAGAGTCAGAATAAGACCTTGGTTCCTATATTGTCCTGTTTACTCTTTTCAGCTTGAATTTGCAATGACATTCAGAGCGTTTGTTCTTTAAGCCAATAGAGGCTGTGAATGTCACAAAAGTGGTGTTTTCTGTATTCAAAAGGGAATTGAACCTGCCTGGATAGTGATCATTTCCAGTTTCCAGTTCATGGAGTAGCACTTTGAGGAGCACTGGAGAAAGTATTAGGCAAAGAGACACAGTGGAAATCTGCCTCCTCACCTGCTTAAGCATATATAAATGAGGAAGAAACAAAGAGGAATCGACAACTGGAAAATAAACGGAGATGAATTAAAGACCACTATGTTTACCCGACCGGTCTAATATCCTTCGAGAGTCAGTATTCCCTTTCACATTCATCTTTGCTCAAGAAAGTAAATGAGAGCAAAACCACGGGGTCTGGGACTCCAAACGGGAAAAGGGAAGAGACGCGGAAAGCAGCCTGCAAAGTCCATCTTCCGCCGAATAAAAAAGGAAGTGCTGCAAGCTCCATCTTATTTGCCTCTATGGTTTGGAACCATAACACAAAATATACCCTGAGCAACACACCTCACTCTGCTTTTCTCTGCTCTAAGCGATGGCTTCTCACAATCAAAATTCAGTCAGTAGCCTATGACTGATAGGCCTTATCTCTAGATGTCAGCACGGCTTCAGAGGAACAAACTGACAAAGTAAAGGTGATAAGTTAGGGAGTAAAATCCATTTAAATGGTAGGACATCTGATTATGGTCCCACAAATGTATATAGAGCAACGAGTGTTGAAGGAGCTTAAGTACGAATGATAAAATGACAAAGTTAAAACCTTCTTTTCACCAGCATAGAAAGTGCTGCTAGGGCAAATGAAGAGGTATGTATCATTTTAAAATGTCATCAAAGCTAGAGTTTTACTTCAAAATTTTGGCTACCACTGCCTTAGTAAGCCTTAATCTACTTAGAGCAATTTTCTGATTTCTGAGTATTTTAAAGATGGAACTGTTAGCCTTTCTCATGTCAAAATAGGTAATTTGAAATATTTAGCAACTATTTCACTTTAGTTATATAGTATATAAACACAGAAACAAACACAAGTTAGCATTGTAAAAAAAAAAAAAAAGTAAGAAACTCTAAAATCTGCTAATAATTCCTTCCAGACTGAATGTTTACATCTTTTATATGCATTTTAATATAGATGCATGTTTTCTTTCATTAAATCATTGCCTCCTGAACCAATCTTAACATAACTTGTTATATAGAGAGTTTTATTTTCCATAGTAATATATATATATATATATATTCCCACCAGAGAGTTACGTTACTGTTCTGTGAAAGACCTCCTTCAAATGAAAGGCTTAATAATCTATCACAAAATCATGATTAATTTTCTACCACCGGGCCACATACCAGGATTACTCCCAAATGTTCAGTTTAATTTAAGTACTTTCTGATTCATGAACTGGAGGATAACATAAAGCTATAAAAGGTAATCCAATCCCAACATGGCCTTAACCCCTATAATCTGCACTTCAATAGCAGAGAAACTGTATAGTTTTGAAACTGTAATCAAGAATTTTTCTTTGCAAACACACACTGGAGCTGTCCTTTGCTCCCATCTCTTATTAGATTACAATAAAACGGCCATGCTCTCTTTATGGTGGGAACACAGCAACCCTGGGGTGATTTATAATCTTGTGAAACCCTGTCCACACTGCTGACCAGGCTTTTTTTGAGGTCACTATCTGTTTCTTCAACTGATGTCTTCCTGCTGTGACAACACTGTTGGAGAGCTGTCAGCACACAAGAATTTCTCAGGCTATGCATTGTCTTTGAACGAATTTCTTGTGTTATTTCTATTGAGAAGCATGTGTGTGCTTGGTGTTTAGACAGTAAAGAATCTTTCTGAGGATTTTCTCATTAGTCTAAATCCTGACAAAAAGAAGACAACTAAATAGAAATAAATGAAGTGAATCTCTTATTGACAAAAGGGGAGGATATTTATTTCTTCTGAACGTATAACACTGCTGTTGCTAAATACAAACAATAAGGCGGCAATTCATTTTTTAAATGGGAGTATTGTTCCCAATGGTAAAATCATTTGACTCCAACGTATAAGATATTGTCAAAAGTAAGCATTAGCTAAAATGCCTGGGGTTGACATAAATGTAAAAACAATGTGTGCTTTGCTCTATTTCTTTAATGTGGGAAATAGGGGGGAAAGTTAAACTAAGAAAATGTTTTAGTAGTAATTTCTGATAAAAAATAAGTTTGATATCCAATCATCCAAAAGTTGTAGTAGATGAATAAAATTTACGTTCAGTTTTGCCAAATAAGAAATGATATTTAAAATCAAGATTAAGAACTAGTTGTCCCCTCTTCAGAATGTTCCTTCCTTAGGTCTAATTGAGGATATGCTATTGAAGGCTACATACAAGCAGAGAAAATATTTTCTCGGGAAGAGCCAACATTGATGTAAAAGAGTCCCAGACCATTAGATCCACTTGCATCTCTTGGGCCAGAACGACTGGAGGGGCTCAACTGAGAGGTGCTTGTACCAAGGGCCCTGGAGACGCTAAATTCTGGGTTATATGGTTACTGCATATGGATTACTTTCACCCAAACACAGAGCTGCATTACTTTGAGAGGCACATGAAGACTTCATACCGCACACATTGTACTTTGTCTCCCCAAGTTTAGATGACAAAGACCCAAGGTTTACCTTCTACATATGAGAAGAAAACAAGTGTAAACTGAATCTTATTTGAAAGTGTCCATAAACCTACTTTGTACATTCCATCACTTAAAGTGGAATACTGGAAAACAGCAATGTTAATAGACTAAACCTATGATTTCCAAACTTATCATGTAACATCATGACTTTTTTTTTTTACAGTAGCCAAATTTCAGGAAGGGGTGAGTGTTTAAACTTAACTAGATCTGAATTTGTATGAACATTACAACCCAGAGCCCACACCAGTGCTGGAATTTGTCAACAGAGCCTGTGGGCTTTTATAAGCCTTTGAGCTGAGATTTATAAGACTATTCAGTCCTCTATGTTTGTGTAATTTAAAACACTGGGAGACCCCATCTGAAGACCTTTATATAGTGCCATACTATTTTGTCTAGGTATGGCCTTCAGAATCTAAAATAAGAAAATAGTTTAATAGTAATTGCATTAGATATAATAAATTTTAATGCCTATTCTTGGCACAAAGCTGCCATAGATCAGTAAAACTTAACGTTAATTTTCCCAACTAGCACTTGATATTTAAAATCAAGTAGCTCCTTGCTAGAATTAGAGCTAACTGGTCCTCATCATTTTGTTCATCATTATAAGCTATTTTAAAATGATGTGAAAATGTTTAACTTCACGAAAGTATGGACATATTGGTAGTAATAACAAATAAGTTAAGTGTTCCTTTGTTTCCAGAAGCAATCTACCATTTACCTTCTCCAAGGACTCTTTTAATAAAATGGGCAGGAAAAAAAATCAATTAAAATAGTGAAATGCCCCTTAGGATAAAGTTAGTTCAGCAGTCATTGCATTTCTCAAGAATCTCTTTATCTTGTGCTAAAGTAATATACATTTTTGCCATGTTTTTAAGTACTATATTTTTCATAATGAGGCTGTTTAAAACTGAGCACTGGAAAGAGAACGGGTGCTGATACAGCAAGTGTTATGATATAAAACTGGGGTTATGGGCGAAGCACACAACAGAAATGGGAAACGTGATTAGAGGCAAAATGGATGAGGCAAGGATATCACATAACAAACCAGTAAAGTAAAGTAGCCTCAAAGACCCCGAATATCTATAGCATCTCCTCTATCTAGAGCTATTGTGCCCAAGAGGATGTCTAAAGATACTATAATGGGACATCATTTCTGGAATCGCTACCTATATAACATAAAGTAGTCCCAAGAATGAAGTCAGAACTCGAAGAATTCAGCAAGTAATTCCACATTTTTTATACCTCACCACACCACTCTCTCGCCTGTATTTGACCCACTCTCACTTAAAAAGGGTGTAGCCATATTAGCATTTCAAAGACATAGGATTTTTTTTTATTTTTAAAAAAATGCAGTGAGTTATTATAAATAACATGTTAAATTTCCAAAAGTTCTGTGTGGGAATTTGGAGGCTGGCCAGTGATAAATTATATCCAATGAGACAACCCTAGACCAGTACTATGATCCCAACTTACTCTTTGGCTGCACGATGTTTGTGTGGATAGCAAGATCTGAATGCAAAACACAGACAGACACTGCTATCAGACACAGAGGAAAACTGTGCACACATTACATCAGCCATATAGACATAGGATTTTTGATGTACCATTAAAGTTCATTTGTCTTGTTTTGTTTTTTTTTTCATCTCAAAAATTGTGACTCTAGTATGGTACTGGGAATGATACTCAATGAGGTTATAGAAATAATGCACACATTCTTGATTTGAGAATCAGAGAAGCAGCATAATTTTGGAAGATGAATACCAAGGTATTAGTTAGCATTCTGAAAATGCCACCATTGTGTCTTTTAACTCTGCTTTTTCTATTCTTCCCTTTGCCCCATCCCTTTTCCTCCCCATGGTTGTCAATTCATCGTGGAGGAATTTAGTGTTGAGACTCTGTCCAGGAATTTGCTAGCCAGACAGAGCACAAGACAGAAAAAGCAAGTCTGCAACAAATTTTTCTGTTTTGCCTCAACTTTCTACCAAAAGCCATTATTCTCCCAACATATTTGCTGGTGAAGACTATGGCAATAACTTTGGGAATGTTGGCTCATATGGTCATAGGAGGACCAAAACCAATCAAAGGCAGGTATCTGGAAATAAACTTGCCTATACACACTTCATGAATGAGCATACCTAGCTCTTGCCAAGGAGAATAAAGGCCTTCATTACTGAGATATACAGAAATACAAAAAATGGAGCACAAATAACCAAAGAAGTAAACAACAAAAAAATGTGATGTCTTACAAAGAAGTCTGAATTAAAATGAACTTTTAATCAATTTTGTAACTGGAATTCATGAGAAACTTCATAACCCTTATTAAAATGAAAATAGAAAAACAAGAGTAAGAATTCTGCTCTCCTGGCCTGCCTCCAAGTAAGGTACTTTGTTTTGACTACTCAAATTATCCCTGAGGTAACAATTATCTCACACTTTTTAAAAACTACTCATCCCTAGGCTACTGGCTAGAACCTTTATTGATTTAAAAAGGCTGTCCTATAGACTTATGCATTGTATTCTGTTTGCCTGGGTCAGTCCTTGTTTTCACTAGTTGTCCCAACATAATTATCAATACTACTACTGTAACACTTCTCTAGACCTTCCTAATGCCGCGACCCTGTAATACAGTTCCTCATGTTGTGGTGACCCCCAACCATAAAATTATTTTCGTTGCTACTTCATAACTGTAATTTTGCTACTGTTATGAAGGGTAATGTAAATATCTGATATGCAGGATGTATTTAGGCGACCCCTGTGAAAGGGTCATTTGACCCCCAAAGGGGTCACGGCCCACAGGTTGAGAACCACTGGAATGTTCCAATTCGGCCAATATTTTTTATGGTTACCCTTCCTTGGCTCCTTAGGAATGAGGGGAAGAGGTGATAGAAGCCAATCAATTAGTAAAGGAAATGTCACCATAAAGAAGTTTAAAGCATAAGATTGACTTTCTAATATTTTACTACCTTTAAAAATCACCTAGACCCGGAAATATTCTATGGTATTGAGGACATTTATATCCCTTCATACAGAAGTAAGTGAATAGTAATAACTGCAGTCTATTTACCAAATTGAATAATTAAAATATTTCTATTAAACTTCAAATAAGGACAGAATCCTTAAATACAGAATTTATCTTGGGCCCTGGCAGGTGTGGCTCCATCGGTTGGATGTTGTCTCATGCATGGAAAGGTTGCTGGTTCAATTCCCAGTCAGGGCACAGGCCCAGGCTGTGGGTTCAATCCCTACTTGGTGTGTGTACAGGAGGCTGCCAATCCACATCAATGTTTTTCTCTTTCTTTCTCCCTCTCCTTTCTTCTATCCCTAAAACCAAAAAAAAATTTTTTTGAAGAATTTATCTTGGGCACTGATATGCTTAATATGCATAATTTTATTTAATATATGACAAATATTATCATCCCACCTCAACATATGAGCAAGCTGAAGCTGCTAGACTATAAAGAACCTGACTAAGATCACAGAGCTAGCAAGTGGTAGAAACAAGATTTTAAAAACCTAATTTTTATCTGTAGTATAATGTGCTCTTATACCTTAGAACTGAAGATAAATTTTTAATCATTCCCTACTTGTATAGAATGAAAAGCCTTATTGCACTACCTCTGACCCACTCTTCCCTCGTTTACTGAGTTGGAAATCAAAGCCAGAGAAAATGAAAAGAGAAATAATAAGTTTTGTTAAAATGCCTTTGAGCTCTTCACATCTTTTTCAAATATTGACTCAACTGTCATTTTTTCAATGAGGCCTATTCTGACCACTTTATTTAAAAGTTCAACGGTCCCACTACCCACACTCCAAGCTTTCCTCACCTAGATCTATTTTTTATACTATGTAATTTGCTTATTTATTATGCTTATTATTTACTAGGGGCCCGGTGCATGAAATTCGTGCACTGGGTGTGGGGGGGCGGGGAGAGTGTCCCTCAGCCCAGCCTGCCCCCTCTCACATACCGGGAGCCCTCAGGCGTTGACCCCCATCACCCTCCGATCACCTGATCGGCCCCTTGCCCAGGACTGACGCCTCTGCCAGAGGTGTCAGGCTTGGACAGGGGACCCCCATCTCCCCCCGATCACTGGCTCTGACCCCCACCCAGGCCTGATGCCTCGGCCAGAGGAGTTGACCCTCATCACCCTCCGATCACCAATCACCGGATCGGCCCCTTGACCAGGCCTGAGGCCTCCGGCAGAGGTGTCAGGCCTGGGCAGGGGACCCCCAGCTCCCCGCTGTTGCAGGCTCCGCCCCTGCCCAGGCCTAACGCCTCTGGCCTAGGCGTCCGGCCCAGGCAGCGGGGACCTGCAGTGGCAGCGGGGGGCGCCGCGATTGTGGGCTTCGCTTTAGGCCCAGGCAAGGGACCTGTAGCTCCTGGGACTGCCAGCTTTGACCGTGCCCAGCTCCCACCGCTGGCTCCACCCCTACTTCCTGCTATCACTGGCCAGGGCGGCAAAGGCGCCTGATTCTCCGATCATGCCTGGGGGGCAGGGCAAAGGCAGCCCCAGGGCCGCCTTTGCCCTGCCCCCCAGCTCTTAGCTCCCCCCTGGGTTTCCGATCACTGTCAGTGGCAGGGGGCTTCTTCCTGCTTTCCCTTTCACCTCCCTGCATTGTGCCTACATATGCAAATTAGCCGCCATCTTGTTGGCAGTTAACTGCCAATCTTAGTTGGCAGTTAATTTGCATATAGCCCTGATTAGCCAATGAAAACGGTATCGCCGTATGCCAATTACCATTTTTCTCTTTTATTAGTGTAGATTGTCCATCTGTCTGCCCCCAACCATGACCTCTAGAATATAAGGCCCACAAAGGCAGGGATCTTGTCTTTTATATTCACTGGTATATTCAAAGTACCTAGAAGAATGTCTGCCACCTATAAAATTTGTAACAAATATGCATAGAATTGACAGATGAACGATAGTTTTTCAACACTTTATGCACACACACATAAACACATTATTTTGAATTCTGTTGAGCATTTAGAGGAGAGTATTAATACTGTGAAAATAAAAAATTAAAGATAAAATGAATATGTACATTCTCTAGTAGCAAATTTAAGGTTTACTAAATATACTTCCTCATAAGTGATTTATTTTACATTAATTCTCTACACATTCAGTAACTTTACACATATGAAAATATGTACTTTTTTCCTTGAACATTTTTAGGTAGACCTACTATGAGACAGCTATTGGATTTCACCAACTACAGTGATAAAGATATCCTATATCTATTCACAGTAAGTTTTTTTTTATTTGTAAAGTAACATTTCTACAATATGCTTTTTAACCTTCTGTTGAAATTAAATGGTGAGCATGTGACGGACAGCTAAGCTGAAAATTTGGGTAATTACTATTTCCAGTTATCACTGTTTTCTCTCAGATAGATATAAAGTACAAATGGTCACCACAGTAAACCATAAAATGAACTAAACACACAAACAGAAATTAAGTTAACATTGCTTATATTTCCTCTTTAATCAAATCAATAGTGACCTTGTGAGAGGAAAGAAATAATAACAGACAAGGCAGACATATCAGTATGAAAAGTCTAAGAAATACCTACCTACAAAAGGCCAGAAGAACTTAAACTCCAAACTCATGATGACATGGCATTTAATTAAACAGATACAATAGAAATAGAAACTCAAAAACTAAATACAAGCTGGCAGACTCTTATTATGAGTGGATAATTTTTTATTGATAATGCATTGGTAGATATTTTAAAGTTTGCAAGGGGAAATTTGTTGTGTAATACATAATTTTAGAGCAATATTGAAGTCACATTAATGGAGGAACCTTAGCAAAAAGTTCACTCAGAACAATGCACTATTCTGTAATCAATGTTATTGTAATAGCGCTCTAGGTTGTTTTTTTTATTATAATTATGCTATCTTATTTAACAAAGACTTTTGTGCATATGAAAACTCACTAATTTAGTGAAGAAAAGTCTTTCTCTTAAACAGACTAAGAATTAGATAGAATATCTAAGGTTAGACAAATTCCTTGAAAAAATCATGTCACCAAAACCAAAGTGCGTTATTGTTTACAAGCCATCTGGTCTGAGAATGTGGAGTTAAAAACTAATTCTGAAGGAAATTTAATCTGTTAATGTTGAGATTAATTTGCATTAGATCAATCTCTTACTTTTTAAATAGTATCATGATATTCATTTGCTGTCGCTAATTGTTAATGTTGATTTTTAAAGCACAGTCCTTAACACCTGTCCTACCTTCTAGTACTGGATTAAATCACCAAAGGTCAGCCCATAAACTCACTGAATTTGCTGCTGCCTCCCATGGATGGAGCCTGCCTTTGAGGTTTACAGCAGCTTTCCTACTAAAAGGTCAGCTGAGAGTTTAAGGTGAACTCTGTTAACAGAGCTTTCATTTTTAATCAAAGGTATTTTTTTAAATTCCAGTGCAGAATGTTCTCATCTTTTGACACCAGTTATTATCACAAGCTTAGAATCAAACACAATAAAGGTATTTCTTAGAGTCGCAGTCATGACTCAGCAACCTAGGAAACCTGCTCCCTGCAAGTCTCTATCTTTGACTTCCATTTAACTTTGAATAATTCATAATGGGAAGATAATATTTCACCTCTGTGAATTAAGAGTATTTTTCTTGGAAAAATTGATATGTGGTTTTCAAAAAGTTCTTTGAAACTAGAAGACACTAAAGCAGTGTTTTTAAAACATAGAGAAATTGTTAAAACTTTATGAATTCTTAGAGTAACTGTCAAATCTTTTTCGAAATCCTGTTTATGATTTTATGGCCACAACCCACAGCTCTAACTCTCTCCTTAAAATTTCTTCAAAATCTCTGGCTCCTGTCCTGATTTTTCTTTGAATCCCAAATATGTGTTTCTGACATCCGTTGCATCTGGAACTCAAAGCCTTCAAAATGGAATTACTTATATTCACTGGACTTTCTCCTTGTGGTCTTGGGACTGACAACAGTGCTCATGAAACACTACAAAGTTACTCTCAACTCACTCCCCCACCCCACCCCAAACTGTAAGTTAATTTCTCCTCTGTTTTGTTTTATTGTTTGTCTTGTGTCATTCAATCCCCATTACTGCTGCCTTAAACTAAAGTCTTAGTTATTTCAAATTGGATTAATAAAGTCTCTATTTAAAATGTTAGTAATTCACCCTCAAGAGGGTCACAATTACCTATACAAAACACAAACCCAATCATATCATTCCTCCAATTAAGAATCTTCCATTAGAAAAATATTTTCCAGTGATTTTTTTCATCATCTATCATGTTATGTTCAAATTCCTTAATCATGTCACATAGGGTTCTTTCTGGGCTTGCCATTGTCTATATTTGCAGCTCATTCTCTCACCCCTACTTCATAGATACATCCCTAACTCCAGCCAGGCCAGCCTAGAATCCCAGGAAAATAGCATGGGCCTTTAAAAAAATTATCATCTTGGGCGTTTGCACATATATGTCTGCTTATTTAGTTGTAATTTCAGAACCCTTAAAATCATTAACTTGCTAAAACTACAAAAGTAGGATAAAAAAACAATGAAAGATGCAAGATGCAAAATAAAAGGTGCAGTAAATGATGAAATGAAAACAGAGAAAGGGAATAAAACATAAAAAGAACACAGTAAAGTTCTAAAGGCCACACCACTATCTGAACAGATAAATTTGATTTTAATTTTTTTCATGTGCATGTCTTTAAGCTTGGATTTCAAGAGAGATATGATTTATGGACTTGAAGGAAGACTTTATTGCTTTTCTTTGTCTTAAAATGATAAAGAGCACGTGTAAAATTGTTTTACACACCCAAGGATGTATTGCACAGTATGTTTTAGAAGCCTATAAGGGTAATTTTCATAAGTAAGGTCTTCATTTGTCAGATAGCCATCATATTTTCTAAAACCCAAAATATGTGAATGGCATGAAACCACCACAAGATTTTAGCTAGAAAAAGGTTGTAAATATTGAACCATTTATTTATTTATTTGTTGTCTTCTAAACTTGCCTTTTATGTATATTTTCCTCCCAGATTTCTGACAGCATTAATAGAATAACTTAATATTCACATGTATGGTACAGCGACTCAAAATAGAAAGTTAAAAGCATAACTCCCCTGGTTTGCTACTGAGGAAGCAATTCCTTATTTAATTTTATCTCTAGCAAAACCCAAAAGTTTAAGCTCTTGGTCAGCACCAGGGTCTGCTCATTTTCCTTAGTCCATGGGAAGGACAGTTGAACAGAAACACTTCTTTCCATGAACAAACTGTGAAATGTAGCTGAAAAGTAAATTGAGTCACAGCTGCCAGCCTGAAGTCTGCTTTTGATGGTGCTTGTCTCATTGAAACAAACATATCTGTTTGTGACATTAGAGCCAAACAGGTATTGCTGCTGGGTAGGACTGGATGGTCTAGGAATAGGGAAACAATATACAGCTTTCTACGGCCACTGTAGACTGGGGCCAGGACACTGGACACCATGACGGACTGTCAGTACTACTTTTTGACTTCTCTTTCCCAAATGTGACCTGGAGAACAGGGAAATGGAGAAGGACATGGACTGAATTCCTACTAACCTCTATGTAGTTTGTTATTTCAACGTCATTTAACTTTAATTTTTTTCAATCTCCTGCCCTTTAATCCTCCTCTTGTTGGTTAGGTGTTAGCCTCTTGACTGTCAAGTGAGAAAGCTGACGCTCAAGGGGGTTTGTGCATCTCTCCTTAGGGTAAGAGTCCAGGGCAGTAGTTAAACAGTAGTGGTACAGCGTAGGAGTTAGGAGTGTAGAATTTGGATTTGGGATCCACACGCTAACCTCTTTATCACCTCTTGCCTTAGACGATTTGTTTAGCTTCTCTGTAACTCAGTATCCTCCTTTGTAAAATGGAAATGGAACTATTGTGAGGATTAAATCAGATTAGAAATATACTCAACATACTGCCTGGTATACTGTAAGTACACACACACACAAATTACACTGATAAAAGAATAGGAAAGCTCATTCTATAGTGCACATTTTGTAATGGACACTGATAGCTGAGTAAAGTGAGGAGTAGAGGAATTGCAAGGAGAGTTGAAAATAGGATGATAAAGAACTAAAGAATTATAGGGAAATGTTAGTGGAGATAAGAATAGAACAGAACAAATAAAACAGGAGACAACTAAATACCTAATATCCAAATTAAAATTTTAAAATATTTCTCCTACAATTTACTTACCATGATTTATAACAAGCTGAAAAATGATTTCCCAAACAGAAGCTATCTATCTATATTCTCTGACTTGTTAAAGACTTCTGGGTGTCTTGGTAGAACAGCAAGGTCAGTGCTCATGTGAGACACAGCTCATTTAGAGGCATCTTAATTTTCAATAACGTTTCACAGTTAGTGGACTAGGAGTGCTTCTATCATTCCAATATTGAAACCTCTACATTATGAAAGGCATGTCTGACTCCTTTTTAACTGCTCTATTTACCTGAAAGTGATTTAAAGCAAAGCGATGATGCTTCTAGGACTCGATTCTATTTTTAAAAACAACAATACTCTAAATTCCAAATTTTTCACATGGCAATGAAATTCACATTTCCTCGGTCTCACCTGAGGGAGAAACTAAGATGGCGGCATAGATAAACACCGGGAAATAGTCGCCTCACACAACAATTGAACAATATCCCAAAGGACGGAGCAAACATCGTCCAGAACAACAGGAAGGCTGGCTGAGTGTAAATTCTACAACTAGAAGAAAAGAAAAGCACGCTGAGAGCCAGAGGAGCTGCGGAGGCTGAGTGCAGAGGTACGGTGGCGGCTCGCGCTCGCGGAAAGGGGGTGGCACCTGAGGACGCGGCTGTCTTTTTGAATCACAAGCTCCCGACTGCTCTGAACTCCAGTTCTGGGAAGTCTCTGGGGACCCAGGACTCATACGGGGAGAGGCTGCTCTGTCAGGCGGCAGCGGGCGAACTTGAGGGCGGATTTCCCTCAGAGGTGCTTGCAGCCATTACCGGGACACTGAGACTCGCGACTCCGGGCGCGGAGAATCAGCCATAGCCTCTTTCTCCTCCCTTTTGACTCCCTGAGACCCCGCCCCACCCAGGCTGCAGCAGAGGCTTTTGCATGTGAATGTACCTAACTACAGCCCAGCCAAGCAGACCCGGAACTTCCAAGAAAAGGCCCAAGGCCCCGCAGCGGCTTGCATTGCTTCACAGCTGAGCCTCTTTGTGGCTCCGGCTGTGTGGCCTCAGGCAGGGGCTGAATTAGCACCTCCTTAGATCCAGGAGCCACGGTACCCAGTGGTCAGAGGGGGACCATTCTCCCACTTCAGACACAGCTGCTTCCCACAGCCAATTGGCCTGGAGGTCAATTCCTCCCAGTGATCCTACAACAACCAAGGCACCAAGAGTGCACCAAGAGTGTCCACCCCAGGTAACTGGGGAGGCTGAGCCACTGGGCCCTACAGGACACCTGGCGCGCAGGGCCACTCTATCAACACAGGGAAGCAGCCAAAATGCGGAGACAAAGAAACAGGTCACAATTGGCAGAAACAGAGGAGGGCAGATGACTGGATATAGAGTTCAAGGCCACGTTTATAAGGTTTGTCAAGAATTTTATGGAAACCGCCGATAAATTTAATGAATCCCTCAAGGAGTATAGTGAGACCATGGAGGACATGAAAAAGGACCAACTAGAAATTAAGCATACACTGACTGAAATAAAGAATAATTTACAGAGATCCAACAGCAGACAAGAGGATCCCAAGAATCAAGTCAAAGATTTGAAATACAAAGAAACAAAAAATACCCAACCGAAAAAGAAAAAAGAAAAGAGATTCAAAAAATATGAAGCTAGTGTAAGGAACCTCTGGGACAACTTCAAGCGTACCAACATCAGAATTATAAAGGTACCAGAAGGAGAGAGAGGGCAAGATATTGAAAACCTTTTTGAGGAAATAATGACAGAAAACTTCCCCCACCTGGTGAAAGAAATGGACTTACAAGTCCAGGAAGCGCAGAGAACCCCAAACAAAAGGAATCCAAAGAGGACCACACCAAGACACATCATAATTAAAATGCCAAGAGCAAAAGATAAAGAGAGAATCTTAAAAGCAGCAAGAGAAAGACAGTCAGTTACCTACAAGGGAGTACCCATCCGACTGTCAGCTGATTTCTCAACAGAAACCATGCAGGCCAGAAGAGAGTGGCAAGAAATATTCAAAGAGATGAATAGCAAGAACCTGCAACCAAGATTACTTTATCCAGCAAAGCTATCATTCAGAATGGAAGGTCAGATAAAGAGCTTCACGGATAAGAAAAAGCTAAAGGAGTTCATCACCACCAAACCAGCATTATATGAAATGCTGAAAGGTATTCTTTAAGAAGAGGAAGAAGAAAAAGGAACTCTTACCATTTGCCACAGCATCAATGGAACTGGAGAGTGGATAAATACCACAAGATCTCACTTATTTGTGGAATATAATGAACAACATAAACTGATGAACAAGGACTGATCCAGAGATGGAGAGGCTTTGATTGGACTGTCGGGCCTTGGAGGGAAGGTAGGGGAGGGTGGGGGCAAGGGGGAAGGATCAACCAAAGGACTTATATGCAAGCATATAGGCCTAACCAATGGACACGGACAACGGGGGGGTGAGGGGATGAGCGGGGGGCGGGGGGGGAGGGGTAGAGGGTACACATATGTAATATCTTAATCAATAAAAAAATATATATAAAAAAAAGAAATTCACATTTCCTCAAAAAGCTTTTCTTGGTTATTAGCCATATACAAGTGTAGGTGAAAGTTCAGTTCAAATATCCCACATACCAAAATCCAATTGCAGTGCTCTTTGGTGCAGTAGTATGCTGAAACGACGAAAATGTGCATGGACCATGCATTGTGTGAGGGCCACTTAGAAAGATATGTTTATCGTGAAGGTAACAGTAAGCTCAGCCCATTGCTTCAACCTGGAACACTTATTTCTTACAAGCTCTTAAATGAGCACACTATTTGCAAAACAAGTCCAACTGTTGCCCTCGGGAAGTCATGAATGCAAAGAATCAAATTTCAAAGGAGGAAAAAAGGACAATGCCAGGTCTTCCAGACAGCGGTCTCCAGAGGAACTGAAATAGTGCTGTTCTCTCAGTGCATCCTCATTTGTCCATGGAAGAGGCAGACCCTCACCTGAACCTCAGCACTGAGCATCACAAAGGAAGAAGTAATGTTCCGAGACTCCCAAGAGCATGAGAATGTAAACCTGAGTGATTCTGGTGTACTTCAAATTATCATTCCAAAGTAGAAATACTGAGGTTTCCCTAAAAATATATGTCCCTTCACATAATATTGTTAGTTTGAAATGACACAGGTTGTGAGTAAATAGTTCCAGCCACCCTGGCCAGGCGCCTAAGAGAGGCCATGGAAATGTGCTGCCAAGAGCCCACTGATAGGCTTAATTACGAATCAGCATAAAACTCTAGTAATGCCAAGGCACATCCCACTTTTTCCACATGTAGACGTCATTCAGCAAACTGCCATTTAAGAAACAGAACTCACCGATACATATTATATAGAAACTCTCTACTTCTTTTCTTAATTAGTACGAAATGATACCCTTTAGTTCCTGATTTATGCAAACTATCGCTTACCTAAGACTTTGATGAGACACTAAACATGAACAGAAAAGCAAAGAAATATTTAGCTCTACCACAGTTAACTTCTTACCTTAAATGCAGATGTCCTGGAACAAGAGTTTCATCGCTTTCCCCACATAATAATTACCTGGTGAAACAAACTTCATTTCCCACACTTGATTAAAGTGAATAAACCCGAATGAAAAAAGAGACGCACCTACCCTACCAAGGAACTTGCACATCACAGAAATGTGCCGATCTGATAAACAACAAGTTCTTCCTATGGAGTATGAGGACGCCAAAATATCAAAGTACCGTTTCTGCTGTGAAAAAAGAAATTAGAAAGAAAAGATCTAAAGACATCAAAAAGAATGGCAAACTACCTGGTGGGTAATTGAGTGGGATAATGAAGCTTATTCCAAGAACATGTGAAGGAAAACAGATCCCACCCAGAACTTTCCAAGGCTACTTCCCAGTATAAAAACTAGGAAGTTTTTGTTACAAACTCTGCCTATAGAAGGCTTTATCTACTCTACAAATAATGTTTAAATTCCAGTTATACACCCATATAAATGGTTTTCAAGCTTTTAAAAATAACATTTTTTTTATTAATTAGGAATGCTAACTTCTCAGTAATAGGAGTGGCTTACTCTGACAATACTATTCAGGTGGAACTGTAAAACAGGCATGGAAGGTAAATTAGAATCTACCAAGAGAAGGCAGGAATTCCAATAGATTATAACACTTATAAATGACTTTCTTCCCAATAATAAACATTGATCTAAAGATATGAATGTTTAATAAAGTAACACTGCAATTATTTCAAATTTTATCTTATGAGCAAAAATTCGACCTTAGCTGTATGGTTTATTGTGTGGTAAGAGTTCCTTCAACAATGACAAATTTAAGTTTTTTTAAAAATACACTGAGACAAGATTTAAGGAATAAAAAAGGCAGTGAGAGAATATACTTCTGTATTTGGAGGGACATACAATTAGGCTGCTATCATGGAATTAAAGAGCTAATAAAAATTAATCTACAGAGCTAATGGATATAAAATTTAATGCCACTTCTGTATTTCCTATAAAGAAATAACTTACAATTAGCTTGCTCTATATCTTTTACGTAAAAATGTTTCTAAAAATTTTAGAACTATAACTATTATTGAAGTTTTCCCATAAAACTACTAAATTGCTATAGACACAAATGCACAAATACATCTTACATATTTTAAGACATTTGTTTTATTACTTCCAAGCAATTTATAATCTTCAATTCCCTTCAGTTGCCATGTACTAGCTGTGTAACTATGGGCAAGTTAATTAACTGCTGTGATTCTCAGTGCCCTTATCTTCTTTAAAAACAGGTAGAACCTACCTCTTATGAGTATTATAGGGAGTTAAAGATATAACATTTGAAGATACTTAACTCTAGCTAATAAAAATCACTAATATTAGTAGCTATAATTCTTAGTATCGTTGGTGATGTTTTTAACTGCAAATGTATATACTATTATTTTTGTTCTGTCTACTCAATTAAAAATCTTAGGTTCTTCAAAAATTATATATTTGGTGACCTTTCATAGTTTATCAGACAGATAAACCTTAATAATAACTGAAATAGGCATAAAATCTCAATCTTACAAAATTATAGGTGCATGAAAATCCACGAAGTTTAAATATTAAACTACTACAAAAACATAGGATACATTCAGGAATTAAAGACAGCTTATATTATACTTAAGAACTAACATCAAATGTACTTTTATTTCTACATAAAAATCTAAAATATGTAGATTTCTATTAATGTTTTAATTTCTTGGTCATAACCAAATGTTCTTAAATTAAGAACCTCCTAAGAATGTTAATGTAATTCAATAATATACAAATTGTTATGAATCAATTATACTTAAAATGAGTGCCTACTATGTGCCAAAAAGTACTTGATAGTTTTAGTTTTAATGAGAATAGATACAAGATAATACTCTATAATAATCCCAGGGAAGTAATATTAATCAACATAAATTCATTCCAGTTTTAAAATTAATTGATGAGCTCAAAAAATAGCCAGACCATCTTCTATCAGCAAGCATCTCAATAGTTACAGTTAAAACTGTTAGCAGCAGGTCATAGATATTTCAAAACTTCAGATACCTTAAGGAAAATGCAACAAAGGAAATCCACCTGGATTTCCCCTCCTCTGGTGAATTTCAGACGTGAGATGCTTTTGTAGACAAATGCCAAAGAGAAAATCAATCAGATCCAATTTCAACAACCTACTAAATTTCACAATATAACAAGGGAGAAACAATGTGTGTTTCATAACTTACAAAAATGTCAAGACATTGTCATAAATCAACAGACAATGGCAGAACAATAGTATTCTGAAAGAGGGAACATTATATTATATTGATGAGTTCAAAAAATATTTGGCAGACAACAAATTTTATGTTAAGATGCTTGAATGCCTATCCTAAATTTATTTTCAAAACAGGAGACTACAGAAAATAATTATTTTGGGGATTTTGAGATACTTGGTAGGGAATATTTATAAATTATGTATTTAGTTTAAGAAGACCCTTAGAGACTTTACCATAATAAAATGTTCTAGCCAACTTAAAAGGAAATCAAAGATTCAATACCTGATTTAAACTTCTATAAAATCTTCTGCTTTCATAGAGAATTGCATAGTAGTTACTACAGATATTTAATGACATTCTCCCCAAAATAAAATATTTCCTTTGCATATGCTATGGCTATATTTTGTCCTGTCTTGCTTTTCAAATATTTGACCATGTTAACCTGTTATGCATAATATTTTTTTAAAGGTACTACAAATAAAATTTTAATAAATATTATATTTATAAAAGTACATAATTTTACAGAAATTCACAAATACTTCTTTTAATTGTCATGATTTCAGTGTTATTTCTTTAGAAAGAAGACAAAAAAGTGATAGCAAGAACCAAAATAGATTTTCTTTATGTTTTTGTATGCTGCTCTGGTAAAAGGAGTTTGAAAGCATAATTGAGCAAGACCATTAAAGATGTAGTTTCTTAGCAACTTTGAAGTATATAATTGTACACCTTAAACTTACATAATGTTATATGTAGATTATATCTCAATTTTTAAAAGTAATTGGGAATTCTAAACAGATAACTTTTGAAAAGGGCCTTACCATTTCTGGCGTGTTTTCAAATAACTATGATCACAGTCCTATCCTCACACCCTTCTTTTTAAATAAATAGAAAAGTTATCTGTATTATCCCCATTTTACATTTGAGAATATGGAGGTTCCAATTGACTAATCCAACATCCCTCAGCTAGTAAGTAATATAGTCAAAACTAGACATCAAATTTCCTGATTATTCTCATGACTCCAAATCATCTAAAGATTAGCAAATCTCAAATCTACAGCCACCATAGGAATGAAATACTTCTCATGGATAGTCATGCCAATTTCTTTTTGAAATAACTTAATGATATTTTTGTGAGAAACAATTCCCAAAAATTACACTTGTGGATAAAGATTTCAAAATTGAGTTTTTGTATATGTATTGAGAATGAAATTTTCTTGCTAACCTAACAATAGTGATTCAGAGAAGACAAAAATATATCGGTTGACTCAACACGGTCACAACTGCTTTACTCATCACAGCCATGCCTCTGAGATCTGAAAACATTCATTTCAACATCTGACAGCATATTAACAATCTCAATATTGTGGGCTCCTGTTCAGTTTGCTATGGGCAAGAGACCATGCCTTTCAACAAGCTGGTGGATCGATTGGTCTTCTGTAGAATCTTGGTTTAAGACTCTTCAAGGCACTGATTTATGCACAATTGATCTGATCAACCATGCAGTCAATGTGATTTATTAGCTAAGATGGCCAAAACCCTTTTCTCTCTTTCTCTCTCTTTTTTCATGCAGTAGTAATTCACCTCATTAGAGGAGGAATCATTATAGGAAGCTACTGAGAAATAAGAAGATGAACCTTCTGACCTGACTCTTTATTTCCCCCTGCCTATGGATGTACCAAACAGGAATAGCCAGACACTAAGACGAGAGGTGCTATGCACACATGTGGAAGCCAGTGCACTCACACTGTGGCTAGAGATGGATGGGGTAGGTTAAAGGGGATTTTACTATTCCTTCACTCTGAAACATTTCCAGACAGTAAGATCGCTCATTTAGTTTCTAGCACATATTTTTTTCTTTATTTAACCACAGTAAGACAAATGGCTTATATTACTTTGTAATTATGGTGTTTAAACATACGAACAACAATGTGTATAATAAGAGTTGGCAACCTACAGTATATAAATAGATGCATGTGCTCACACTCACACACACTTACACTCCCAATGTTACAAAAGATCCAATTCTGAACACCCTAAACATACACACTTATGGGCAAACACTTGTACTTTCTATACTATCGGGGGAAATATCTATAGCATTTATATAGTATAAGCACTCCTTTCCTATTTTTAAGGTCTGTCTTTCAGCCAGGCTCTTCATCCTAAGTTTCTACTGTCAACTCCTTAAAACGCATTAATAGCTAAGGGAAGAAATGTAGCAGACTAAGGTCTGGTCAATCCATGCAATAGTTCTACTTTAGAATATTCACTCAAGACCTCCTCTTCTTTCCATTTAATCTGCTCCTGAGAGCTCAAAGCCAGGAACCTTAACTCTAATGGTCTCAGCCATACATTTCCCCTTGACTTAATAGAAATTCCACACTTCTCAGTAACTTCAGGGAATGCTGCCTGCTAATTGCTACCCCCACTCCCTTCCTTATCCTTCAGCCACTTCCCTACCTGCACCCCACCCACACTATGAAGGCAATAAATGAGTATGCAATGTTCTACAACTAACGATTTGACAAGCGCACATTAAAATGATTATGCATACAAAAATGTTGAGGGGTAGTGCATTATTTCACCCTACATGTGCTATATAAATTATGAATAGCTTTGATTAAAACTCCAGATTAATTAAGCCCGGTTATGTAATTTCTGTTCAGAAGTATACTGCGAGCTATACCTTTGATTTTACTCTGAAAAATGATTCCTTTACAATATGCTGAATGAATACACAATTTTTAAGCTGAGCATTATTTCAGTAAGACAAGCCTTAAAATATAACAAAGAACAAGATAATCTGCAAAATATATGAATGTTTTTATAACTCTCCCAGGAGGCACAGCACCACCTGTCCTTATTACTAAATCAGCAGTGTCAAACCGCCAACAAGTTTAACGACTGAACTGGTTCAAAAGAAATACAATGTGTGTTTCCTTGTATATTTACAAGTGAATGTATTGCTGTGATGTGGGTGTTTGTATATTTGTAATAACATATTTAAAACAAGGAACCTTTACTGAAAAGATCTTAGCTGAAAATTTTGCAGTGTAAGAACCATATCAACAAGGAAAAATAAAATCTGGGATCTAGAGTTCTTATTCTTATGAGCTTTTTGCTGTTAACTAAACTTTGTATTTAATCTTCCCTATTAATGCAAGTAGCTTCTTCTGATTTATATTTTTGCTTCAAAACTTTGGCTGAATTAGTATTTTGATAATTACCTGTTAAGAAAGTTAAAACTCCGTGTTTATAGTACATTTTAAAATTTTAGTTAAAATTAGTATTTTGATAATTACCTGTTAAGAAAGTTAAAACTCCGTGTTTATAGTACATTTTAAAATTTTAGTTATAACTTATATTACATTTGGTACAATATACTAATAGAATTAATAAAATTAAATTTATTTATATGTAAATCTAATTTTCCAAATAAAACTTTGCCTATATTATTAATAGCTTAAAAGAATCTTTCCTTTTAGTTAATTGTATTTTCTTTGCACCAGTTTTATAAATAGAATGAGACACTCCAGGGAAAATATTGAGCTGGTAGTTAGTGGTTTTTGGGTTGTTGAAATCATTCACTTTTTGGACTTGTGAACCACAAAGCCCCCACAGCTCAACAAATCCCAGCGTGGCACATGCCCTGTCATGTCTTATTGCTTTAACATAGTCCTCACATTCTAGCCTCCCAATGCCGCTAAATGGCTCAATGTTGAAGAGTATAGCAACAACTTACATCATAATATGTGGAATACAATCCTGCCAGTTAAGCACATGCTGTTACTCTTTAAAGAATACACATTTATCTTCACTTGGGACCACTGGGGAAGCATATTTTAGTTTGAGACCCAAAACGTTCTTAGAATGTTGTCTCATGTAATTTTTTCCTAAAAAGAATATATAGTCTAGCAAAACTCCCAGTGGGCTTTTGCATTGGTTTAAACAGTGAGTGTACAATGTGTAGTTAAACTACACATCTACATGGCCAGAGTGCCAATGAGCATGTTTCACCAGACATTCCTGGAAGCTGTCTGGCCAATGGGAGTGGTTTGAAATGGTTCCCTAATCACTGTTGAAACCACTGATAGTACTGTCTGTCCACACTATGACAGACAAAAGCTGAAACGTATTAAACATAGCAATCCATCATCCTGCAGATGGAAAGCAGGAGCCAGGGAGTTCAGAGGCAGTGACTACCCGCTGCTTAACAAAGGCTGGAGTCCTGACAGTTCAGTCCCTTCCTAGCTCCTCATCACCACCCCTCCATCTAAGATGAATGAGTGTAATCAGTGAGGGAGAAAGCCTGCTGAGGACCTAAAACTCAAACATTGTTACATTTAAAGTGCTGCTTTTTTTTTCCTCATCAAAATTGTTGCTTAAACAGTTTTCTCCAAATATAAGGAGGTGGGGGAAGTAAATGAATGAATGAATGAATAAATGAATGCACTGCAGATTCAAAAGCAGATTCTTTTTAAAATACTGCATTGCTATGGCATTAAGCTTGGAGAGCTAGCTTTGAAATAAAGCTATAATACTAACTCTGAGGAAGTTTTTTCTTTTAAGTCAATTAAGGGTAAGTTTACATTGTTTGAAGCAACTTAATAGTGATGTTCTTTTGAATGCCCAGGGGATTATTATTTCTAAATAAGCACCAAATAGAAATGAAATGCTATTTGGTAAAGTTCAATTCATTTTGCATACTTGTTTCTAATAAGGACATATGAGTCACAAAATAGCCAAAGGGAGGGAAAACCCCTCAACTGCTAACAGCACATTAACAAAGTCTAGAAAGGAAAGACACTTTTCTTTGGGTTGCAGCCTTGTCATTTCCAATTTTCTGCTCTTTGGACATGCTTGTATTCAAATTCTGGAACATCCATTCAGCATATCAATCCTAATTAGACAATCTGGGTCTGGAAAGGATGAGAGCTGGGTCATTTGCATAATTTAATCATAAATACTCAGTGATACATATTTCCAAATGCATTTGTACAATTATCTTTTCATCCTTGGGGCAATGGTATTAATATGATTAGGCAATATTTCTGGAAGAAAACAGACAAGTATGCACTCTTTTTAACTGCAGCTTAGGGCGATATGAAAAATTAATTAATTTCTGAGGAAAATCAATTTCTCTACGTGACCACATTAGACACTGCTGAACCAGACTCAGAAAGCTCTCTCAGTCACTACACTTTCTCAGGCCCTTCTAAATTCTGATTAGTATGTGAACTATTCGGTAGAAAAACTAGCAGCGTATCCAAAAGCATCTTAAATTTTGAAGAGATCTTTCTGTCTACTTTTCATTTCGGATATGCCACCCTGCTTTACTTTAATGCATTGTTATTTAACCAGTCAATGAGAAGCCTGTGCCTTTGGTGTGAACTCATCTTGAGTGATCTTTTATTAATGTACATTAACCAATTTCAAGGACAATAGGATAAGGTTACTTTTAAAATGCTTTCTCAAGAAATGCATTTATATTCATCTAAAATAATCTTAGTTCACACTAGACTGTTTATGAAAAAATTAGATAAGCCAACTTGCCCCAAAGAGTACCACTGTTATAAGAAAAACATTGTAACATACTTAGTAGAGATATAAGAACCCAGGTGGCTAATCTGATTTTTTTAAATGAGATTTGGCTTTGTATGTTGGTTAGTACAAAAGATAGTAGTCATATTTGTGAGTTTCAATGCACTATTCTATTCTTTTCAATCAAATGAAAAAGTAGAAATTACTGCATGCAAATATTCAATATTCATTTAATTTGCATAAAGGTGCTTGAACAATTTTTTTACTCTAACAAGCTCATTTTTCATGCGTTTTGTCTTTCATCCTAATCTAGCATCTGTCATTCCTTTTTGAAGTTATTATCGGCCCAATTCCCTCTTGGACATGGTTGCTGGGTGACCGGTATCTTAGCACCCACTTTGACAGGAACAGATGTGAATCTGATCAAGAGATTTCCCAAGAGTACCTGAAATCACAAACAACTTTTGTGAAAAACAAACAGCATCCCTGTCATGGGCCCTTATTTAACCCACACCCCAAAAGAAAGAGTAAAGCTATTTTCTCCATTTTCCTTTTATTTCCTGAACCTGAAATAAAATACTTCAAGAAAAATAAATTATATTTTCACACTGTTGAATTTGGGAGATTAGTTTAATATCAACAGCTCAAAAATCTAGTTTGTTTTCTTTTGGCTCAATGTTTACAGGTAAATCTCATAATAAAGTGTATCTATTTCATGCACAATTTCACTAGACTTGCTACAAAAAAAAAGAGGATTATTATGAGGATAATTTAGATGATAAAGATATTTAAGAAGATTAAATTTAGTTTAGTGTCTGAAGGCTTCCTTTGTTAAATATGATGTAGAATTCTGTGCAATGTTAAGGGTTATTCTACTTATAAATTTGTCTAAACTATAAAAGTTTTATTTCTTCTTTCATGCATTCTACAGCAAGATGTTTTAAGGTGATTTTTTCAGTTCATGTGGTATACCATCAATCATTATTAGAAATAGAGCTGCAAAGTGTCACCAGAAGACAAAAGAGGTCATAGACACTTCATGTTATCACCATCACAAAAGTCAAAATAGGTTGCCTTTCCTGCACTAGTCTTTTTAAGAACAGCATTATGTGGTTGAGTCATGTGACCTAACTCTTTTCCTTCCTCCATCACAGTCAGAGAAAATGAAGAGCAATAGCCATTTAGATCACCATGAAACTAGTTGAGGCAAACTTGCAAATTAAGTGAAATACTTAAACAAATATTGGTGTTTTATAAATATGGCATCAAAGTGATTGTAGGACCCATCCAAATAATTTATTTAAAGTTGAACTTCATTCAACTAATAAGTGTCAAAGCAAGGTAGAAAATGTCAATGCTTTTTTTCAACTCCAAATAATTGATTTATTATAAGCATCTTATTAGGAATTTTAATGTTTGTTATTTCTAGGGAAATAACCAATTATCCAAATGGTTTCATCCATGTTAAGTGAAAAATGAAGCGAAAAGTCTTTGAAATTCTTTTTAATTTTAAATTGGGAAAAGAACTTGCTAACCTCGATTCCAAAATTCAAGTATGGAATTATTTAACCATCATAATTTTTTTAAATGTATTTTTATTTTTTTCAGAGAGGAAGGGAGAGAGAGAGAGATAGAAACATCATTGATTGGTTGCCTCCTGTACGCCCCCTACTGGGGATGAAGCCCACAAACTGGGCATGTGCCCTGACCAGGAATTGAACCATGACATCCTGGTACATAGGTCAATGCTCAACCATTGAGCCACACCGGCCAGGCTAACCATCTTAATTTTAACAGCATATATTTGAGTCTGGGTGTATATGCATGAGTGTTGCTTTATGCTTTGTGAAGTGTTTTTGTATATGTAAGATTGAAAGCAAGTCATTGTATACGGAAAACTAGGTTCTGTAATTTAATGGTGGTCTTTTAATACCTTCAGTTGTAAACAAAAAGATATTATAACTCTGCCCATTTATATTTATTCACTCATGTATAAATATGATATGGCATTTTGACATTCCAGAAATTAACCACACTATTACATACATAAATTCCTCTTTATTGTGAAGATATGATTAACTTGTTTTCCAACTTAGGCCAGTCCACATAACTAAAGTGAATCCAACTAAAATAAAAATGGCTTTTGTGTATCCAATTTATCAATGACCACCTTCATTTGTTACTATTAGCGGCAAAAAGGGAACATTCTAAAACCCTTTCAGGTGGTCTACCTAAAATAAAGTGAGAAATATAACCATTTAAAATGTTGAAAGAAAAGAAAAATTAAATATGTTCACATAAAAATCTTTATTCTGAAATGTTATCACAGGAACAATACCTCCAAAAAAAGTTTCTTTCCACATTTGGGCTGATTTTTCAGGGGAGAGAACTTAATTTTTAAAAGTACAAATTCAATATTTTCATGTGCAATTACACAAATGTATGTTTAAACTTCTTTCCTCTAGGATGCAGATTTAAAAGGTGAGTTATTTTGTTTTTAAAAAGTGACATCGTAATGACATCTGAAAACCTGAAGAGCTACAAAATTTTTATGGCACTTTGGTTTAACCGTAAAATGTCATTCATGAGTAATATATTTTTTTAATTTCTTAAGAATATCTACTTGCAAGATTTGGTAGCCAAACAGGTGTTAACAGAAAGAAAAAATCAAATTTGACCCAGAAGTTTCCAATATTAACGTTTGAATTGGGATCAGTTCATTCCTTTCCCAAGGGGTAACTTGTATAAATGTAATTCTATGGTTTCATAAAAGCAGGTCAAGTTTCTATCCCTGGGGGTCTTTTGGCAATTTGAAGCATGGAAGCACTCTTCCCGGCTACAAGTTCAAATCTGCATGGACTGTCAATGGTGTGAAGAAAAAAATCAGTGAACAGCAGACATATATTCGTCTTTGATTATAATGTGCACTTGTCAGAGGGTTCTTAGAGAGTCAGAATAAAGGTGCCAGAGCTCACAAGCCATAATATGGTTTGAAACCATTGTTAGTCACTTGTATTTTTTTCCTTTTAAAATATGTGCATAGAAGGTGATGCAAAAAGTAATGTGAAATATGCTTGTTTTTACTAGATATATAAATGCAAAGATGAACTTCCTACCAAATATATTTCACATTAAATATATATAGTATTTTCTATTCTACATGCTTTAAATGAGCTTTGAAACTTTTCAGTAATTACTGTTTCATAAGCTTCTTTCTACTTTGAGAAAAAAAAAATGCACACATGCCTGTACTTTTACCAATGATGTAATGACTTGACAAATGCCATGAAATGATTGAGAAAGTAATTGATTTCAATTTAACTGGACCTCTACCAGGTGTTTTCAAAGACAATTACAGTCCACTACAGAAGTGGTAATACACATCTCCTTATGTAGACCTGCAGATTAACCCACTGACCTCACTCCTAGCTCATCTCATTGATGGCAAATCTTTTAGAAGAGCAATCATTTTTTTTAGGTTATGAAATTGTTTTCCTATCATTTATCCACTGATTTTAAAAGATATGCTTGCTCTAAAGTGCAAGCAGCAATGAAATAAACCACTAACAGAAATGGAGCAATGACATCTAGCACATTAAATGTCATTCAATAATGTACAGCTTCTAGTCCCTGATAGTTTAATATCTATTTCACACAAATAAAATAATTTTCAGATATAAGTATTTTTCATAGAGAATTAAAAGTATATTTTAGTTATTGTAAAAATAAAGGTCTAGGAAAATGTTGAAATGTTTACATCACTGTCCTATTAACCTTAGAACATTGTGTATTATAATTACATTTTATGATATTTAAGTATAAATTACTTCTTTTACCATAAAATTTATTTTAAATATATTTTACATTGTCAATCAGTCAAATAGAACCTGATTTCTGTTTTATTATATATTTCAATGAATTACAAAAAGCAAATTTAAAGTCAATTTTATTGGTAAGTTATTTTCCCACAGCTAGCCCTAAGTCCTACAAACCTACGTGAGTGTGAGAATATGTGTGTGTCTCTGTGTGCGTGTGAGTGTGTGTGTATACATATGCACATATAGATATATAGAGGCTTTTCTAACAAAGATATAATTATTGAAGCATACATACATAGAGTGCAAATGGACTAAAATCAATATAAACAAAAATAGCCACCAAAAAATATCTAAAATACTGATATTTTACACTTGGTGCACACACAAGAACACCCATCCTAGTATAAAATATGTGACAATTAAAAGTGTTGCAAGTTATTAAGTTAAACTCCAGAGGCACTATTAAACTAAAAACTGACTAAAGAAATAAGTATCTTTCCAAGAATTAAGCTAAAAAAACTATATTTTAAATATAAATAGGAATTATTACTATTGAATATATCAATATATTTCAGCAGAGCTGTGATAGGTTCGAATATTTGCTACACCTTCAGAGATTTGCTTGGTTCATAAATAAACAAAATGTCTCTAAGATGTAAGGCTATGAATAGGCAGCAATTCACTGTTGCTATTAATAAAATTCCATAATATACTCAGTTTAAGATTTTAACAACTTAATTCACCTGTTTGATACGTGAATATAATAAACCATTTGTTAATTAACATATTCTAGGGCTTTTTTAATTACCTTTATTTAAGAAATAACTAGTATTTCTTAAACTGAATAAGCAGGTATTTACTATAAGTGCTACTAAATGTTTCCGTAAAATAATTACTTTCCAGCTAGTACTCTTTCTTTTCCCTTGAAGAAAAGTCCTATTTTCCTGTTGTGACTGATAGGATAGTCTGATTATTTAGAAACATTTGATACCATCCAAATTTAAAGATGTGGCACTGTCACTTTTCAATATTTTGTTTACCTCTTCATTTATTTTAAGGAAAGGAAAACATTCCTCAATCCTTCAATGTTATTAATCCAAAGTATTTGATCTATTTTGTTGCCTACTTCAATATTGCTTTGTGAAAATCATGCTTCAAAAACATACCCAATTTTGTGTCAAATATATACACTATCTTCAAAACCCATTGCAAGATTATTATATGTCTGCTTATAGTTAAATTAAATTTATATTCTTCAAATCACAGTAATTAATTTTGACTTCCCCCATTACATACTCAATGCATCCCAGATATTGTGCTAATCTTATTTAATAATATGTTTTATATGCTTCAGTTAAGCTCTTTTTGTTCTTTAATTATTACTCTCTAAAACTTTTTTTTAAAACAATGGGCTATTCAGTGTGTTGCTGTGCTGCATTGTTTTAGACACTTCAATAAACCTATAAGAACAAAATAGAAGAGCATTTAAATAATGACATAGTGAGTTTTCCAGTTTAGTAAGTTATCTTTGACAACTTTCACTCAAGTCATGTACATTAAAATGTGCAAAAGAATCCCAGCTTGATCTCCTGGATCAAATCCAACCTAATTTGACTCAGAAAAGCAACAGTGCCACACCTTTAACAAATTCAATCCTTGGCCATTTCAATATCCAACTTAGAAAAATCTACGTCAGAATTTTTTAATGGATGAATTAGAATCCTGTTATCATATAATCCAAATCAGAATACACAAGAAATATAAAATGCACTTGGTTTAAGTTTCCTGAATATGGATTAAGTGGTGATACGGGTCATTTTCTATATGTAATTATATTATATGTTATATGACATTTATCTGCTATTTTATTCCACTAATTTTAGTTCTATCATTAATTTGGGGAAAAAATGAGCTTTCATTGATTGCCTAATTGACTAATTTATAACAAATAGAAAAGTCCATTCATAGTCATTTGCACATTTAAATATAAGGTGAATCATGAATAAGAAATAGTAGACACAGTCTTACAAGTCTCAAAACCTCTCAAAGTAAACAGGTGCATCAACATGAAGTGATCCATAATTAATCTAATAATAACTGATTATTAGGCCAAATATAAACATCCTACCTTTAGTGTTCTTGTTTTACAAAGAAATGATTTGGTAAACTAACTACACTATTCTAATGAAAGTGGTTTTTCTACTGTGACATATACTAAAAAACAAATAGCAGCAATTAAAAGTTATTTTAAACGACAGCTATGTAGCAAAAACCTACTTTTGACTGGAATTTGAGCACAAGGTAGGCTCACAGAGCCTCTGATATTCCTGAGATGTATATATGCAAATCAGAGTCTTTGATATTACACTTATCTGAACTCTAGAGGTGGGCTTTTAATGCAATGTTTTCTTTATTAAAAATAAATTATTGACCATTACAAATACAATGGAAAAGAGGCTCTTAATGAACGAAAAGCCTGAAATGTAAATATACTTGTATTGTCAGCTAAAATTTTTATGTTGCAGCATTTAGACAAGGACGTATATGTATGTATTAATATGTGTGTGTGTGTATGTGTGTGTATATATATATATATATATATATGTATATATATATATATATATCCAATCACAATGCAGTAACTCAGTAGTTAAGAGAATGGCACATCTGGCACTTGCTAAGGTCATTCTATTCTTGTAACAGTTCACACATAAAATATTTTATCTTAATTACATACTTAAATACCTAAACCTTAATATCAATTTTTTACATTTCCTGTCATTCAAAGGTACATAACTTGATACAACTTGTTTGTGTGTGAACAATCTAAAAATGAAATCTTGGAGAGATAAAATTTAGGCAACATTTAACTTTTTTGGAGAACCAACTAACAAACGCCTTAAAATCAAAATGTTTAGTGAAATCTGTTAGACTTACCTGTACCTATTTAGAAGGCACACTTCAAATGTATTTCTTCAGGCAAAGATTCAAAGTGACGGTTTACCACCTGTGAGAGTTTCATTTCGCACGTTTCTTACGATATTCTATGTTCTATGTTTCTAATACAATGCAACTTAAATTATTATGTCGTTTGATTAACAAAGGCAACTCTGAAACAACTTTGTAGAATAATTTGGAAAGATAAAATAATACTACTTGATAGTTAAAACGCAAATTCTTACTAAAATAACAACCACTTCGTTCCACACTAAGCTAATTTACAAATGCTACTTAGATTTCGAAAACAAAACATCAAATGAAAAACAATAAAGCATATTATGTTTTCCTATGCGGGTGAATCACACATGGTAAATCAGCAAAGAGAAGAGTGATTTATGCTCAAATCCAGCCAAGACTTTAATCAATATTGGATGTCACATCTCAGGAGGTTGGGGGAGGTAGTGAGGCAAAAAGAGTGGCTAATATTGGCCTCAATAGTTTATATGCAACTTCTGTGAAGTGTAGTACATTAAACAAAAAATAGCAGCAGATTTGGACTTAAAAAATGAAGAGTTAAAATTGTGTATTAAATGCAAATACAAAAAAGTATGTAGTGGAATTCTTTAAAAAAGCTTGTCATGTAGTTTATTCTACAAAAATATTTGAAGCTTCACAAAACAAATTATCATAGGTGCAAATTACAGTGTGTCTCAGAGCATTAGCTAATAATCTGTGGAGTTCAAAAGTAAACCATCTTCTATGTTCACTTTTCATAATAATAACTATAATATTACTGGAGGTTAACTCCAAGAAAAACAACAGTTTTGAAAGACATTATCCAAATAACTCAAGAATTTATATTTTGTAATATAATTTGACTGAACAATGTAAATCCTAAGTTATAATATTCTTAGATTTATATACTAGTTATTAAATTATAATTTCCTAACATTTTTTATGTATACAGAAATAAGTGGTGGAACCAAACAAACTTTTATGTTTAGGCCTTCATCTTCTAATTATGCTATATTCTTTTTGAAATGTTATAAAAAGAAACATTAGGCTTTATAGGAGCTATTAATCAACTGTAATACAAAAACTTCAAAAGCACAGTCTCTCTTCATTTGAAGTAATTTTTAAATTTATCTGTGCCAAGTAATATAATTATCTGTTAGAAGTAAATCTGTATTTGTGTTGAAACTTTCTATGTGAATGCATAAGTTTGTAAGTGCATGGCATTGAAAAGTGTGCAACGGGGTAAGTGTTAAATATAGACTGGTTCCATGTGCCATCTTTATTAAAACTACTGATTAAAAAGATAGAGCCAAGACTTAGAAAACATTTTATACTTCTTATATTAAAACTGCATCTATATATTACTACTTAACTAAAAAAGACTTTCAAAGTCTTTGGATTTGCAGTCTACGAATGGTATTAACTTTTAAGACAAAAGAATACTGTTTGTGAACATATGTTATATGCATATAGACTATCTGATAAAACTAACTGGAATCTATTCAAGTTTAAAACTACAAATCTAGGGCTACGTAGTACCAAAATCGCAACCTGCTTTGAAAGATCCTGAGACAAAAGCATCTTCTGGCGATACTAAAAAAATAAAATAAAATAACTATTTTAGATAACATAAAGAAGATTCACTTCTGAAAACCTGAAGTCACAGAAAAATTGCATCCTAACCCAAAACTATAAATAAGAGACTGACTTCTACAGAGACATGACCATGTACATAATTTCTTTTTTTGCTGTTGTTTAATGCTTACCAGTTAATTAAGTGACCTCTGTTGCAACAGTCAAGTTCATGCAACTAGTGTTTAGTTTAAAAATAATAATTGAAGGAAGCTGATCAAGGTCAGACTTGGTCCTCCGACAACTTTTAAATATATTTCCTTCTATTTTCTTTCATGTTTTGAGACCCTTACTACTGGCTTTACTATCAAGCAGGTGATAGCCTCTGTTTCATCTCCTTGTGGTAATGACAGAAGTCTCCAACATTTATTCTAGTTTTCATAGACATCGTACTGATGCAATAGCCCCAAGCAAATTAAACCCATCCTAAGGTTTGTTACTAACTTACTGAGCCACTTTGAATAAGTTTTTGAACCTTTCTTTTCTTTAACATAATTTTGGTTCCTCAGATTCCCTGGTATCTGAATGCTCTCAAGACACATAATTAGATAATGTTCTATAAAAAGCTGAAAGTGCTAAAATTTAATGTTTTTTATACACTATGCATATACTGTTTTATAGAGTTTGATTTTTTGTACAATTTCTCTTATCCTCTGCATAAATTATTCCTTTAGTTTCTTAAGTAGCCAGAGAAAGAAACCAGAATGAAAGAAATCAATATATTTAAGTGAATGAAAAAAGATCTTAATAACAAAGGCATTAACAAACTGGACTTGAATGAAAAAAAAGTAATTTTAGTTTTTAAAATTCAAGATGCCAAATATTTTAGGTATTACTTTTAAAGTTAAGAAATAAGACAATAGCACTTGTAATTATCGTGTAAAATAATAATGCATTGCACTATAAACAGTATATTTTGGTGAAAGAGAGTTCAATGATAAGTTTTCTTTTTCCTTAGTCATTGGTAGGGTTAGCAAAACCTAGGTAGATATCTGCAATTACACATCTTCGAAGGTTAACGGGTTTCAGCAACTACTGTAGTTGATAAAAGATCAAAATGCAGTAGTAAGTCCACAAACTTACCAGGTATCATTTAAAAATAACCTGAAAGAGAGTTTTAGAATAACATATTGAATTGAAAGACCAGGTGATTGAAATATATTAGAGTATTAATAATATATTTTTGAAGGGATAAACAGTTCTACTGGAGTTAACTTATCTTGGCTGTAAAAGTCCAGGGAGCAATTTTTAACCTCAGAAAAAAAAAAAAAAATCCCACTAAGAAATGTTGCCAATAACTTTAAGAATATTCCCCATTCATGTGGAGAGGACTTCAATTTCAAAGTCTAAGCAAAAATTTCAGAAACACACACACAACGACAAGGGAATAACTGTAAGAGGTGTAACACTACCTGCTTTACATTGATTGTAACACTGCAGTCATTGAAGGAAGTTTTCTCTAGCAATATTTTTGTGTTATGTGAAATGGCCATTAATTATCTAGTACAGTGCATGCTGTAAGAAAGACACAAAGAGGGATTCCAGAGCACAGTGATTCGATTACTACAGAGAAAAACAGTAGGCGCTTCACAATTTACTGGATAGAATAGACAATTTTATAACAATCATATCTTAACTGGCTTCAAATTTCAGCTAGCATTCTGTATAACAACTCCGGAACAATTTTCTGTCCTGATTCTAATAGTTGTAACAAAGGATTTTTGACAAATGTGTTATCTTCTGTACGTCCAAGGACTCCAATTATCTCCGTAAATGACGTTTAGTGATCAAGATTCCCCCTCAATCTTTACTGCCACCTGTCCATACTCTTGGACACGCGCACGTCAGTAAACACGCGCGCGCGTTCTGAGCACTGCCCCAAAATAGTTGAAATAAAGGTTCAAAAACACAGACACACATCCATTCCCCCCCGCCCCCCCCCCCCCCACACACACGCAAATAATGGTAAATAAACTCGAAAAGTTTCTGGCTAGGTTAGGATGGGACGTTTGTTGAATCGGAGTTGATCTTTTTTGTCTTATAGCCTTGGGGGCACTAGCCAGGAGTCTTTTTTTTTTCTACCAAGAAAGAGTTCGCTTTTCCACCTCGGTTTCGTGCTGGTCGCGTCCTACCCCTCTCTCCTTCCCACCTCAGTTTCCCTAGTCCTACAAGGGGCACACACCCTAAAAGGGTAAAGCTCCGTTCCTTCTCCCGGTCTTTAAACTTATTGGGAGGACATGGAAGTCTCCGCGCAGATTCTGCGCGGAGTTCTCACGCTCCCGCTTCTGGGCTCCAACTTTCCCTGCTCGCTTTCTCCTGACAATTGAACTTTCCGCTCCGCAGCGAACCGTGGGGACAAAGAGAACTGTGAAAGCGGGTGAAATGGCCATTTCTACCCCGAAACTGACAAGTTACCCCACTCCCGCCCCCTCTGGGTAGATCCTCCCCCAGTGAGCGTTCATTAGCATAAAACTGGTCTGGCCGGGCTCCCGGTCCTCTGGCCTCCAGGATTCGCGCGCTTTGCTGGGATGGGGAAGCCACCACTCAGGCTCCAGTACAGGGATCCAAAGAGCATCCAGCGCAAAGCCTGCACCTGCTCATCCGTGAGCTACTAACCTTAAATTTAAGAGAGAGAAGAGAAAACAGAGAAGAGAGAGAAGAGAGAGAAGAGAAGAGAAGAGAAGAGAAGAGAAGAGAAGAGAAGAGAAGAGAAGAGAAGAGAAGAGAAGAGAAAGAAAAGAAAAGAAAAGAAAAGAAAAGAAAAGAAAAGAAAAGAAAAGAAAAAAGAAAAGAAAAGAGAAAAGAAAAGAAAAGAAAAGAAAAGAAAAGAAAAGAAAAGAAAAGAAAAGAAAAGAAAAGAAAAGAAAAGAAAAGAAAAGAAAAGAAAAGGCAGTTTGTTGAGAAAGAGCGAGCGAGGGAGAGAGTGAGAGCTGTGGTCTTCCTGGCCCAGGTCTCCAGTTCAGCTTCCCAGAGTCACAAGCCCCGGATCACCTCCCCTTACGGAAGAAAACCTGCCGGCCCTCATGCATCTGCCCCGGGGCAAACGTATTATCTGCTTTGCACACGCACACGCTCACACGCGGACACTCGCACACATGCGCGCACACACAGACCCCTCCCCTCGGCAGGCTTCCCTTCAGGGTTTGGGGCTGAACTCGCAGCGGGTCCCCCGGGATTGCCCGGGGCCCATGGCCTCTGCGGTCCTTCCCCTCCCGACCTCCAAGTGGCCCACTCCCGAGACGACCTTTCCGGCCCCTCACCCAAAGCGTGTCCTCCTGCTTTCCGAACCCTGCCTGGCAGGGTCACGACCTCCCCCGCCCCCCCGGACACCACTCGGCGCCGCAGACAAGCCCCGCCGGTGTCCCTGGGCTCCCGGTGGAGCCCGGGTCCGAGGGGGCGCGCACAAGGGCAGCGCGCTGAACGGGGACCACGGACGCTGGGGCGGCCCGGGGAGGGACTGTGACTCCTGGAAAGGCACCGTCCTCCTCCCTTCCCTCCCCTCCCCTCCGCCCCCAGGCTTGGGGTTCCCGCGTACCCCAGCAGCCAAGTCCCTGTGGGCAGGCGAACAAGGGGCGGACCGGGCGGGAAGAACGAGATCGGGGCTGGGCGAGGTGGCAACTTCTCTGAGGGTCGGGAGCGGCCGGTCAGCCCCGAGGACAGGGCACGGAGGGCCGCACTCCCCGGGGCGCGCGGCATCCGGAAAGGAGCTGGGGCAGGGTAAGGAGGAGGGTGGGAAGGGACCCCGGGTGGCGGAGGCTCCCCCGCCCCCCTTTACCTGGCGTTGGTGCAGTCATTGTAGAGGGTCTCGAAGTCCTTCCTGGAGATGAGTTTGCAGCGGTTCACTCCGGGCTGGATGGCTCCCAGTCCCCTCAGGATGCGGACCTGCTCCACATTGCACACCACCGGCGTGATCTCCAGCCGCTTCAGCTTGGTGTAGACCGTGTGCAAGCCCCCCACCAAGTGCTTCAGGAACAGGTCGAACGCCTGGGGCAGGCAGATCAGCTCGCAGCCCTCCACCGTGAACGAAGCCACTTTGGCCCCCCTCAGATCCACCATTTTGCACTCATTATTCTGGGGGGTGTTTTCCACTGGGGACGGGGTCGAGTACACGGGTTTCCCAGGGAGGGGGCCGCAGCTGCTGCTGCTACTGCTGCTGCTGCTGCTGCTGCTGCTACTGCTGCTGCTGCTACTGCCGCCGCCGCCGCCGCCGCCGGTGCTCGCGGTGATGGGGGTGCTGGGGGCGCCGCCGCCGCCGGCGCTGATGCCGCCGCCGCTCGCGGTCGCCAGGCTGGGGTTGCAGTTGCCGCCGCCGCCGCCGCCGCCGCCGCCGCCGCCGCCGCCGCCTCCGTTGCCAGCGCTGCCGCCGCCGCCTCCGCTGCCGCCGCCGCCGGTGGAGGGGACTGTGGCCGCCGCCGCCGCCGCCGAAGCGATGGACTCGGCCCGGAACAGAGTTGGCCCGGAGGACGCCGGGGGCCCGACGGACGGAGCCGGAGACGAGGTTGCCGAGGAGGTGGAGGTGGTGGTGCCGGAGGAGGACGCAGACGTGGAGATCGGGGGCTGCGGGGGCACCAGCTGGGCTGGAGGGATCAAAGCCGCCGGCACTGCCATGGTCACATAGAAGGGGAGCCGGAGGCGGAGAAGCGAGGGGGAAAGTTGCCACACACCCCAGGGAGGGCGAGGGGGAGAAGGGAGAGAAGGAACTAGGCGGCAACAACACTCCGGGAGAGAACGAGGAGCGCAGGGAGAGAAGGAGGTGAGGGGAAGAAAGAGCGAGCGCAGGAGGGGTGCGCGCGAGAGGCGCTCTGGAGAGAAACGCACAAAAGTGTCCCGCAAGTCGAAAGGCGAGTCCTCTCCGGGGGCTGGGAGCGGGGGTTGGTTTGGGGGGGGGGGGCGGGGGCGGGCGGGGAGGGTCGGCTGTTGTCGTGTGGGTCCCGCTCTAGCACAAAGTTAAAGATGAAGGTGAAAAGGAGGAGGTTTGAGGACTTGGGTTCTCCCTGGCAAGTACATTGATCAAAGATTGAGAGGGGAATGACAGAGAGAAAATGAGCTGAAAAGTGCAGGCTGCCGGCTGGACGAGTTGTTGTTGTCACACGGTGCAGAGGGGAGGAGCTCCGGAAACTTGAAATACCCTTTGAAGCCGCAAAAACCTCACTCACTAGTATTAACCCAAATTATCCAACCAGGAACTCGGAGCGGAGACTCCGCGAGCGCGAGAAGGGGGGGCGGGGGGGGGGGGACGAGTGAGCGAGGGAAGGAGGAGGGAAGGGGCGGGTGTGTGTGTGTGGGGGGGCGGTATGGGGAAAGGGGGGTAAGGAAAGAAACTAAGGGAGGCACAGAGAGGAAAAGCCAGAGATACTGAAGTGGCGATAGGAAAAGGAGAGATCATCTACTTCTCTTCCACTACCGTTAGATTCTACGTCTCCTATTCCATTTCGTCCGCGATGACTCGTATTGTTTTTTTTCCAAAACCTACGAAGCCACCGCCTGCCAACTTAAAGAGGAGCCGGAGCGCTTCAATCTGTCCTTCAAGGATTTAGGATACAGCTCTACTATTTGTTTGTTTGTTTTTTCTTTTTAATGAGATGTAAAAGAAAGCACACGCCCTCACTTTATGATTATTAAGAAATTATTTTGAGAAAAATTCACATGTAAGCAAAGCGTATATTTTATCTATTAAGTTATTTACTTGGATAAAGATAGTGAAAATGCGAGGACAGTTTTCAAGTTGTGGAGGGAAAGTCAGTGGAATCGCTTGAGAATAATGGGGTGTTCTGTGTTCAATTCCTTATTTCCTAATAGATTGTGGAAGGAAAGAAATGCTTGCCCTGCTGTGGATCGCTCAGAATAACTTCACTTGTGCCCCAAGAGGAGGTCAGCATGCTGCTTGTGCCTAGAGAATGTGGAGACTTCAGGCACCTTTTAAGATTTAGAAAGTAAAAAAGAAGAAAACGCCGATTTTTCTTACCTAAAACTCTATAATTAATTCACCTGCCTTGCACAGTTATCAACTGTCTTTACATCCTTTCAGACCCAAGGTCAGTTGCTGATGTTATGTGGATACTTATTATATTCCTATTTGGGAAGGTCCTATTCAGTTTGTCAGTGCCAATGTGTTTTCTAAGGAAGGGAAAGAGCAGGAACAAAGCTGACTGCCTGACTTGTGAGACGGAGAGGGTAGCTATCTTAAGAACAGTCGGCTGGCTCTTCCTTGCTGTCCCCTCTCCTTTTCTTCCTCTTCTAACTTGTTGCATGAAGGTGTTTATTCAAGGGCTTCTGGCCAGCATATGATCTGAGTGTAGGTCAGTCTTCTCTGTGTATATCTCTAGGAACCTTAAATAATTGGGCTCCAAACCTGTCTACACATGTTCACTAACTTCACAAGATAAAAACAATGCTATAGCTTTGGACAGATTTGAAACATAAAACTATTAGCACCAGTTTCACAGTACTGAGAAATTTTATAATGAAGTTTCTGCCATTTTGGCATTGAAATGATCACATTTCTCTTTATAATTTCAATTCTTTAAGCTTTTTGAAGTTTAGTGTTAAAAGGTGGGAATAGCTAGAGAAATATTACACTGTTAACTGATTTGTCTAAGTTTATGCTAAACTTTTTGGGGTGTAGCAATTATATCAGGAGGCTTTCCTGGGTCAGAAGAATTCAGAAAATTGATTGTTGCCAAAAAATAGATACAATTCTACAAATATAGCTAAAGTGTACACAGTTTTTTGGCCTAGTCATCTTAATAAATTATTAGTCAATATATAGTTACTTGGCCAATGTATTTTAACATATTCAGAATCACTTATCTTAATTTTCTGTGTTTCACATCTGTTCTTATTTAAAAATAAAGATTTGATATACAGCACATACATCAAAACACCTCTTTAGGTGTCTACACATGTTTTAGAAAATATTACCTTTAAAATATGCCAAATTACTATGTTAATGAATGAAGGAGAGAAAGAAGATATTAAGCCCCCCAAAACTAATTTTATTTTGGAATCGCATGCACGACTGTAATAAACTTTGGCATAGTCTTAAAAAACGCTAAACCACAGTTTCTTCATTTTAGATTCTAGATCTGCAAATGGAAAATAAATGGTAATTAAGTGCCCCGCATCTGCCCTTACCATTCTCATTTCTCATGTTTCCTTAAACCGTCACTCACCCAATAGCTGCCACATTCAGAAGCTACAGATGGGAAGTAATGATAGCTGACTGAACCATAATCCCACTCTGCTTGGAAGCAAACTCCACATTTTCTGCAGGGAAACCTGTGCCTCGCAGCACGTGCTCTATTCAGAAGCAGGGCTTTGGGCATTTGCCCCCACCTGAATGGGGGCTTCCTCCTTTCTCCCCCACTACCTCTGCTCTCTAAACTGTTTCTAGGAACTATCACTCACTCCTCAGATCAAACAATAGGATCAGAAAAAGCCTATAATGCAAATTAAAATATATAGGAAAGAAAAGCCTTGACATTTTTTCAGATTTTTTTTTTTTCTTTTAGAAATGTTATCAATGATTAAGGCAAACAGTATTTAACAGATAAGTCAGCTCCACGGAAATTTCAAACTCTCCCTCTTTCCATTGCATTTTTAGTTTTCAAAGCTTCTGTCTTGTTTATTTATTGTTTTACGTCTTTGGTTGTTTCAGGTCCTCTCCCTCCTTCTCATCTCTTCCAACCTGCACTCAATTTGCATAAGCAAAACTCAAAGTACTGTAACTGATATTAGAAAATTCTCCCTGTGTTTTGTGAAGACGTATTGTGCTGAAATCAATAAGACTGTTTAAAATTCAAAGACCTGCAAATCGTTCTGTTTGTCCTTTGATAGGGCCTCTGCTGATTAAAATGCTACCAAGAAAGCTTAATTGCTGCACTAATTAAGAAGTCTTTAATTTCTTTCCTAGGATATCCTTTGAAGCTGAGCTTGTACCAGTTCAGGGAAGGTATTTTCTTCCCTCCCTCTGCCCCCTTCTGGCCCCTCCTCTCCTCTTTCTCCTTCCTCCCCCCCTGCCCCCCACAAGATCCCTATGAATGGGAACTAATAGAGTGGTCTCAGGTCTCACCACCTATTAACAAAAATCGGCCCGGGATGCAGAGTTCTGTGCAGTACGAAATGCAGTTTTGAGAAAAGCTGTAAGGTTGCAGGAGACAGTAAGAAAATACAGAGTAGCTGTTGCCGCTAAAGTCCCCGTGAATACCTGGGATGACAAGAGGCACTTGAGTCGGAAGATGAGGGCATCCTATTTGGTTAAAAGGGGCAGAGACAAGGAAATGCTTCTATTGAAACAGGGAAACATAAACATATACTTTCAAAACCTGTGGTTTTAAAAAAAGAAGAATAAATATGTAGAAAGGTGGACTTGTAGTGGGGATTTGGTAAGTATCATTTTATTTTATGAGTATAAAATCATGAATTCCATGGGGATTTATTTTTGACCTTTTTATAACTCAAGGGGGCATGGCATTGTATTACATCCATTTCATCCTTACATATTGACCTATTTTTATTCAATGATTTCTCAACTAGGGAAACTGACTAAATGATTTCACAAAGCTTTCTCTGTAATCAATAGTCATTTTTTAGGTTTATTCATGCTGCATTATAATTCTGGTAAATGACTGCAAAGCAGAAGATTGTCAGAAAGATACAAATATTGACAAAGCCAGGATAATTCATGTCTTTAAACCTTCAGAATTTCAATATAGCAACTGATATAGTTATTTGAAAGAAAAAGATTGAAAAATGCATATTTCCTAGAACCTAAACCTAAAATGATTAACTGGCAATACATATTTGAATGTGTTTCTTGCATATCTCAAAATTTCCTGAAAGCTTTGAGTATCCTCTTTTTTTATAGCATCACTAAACGATACAAAAACAATTTGAGCATATGCAGATAGGGCAACAAGAAAAGGGTCATTACAATTTTATCCTTTTAATTTTTTGCCAAGTTCAATTAGAAGCATGCACAGAAAAATACAGATGTATACTTCAGATATCTACTGAATCCCTTTTAGTGACAGGACAAGGAGATAACATGCTTAATAGATTCAAAGGCAGACTTACCATTCTGAGCACGACGTCACTCTAATTATGTTTACTCTAATTGAAAGCAAGGTTTTTGGAATCTGAAATTACTTTCAGAATTTTTTTTTAAATAATGCAAGTGGATCAAATGTTGATCACAAGCATTTCCATCTTTCAAAATGTATTGGAAAATTAAATGAAAAGTGGAGTTTCGTACGAACAATGCCCCAGGGCAAAAAACAACTAACACTAGATTTTCCAGTCCAGCCATAACACAAATCAATTTGAGCACACTTCTATGGCCAGACTGCCAGATTGTTATGACTGCTAATTCACTCAATCAAAGAGTGCATTAGCACACCCGGCACAAATAGCTTTAACAATCGAGTGCTCTTCTGAACAATTCTAAGATATATCACAACGGAGAAAGAAGTAAAGAGGAAGGTTATTTTAACATCTGCATATTTACTGATGGACCTGTGTCCTTAATAGAAGAAGAAGAAGAAGAAAAAAGATTGAGATAAACTTCAGGCAGAGGTTTATTAAAGAGCTATCTAAGTTTGGCAAATTTAGAAAGATATCAGGGTACCAGTAGTTCACTGACTTTGTTAAACGTTTCTCAGGAGAGAGTCTAAAATTGATGTTTGCACTTCAGTAGTAAATCATTGAAGACGGAGAAATTATGCCAAGTAACTCTCTCAAGCCTTTTTAACTCAGACACACGGCCTCACCAATCAGCTCAGCCCAGGCTGCCTTAAGTAAAGACTTCTCTACTTTTGCACTTTTCCACTCTGCCTCTCCACTTAGGGTTCCAACTTCTGTCTCTCAGTGACTCTCACTTCCACAGTCTCCCTCTTTTTTCCAGTTGCCTGCCTCTTTTCCAGAACGAGGAGTATGACTTTTATCTCACTGCTACATTCTCTAATCAGGCGCAGAGAGCTTGGTGATAAATTACCCAAAGGACAGAAGGTGGGGAGCTCAAGGTGAACATACTCTAACCTGCAGTACTCAAACTTTATGTTACAGAATCCCATTCTTAACAAAGAAGTGGTGAAAATGGTTACAAATAACATGGACTTGTTTTGCAGTTTGGGAATGCATGGACTATCTATATGTATACTGAATGCCTATAGCAATGATCTAAAGCAGTGGTTCTCAACCTTCTGGCCCTTTAAATACAGTTCCTCATGTTGTGCCCCAACCATAAAATTATTTTCGTTGCTACTTCATAACTGTAATGTTGCTACTGTTATGAATCGTAATGTAAATACCTGATATGCAGGATGGTCTTAGGTGACCCCTGTGAAAGGGTCGTTCAACCGCCAAAGGGGTCGCGACCCACAGGTTGAGAACCGCTTATCTAAAGGAAAATGGCTTGGTTTTGGCACCACTGTTGTTCCCTCCCTAACCTTCTTTTCTCACCCACTTTTCTCCTGGGTCAGAATGAAGGTGACATGTGGCTGGTTATGAAGCACATTTTAAGAAATCTCTCTACCCAGACGGTAGAGAAAAAAGAGTTACAAAGAAAAAAGAATCATCATGGAATTGTTTTTCTGTCTCCAAACTGCATTATTTCCATGAGAAGAGGTGAACTCCTTATGATAATTCAGTTATACTTGCCCATCAGTACTTACTTCCTGTGTAAGTGTCCTAATTCCATCTGTGGGTTGGTATTGTGTTGCACAGCCAAATATTCGATAACAAAACAAACACAGTGAGATCATTTTAGACTTGGGTTGTAGAAGGAAGCAGCAACTAGAATAATATAAATTGAGATTAATTCCCTCCATCTCTTAAATCAGGCCATTGTGAGAGGAATGACATACTGGGTTGAAGTAAGGTTAAAAAGTCAGCCAGATATTTAAATCCCTAGTTTTTAATAAATATTCTATCTTTAATTGCATCTTGGCATTCGTAGCATTTCCTAATTCTCTTACTCCTCTCTCTTTTAATAACATAAAACTCATTTTATTCTAAAGAAGGTCAGTATTAAGACATGGACTACCTAACAGATACACAGTTGGGGATGGGGGTGGGAAGAAGTCTTGTGTAGTGTGAATGCATGTTTAATATTAAAACAAAGTATTGTATAATTTGTAATGTTAGAAGAAATGTACTAAACCTGACTATAAAAGTTTCTATTGATTCACTGTCTGCTTTTTGTTGTTGTTGTTTTAACTTATCTTGGCCCTTTCTCTTTGCTTTATTAAATAAAAGAAGAGGTCATTGTGTAATAAATAGCCTATAAAATTGTTCTATTTGAAGTCAGATAGTTCAGGATTGTTAAAAGAGAATACTGTTTATTTGTTTATTACCCTTCAGAACAAAAAGATTTTTTAAAAAGTTGAAAGAAGAACAATTGCCACCTTCCAGCCTGAGATCTTGTATGTCAAGTTTCAGCCCAGAGCAAATTTTTACAACAAGTTATAAACCCCCTGTAACAGAGGGTTTATTATAATGGAAGTGCTGACACAACCTTAACTATAGCGTTGTAAACGGCTATGCTATAATATCCATTAAGCAGAAAGAAAAATAAGCTGGCTGATCAATAATTTATACAAAGAGTACCAACTGCAGACATAATAACTGTAATGTTTGCAAAGCAATCTCTCTGCTCTCCAGGCTTAACAGTAAACGCAAACTAGCAACGCTGTTAATTTCCAACTCCTACAGATAAGAATACAAACAAATCACTTAAAATTATATTTTGCTCAACATTTAGCATGCCTCGATGGGATAAAATAAAATTTAATTATGATGCAACTTGTGCGGGATGCAAAGCTGTTTTGTTTTCCAGCACATTTTATTATGAAAGGACATTCATTTGGAACATCAATTATGGGGAAATAGTATGTTTCAAAGAGTTGACTTGGGTCAGGCAGGCTCTTCTAAGAGTTATTCAGACATGGAAACAGATTGACACTGTTTAACTTCAAAGAAAGTTACAGGGTTTTACAGAGCCACAACCTGAAATACAATACTGCAAGCTCTGATCCGAGTCAACTGTCAGGAAAAACATACCTTGTCTTTAGAGTTCATGGGAAAAAAAGACAATGGCTTGGAAAATGTGACCATCATTAGCATCCGGTGATTCTTGGAGTGTTCAATTAATGGTAAGCCTCATTTGCATGGAAGCAAGATGTGTCATTTCTACCTAACAAATGTGGATCATAAAATGTAAGCATTGTTTTCTGGAAAATTTTAAAAAGACACTTTAGTAGACTTCCATATTTATTACTGCTTTGCTCTTTATAGTGTCCACATATGTAGAGTGTGACATTTTTATTTTTTGCTGATGGCTTTTAAAGCAGGAAAAGAAGGTTTGAGGTGAGAATTGAAGGACCCCAAATTGCACACTGTGTATATATTCAAGGTTAAACCAGAATGTGCATTTCTGAGGTTCGCATCTCCATCACTTTTTGTCTGTTCATTTCTTGGGGGTGGGGGTGGGGATGGGGGAGGAGCCGATAGAACGAAGAGACTTTGCTATCAGAGTTGTAAAATGGTGTATTACTCTGTGAGCAATTGCACTTGGAAAGGAACCAGTAATTTATATGAGAAGTGTTTAAGATCGCCTGTTCACCCAGTGATCCATGCCAGGTCAGTTCCAGTAATGCCAGAAAACAAAAGGAGGTGCACATCACTGGAAAAAAGACACCTTATCCGCCTTAAGAGCTTGTGAAGGGAAGCACTAAAATGCCATTTTCTCAAATGAACTGGTCATTACCATTTAAAATCCTGAGGGGCTGTGGGACTAGGGAGGAGAGAAAGAATTTTTCTTTTGATTTCACAGGTTCTGAAGTGTTAGTTTTAAGGGGGAGGTGTTTTGTTGTGATTGTCTCAGCTTTATGTTTTAGCAAAGGTTGAATCTTGTAACCAAAGTGCCTTCTTTAAACAATACAATGGAAAAAGATGCACACAACAGCTTTGAGGATATACTTGGCCCATTTTAAACTTAGAAATTAACTTTTAAAAATGACCGGGACTAATAGCAATGCAACCCTCTACTAATAATGTCCGTGCCAGGTTGTAATTTGTTAATTTTTTACTTGAATAGATTTTCCCATTCAACCCCTCACTCCACCAGTTTTCAGGAGGAGACTGTGGAATACTGACAGGGCATTATATGTAAGGAATCGCTACCTATGAATTCTTCACAGGCCTTTACTCTTGTTTAACATAAAGTATAGACTCTCTGAGTATAATGGCATTGGAGGGGGAGGAGGGAAGAAGATTGCACACTTGCCAACCTCAGGCACATACTTTCCTCATATGTCCTAAAGTTATTTTAGTTTTTAAACAAGAGTTCGGTTCATTCAGAAGTCCAGCCTATCCATACTTGTGTAGTTAGGGAAGGCTCTAAAGAAAATGACTCTTTCCTGTGTAAGTCAGTATTTATAATTGAATGATTGGCTCAAGATTCAGCACATCCAGGAATTTTCGCTGATTAATCCTTGTGTGTCCTAATAACTGTCACCATGCATTCCAATGGGCAAGGCAATTATCTTATGCTTTCACACTTGTTGGTATGTTTCTCTTCAGGTGGTCTCAAGTCATTTCTATTCCTTTCAAACAGCTACTATAATGCTTTGCGCTTGCTGGGTGCTCAATAAATGTCAACTGGATAATTAAAACTGCCTCTATCTTATGCCACCCATTTCCTTTGTTCCCAAATCGTGTAAACTGCTCATTCTCAAACCACATATGACTTGATTCAGGCCAGGATATTGAAGAGTAACAAAATTTTAGATATGCTCATTTCTGCTTTAATATCCAGCTAATTTAGGAAAATTCTTGAGGCAAAAAATTCACAGATGCTAATAAACTGGATTTCAAATTGCTGGAAAAGAGAATGTTAGATCTATTGCAAAGGCTTGTATCTGGGACCTACACAGAGAAAATGTTTCCATCTGGGGAGCACTGGGGCATCTTCACCAAGACTGAAAATACACGTGAGACTCTGAAGTGCTGTCACAGCAGATGAGGAAATGCAGGATTGTGTGTGCAACAATTTGTACGGCTGCTACGTTAATACTACCATCACTTTCACGTAACTCACATTCTCCCTTATACAAAGCACACTTACTTTTTGTGTACTGATTGTATACTGGTTGCTAATGATGTAAAGAAGAAAAAGATATGCATCCTGAACGAACCTTCATACACATGATCTCAATTGCATCTTATTGCCATAACGTGATTGAAATATTGTGCTGGGGACCCTAGAAGACCATCTCATCCTGGGATTGCAGTTCTCCTCCTGCTGCTTCTCCATCCAATGACCAGGCCTGACACCACCGGTGGTTCTCAGATCTTTTCATTAAAGCTCAGAGGCAATCTCAGAAACATTCCAGCATAGAACTGTCGAGTCAGCCTATTAGATTCACCCCTGATCTCGGCAAAGAGGAAACTGACAGTTAGCAAAATATGAGCACTTCCTTTTATACTCACAAGGAGTTGAGGCTTAAGCCAGGTAGACTCAAGTCCTCACTGATTCCCCTTACCCCCAACCCCAGCTCTCCATGAAGGAGACCTTTTTGAAGTAAGCAGAGGAAAATCTTTTATTTTTTTTCATTTCTTATATAAGGGGACTGAACAAATTATAAACTGGCAGAGTTGGATCTAGACTCATGATTTTCTGCCTGTTTCTCCCACTATATGATAGTGCAGTGGATATCATGTAGTATGTTATCATTGTATGATATACACATATATTGAATTTCTGTAAGTTCTAAAGGAGCTACTGATGTTCTCAGTGGCTACTTAGGTGTATGCACACATGTGCTATAATGCAGCATGATGAGGGTGGGGAATCCCGAAAAAGAGTTGGGAAAATACTGTGATTTCAGGATAAGATTTTGAAATCTTTAGAATTTCTTAACTGATATGTGATGTTAGAAAGTCAAACTGCAAAAACCCCTGGAGTTCCTTGACTTTTGTGACTAACCCTGTTTTCTTTAGTTAAAAAGGGCAGCATCTACCAATTAAAGCCACCTGTTGAAGTGCTTTGCAAAATCAGGAATTAAACCCGCAATTGACTGTGTCAACACATTCCTTTTCTGTAGTCTCTTCCCAGCCATAGTTTACTTTTCCATAGGGGACTATCCAACCTCTTTCTCCTACTGTTTTCATCCTGATTTCAAGAAAGGTCACTCCACGCCAACTTTTTTCCCCCAAGAGTTGATTCGGGGTCACTCACAGCTATTCCCAACAGAGCAATAGCATGCCCTCCTGCTGCCCCATTTAAATTGTCTGAACTGCATGGCTTTTTCATTTACTCTCCCTTTAGAGTGAAGCTGCAAAGTAGAGAAGACTTGAATGGTCTTGTATCTTCAAAGAAGTGCCTTGAGCTCTGGAATGTAACAAAGTGGGAGAAACCACTGAACTCCAGGAAATGTCAACAATGAGGTGGGAAGGCCTGGGCAAGTGGATAGGGGCCATACTCTAGGCGTTTCTATGACAAGGCAACCAACTCAGCTGAACAAGAAAATGGGTCTTTTTCCCACAGAAACTAATGGAACCGATCTTGAAGCACAATGATAATAACATGTGCACAGATTTAAGTACAAGCTGTCCAGGAGGTTCTTTGTTATATTTTTCTGTAAATGATTTGTTTGACAAACTGATGATGATTACTACTAAAGAATTAACATTTTCAATAGTCTGAACATTTTGGTCCTAATAGGAACTTAAATAAATAAAACATTATTTAAAAAGACATGAGCAAAGTAATTTTAATAGCTAAAATTCATTTACATTTAGTTGTATTCTATGTCAAATTGAACTTAAAGAGAAACAAAAATGTTCCCAAATGCTACATGTCAATAGTAGCAATTCGAGGTTTAATTACTTCTAAGCACAGAATATGAAAGTACAGAATTGATATTGTATAATTGATAAGCTGTTGATAATATAAGTATTAAAGAGCACATTCAGCAACTAAACAAACAGTATTTTATATCGCAAATGTAGAGAGAAACTCATGACTTCAATATTGTTTTTAACCTTAATATTCAGGAATAATTATCATCAATTTCTTGATACGTTTTCTTAGCCAAAATATTTTAGTAAATTTAACTACTACCTGCTGAATACCCAAAAGAAGCCTCCAAATCAGGACTAGCCAAAAGTAAATATGCAAAATGATGTGTATACATATTGGATTTATTTATGTTAATATCATTAACTATTATATAACAGATATTCAAAGTAATGCTGTATTAAAAGTCTTCTAGATGTGTATGGCACTTAACACTGAATAATTTTAAAAGAAAATTTTCTATGAAAATGTATTTACATTTTTACAGTTAGTATCTTATTTTAATAATATAATCACTAAAATGTATTTTGTTAGTTTCATTACACAGAAACAATTTCAAGGAATTACTTTGCACTCACACACACACTCACACATGCCTATTTTCAGAATTTTCTAAATAGCAATTACTTTCTTTAGATTTATAGTCTATAACTCCTGGTATCTTTGGTATCCAAAAAAAAAAACAACAAAAAACTATTTACTTTTTGTTTGCATTGAAGTAATTTTAGTCTAAAAGCACTTACTAATCATAACAACACAGCAGAGGATTGTTTTGTAAACATTTTACTTTATTATCAGCCTTTGTTTTCCAATACAATGCTTTAAAAATACCCTCTGTTGTATAAAAGACATTGTTGCAAAAAGGCAGCTCAAAACTTGTCCTTCCCTTCCTTTCATTGATCTGTTGCCTCTTAGGTAATATGAACAGCTGTCTCCAGCTCACCCACAAGCAAGCTGAACATAATAATAAGGTAGTGTTACTGGCCTGTATCTATGAATAATTATAAAGAGGGTGCCAGTTCTTTTCCATTACAGATAAGGTAACAAAGATACCACAGAGAAGAAAACTGGTTAGCAAAAACAAGTGCTTCTGACTTGAAGAATTAGCTATTTCTCTGGTAACCACTGAGTTTCTCTTTCAGTTGGGTTTCCAATAAGGTGAAGGTGCCCTCTGTAGGAGACTCCCAGTAAATGCTGCTGCTTTATATTTGGATGACAACATACAAGTCCCCCCCACCCCATTTCCTAATTATAAACAAATAAACACAAGTTTGAACTCCTTATGAATCCTAGAAGGAAATTAGTACAAAGCCCACAATCAGCTATGAAAAGAAAGTGCCCTTTAAAAATGATAGAAATTGAACTCTGAGAAAGCTGTACAGCACATTGGTGTTTGATATTTACCGACATTATGGTATGTAATAGAATGGGTATTATAAATTCAGAGGCGTTGCTGAAAGCAGAAAGACAGAAGGTCTTGGCATAGTTTAGTGAAAAGTGGATCTGAACAGAAAAATCCACAAGCAGAGAGAGAGACATTCACCACCTAATAAATACACCTCCCCAAAAGGTCTTCTTATCTTCCCTTCTTATAAAGGTTACCATAATGCAGATTCATTATCAGTCCCACTGGGTAACATATAGTTCAGTAAGAAATTGCTTTTGTTAGCATGTTCATGGAAAGAGATTAGCTATTTCCCCAGGTCTCTTGGGGCTATTTGAAATTTTGGGAATTCTCTCTGTAATTTAAAATGAAAGTTAAAGCCAATGTGAATAGACTGGGGAAAATCTCACAAATTAAACCTCTCCATCTGGAAGTTGCTTCATCACTCATTGCAAAAGTACAAGCTGAAATCACATTTGTTATAAACACGAAAGTTTTCATCAGTAATAATGCAATTACATGTGTATTAATGTTTTGATAGCTAAGCACCTTGCAAAGAAACACCTAAAAGTTAATTGTTTAACAGTGTTTTGGATTTCATTTTTGGTCTTTATTGACTTTGCATAGTACCTAAGATGTATCATTGAAGCTATCTATTTACATTTTTTGGACTATGACTTCGGCCTGTATGGAATGTGTGTAGGAGAGTCCAGTATCACCTGTATTGCAAGTTAGGGGATGAACAAGTGGGCATGGACGCATAAGACAAAGGAATATCTGCCTCCTTTTACCTATCTGATTTCAATTTGCCTCCCATTATCAGCAAACATGCCTTCTCCAAGAATCTATTTCCCTACAGCACTTGGTACATATTTCAACTACAGCAACATTTAGGCAGCAATTACTATATATGCCAGGCACTGTGTTAAATACTGTGTATAGATTATCTCATTTAATCCTCATAACACATGAAAAAGACAGGCAATTATTATTTTTTTGACAGGCAATTATTTTTATAAACAAAAAAAGAGAGGTAACTAAGTCATGAGAGGTGAAATTGCTTCCCCAGCTTACTTCAGGGCCTTCTTTATTTTCCAATATAATACACTCCCTTCTGATCTCACTTATTTTCCCACCTGACGATCTTTCACATGCTCAACTTATTTGCTCCCTGTTTTCCTAACACAACTGTCTGGTGAATCCCCAGCCAGGATTAAAGCAGCAATCTGCTATCCCTCTGGATGACTGAGCATTGTTAAAGACTCTCCCACAGCTATGCAGATCGGTGCCCTTAATTACTCATGACTCTTAGTTATGAGCTTTACATTTAAGCTAGTTTATCCTGAAAGGGTGTTGAATAAGCTCACATCATCACATTAATAGGAGGTCAGGGCTCCAGTGAGTCTCAGAGATGACTACAACCAGATATTCAAATATTTCCTCAGATATCTCTGAACTCTGAAGACACGTTTTTCAGGATATCTTCCTCAGTTTCTCAGTCTGGCTTATTCCACACAGCTGGATTCATTGTGCCTAGCAGCAACCGTGCTCAATGCTTCTAACTCCACCACCAGAAATGAGATTAGCGTTCTTGATATACAAGGTATAAAAAAAAAAATTCCAAGAAAAGGTTCTGATTGGGTCACCTTGGGACAGATACACAGTTCTGGGTAAAGAAATCATCAAGGACAGCATTAGGTAGTTGTTAAGAACGTGAGGGATGTGAAGCAAGACGCCGGTAATTCAAAACCCAGTCTGTGTATGATCTAGGAAAGGTTTACAACCCTGCACCTCAATTTCCTTATCTGAAAAGGGGGAAATAAACATTGTATCTACTTCATTGTATTGTGATTATGATTAAATAAGTTAAAAACTTTGAATAGTACCTGAATTTTAACATATTAGTTATCACTGATTTTCAGACCTTGGGATTGGTTCAGGTTGAGAAAGATAGCCACTCACAGATCAGTCACCATAGCCAATGAGGAGAAATAATTGAAGAGCACTGCAGCTCACACTTGCTTAGCCTGGGGGGCTGGAAATTTTCCTAGAGAGAGAGACATTTCCAGATGAAAGGCTGAAGAGTGTTAGACAGACACACTCTTCAGATGCCTGTTATACACCCATAAAAAATGTGTGATCTCCTATGCCAATGAAGGGCCATTCAACCATCCTTTTTATGTGTCCTTGATCAGCTCCATCTCTCCTTAGCATCAGAGATAATTCTAAATCTTTCTCAAATTCTAGACCCAACTCCTCATGTACTAGACCCATATTCTCTAATGACAGCCTTCTATTGTGACAGGAAATTTAAGGCCATTAAGTCTTCACCATTTCTTACTTGGACTGTTGCTAGAGCTTCCTGGCTAATGCCCTTCCCCAGTCTCACCATTTATCTATCCACACCGGACCCTGAGTGTACTGTTTTCAATGTAAATCAGGTCACACAGTCCATACACTTAAAACTCTTCTATGGTGCCCGGCTGGCATGGCTCAGTGGTTGAGCATTGACCTATGAACCAAGAGATCATGGTTCAGTTCCTGAGCAGGGCACATGCCTGGGTTGTGGGCTTGATCACCAGTGTGGGGAGTGCAGGCGGCAGCCAGTTAATGATTCTTTGTTTCTATTTCTTTCTCCCTCCCTCTTCCTCTCTGAAATCAATAAAAATATATTTTAAAAAACCCATAACTCTTCAATAGCATCTCTCCACCTTCAGAATGAAGTCCAAGGTAGTAAAGGGCATGACTTAGAAGACCTTCTCTACATGTCCTGATTTACATATGGACACTCCCACGAGCAGTTTTTATTTTAGAAAGTCTGAAGTGCTAAATTTCAAAATCAAATCTTGCTACTCCTGTGGTGAAAATACTTCTTCCATGGCTCCTCATTAGATTTTGAATAGCACTCTCTCCTGTTTCTACAGTGTTATTTATAACTTTTAATTTTATATTAGGGTGCTTACTTTTTTATTGTGCGACTCTCTCTACTAGTAATAAGTTCCTTTAGAACATTTCTATTTTTTATTGTACTCTCTGTCTAGTATAGTGATTAGAATATAGATGTATGAAATGCTAATTAATAAATGACCCGCAACTAGTAATGTGAACATACCATGTTATGTCACATGTCTGGCTTTTTGCTTATAACTACCTCTTCCAACATTTATTTTCTTAGTCTACTCTTTCTTGCCCTCCAAGAAAGATACTCTAAACCTGCAAAAGTGCAAACTATCTCACATCTGTACTATCACATTCCCTTGTGTACACCTCTCTTATATTATTTGTTGTGCTTTATGTATCTGTCTTCATTAGTGGCAGGGAACAGGTCTCAATCATCTTTTAAGCATCACTTAGCATGATGCTTAACATACAACAGTCCTAAAGTTCAACTTGTTTTTAAATCCTCACCTGAGGAAATATTTTTGTTGATTTTAGAGAGAGAGGAAGGAAGAGAAAGAGAGACAGACACAGAGAGATAAACGTTGATCAGTTGCCTCCTATACTCACCTTGACACTGGGGATCAAACCCCCAACCTAGGTATGTGACCTGGAATCCAACCCACAACCTTTTGGTGTATGGGACGATGTTCTATCCAACTGATCCACCTAGTCAGGGCTGAACTTTTGTTTTTTTAAGGTATTGATTAAGCTCCACCTGTGTAACCCACAGATGAGAGAGAATCATTGATTGGCTGCCTCCTGCATGCCCCCTACTGGGGATTGAGCCTGCAACCTGGGCATGTGCCCTTGAATGAAATTGAACCCAGGACCCTTCAGTCTGCAGACTGATGCTCTATCCACTGAGCAAACCGGCTAGGGCTCATCATTGATGTTTCCATCTCTCTCCCCCTTTCCCTTTTTCTCTCTGAAATCAATAAAAACATTTTTTTAAAGAAAAGATTCAGATCCATCTTGTGCTCTTCATGTCCCAGTCCTGGCATTAGTCATTTCTACAAGGAGCTGGGTTCTTTGTGGAGATTATATATAAAAGTCAAGATTGGATGCTTAATTCTCATCGCTATGTATGTCTCATTGTTTTTAGGACCTCTTATTAAATAAGGTAGGAAATGCATGGAGACCATCTATATAATAAAAGCCCAGCGACCATTGTGGCAGAAAGACAGGAACAACCGGTGCTATGATGCGCCGGCCACAGGGGCCGCCACCAGCGCCGCTGCCAAGCCTAAGGGCCCTTGGGGTCAGTTGTGCGGCCGCCGCCAAGGAGCCGGAAAAGAAGAATGCGAAGGTGGCCAGGGTGCGTGTGCAGCTTGAGATGAAGGCTCTGGGGGACGGACTAAATCAGCTGGGCACTGAGATGATCATCACAAGGCTGGCAGGTCATGGCAGCCCTCTCCCTGCTACAACCCTCCCCACGTGGCGCCAGTCTCGGGCCGCGGGCTTTGGCCCGATCCACGTGAGTGAGACTGAGAAGCAGGGTGAGAGGCATGGCCAGGCCACCTGTGGGTCCTTCTGGGTGTGGGCCAGCTCCTTCGTTCTCCAAGTCCCAGGTCTAGCGATAGCCACCTGGTGTGCTGTGCCAGAGGGTACTGCTCAGGAGGCCCAGGAAGGCAGCGGAGAGAAACCCTGTGGACCTGCCACCTGCCTAGGATCTGGCACCACCAGAAATGGAATAGCTCAGAGCACACTGAGCTTGGGGGGAAGGCAGCCGCCTGTGGGGGGCCCTGCCACCAGCCAGCTCCTGGTGGATCCCACCTCAAAGGAAACTCGGTCTTTGGTTCCTTAGTTCAGTCTATCCCAGCTAAAGAGGAGCAGCTGGGCACATTTTGGGGGAGAATTAAGACTCTAAAACAGTGTGTTCTGTGCCTTGGAGATTGCTACCCAGTTGTCTTAGGCCTAAATTCAGGGTGACTGTGGGGCCTGGCTCTGCCACTGGGGCCATGTCTTCCAATTGCCTGTATTTGTTGTAAGGACCCAAAGAGAAGAAGGGGAACAAGTTTTTCAATGCAATGGATTTGACCAACAGACAAAGGTGAGTGTCAGGCTGCGTTTAATGTACACACAGAGACACCAGCTCTGAGTCGCCTGGCCAAAGGGAGCTCAGGGCCTGTTTGTAGAACCTTCTGGTGGTTTCTGTTTCCTTACTGAGGCCATCCTCCCTGGGAAGCCTGGGGTCCATGCTCAGCTCCAGCTCAATGGGTCTTCTCCAAGCCCCTCCCCTTGGCTGGCCCCACCCCTGATCTGCCCCCCCCCATCCTGATCAGGGGTGGGGCCTGCCAGCCAACCTCCCACAGCCCCGCCCCTCAGCTGACCAGACCCCACGAATTTGTGCACCAGGCCTCTAGTGTGTATATATATATACACACACACACACTGAGTGGCCAGATTATTATGACCACCTGACATTTGTAGGCAAATTAGCTATAACTTTGCGCTGAAGTTGCTAGAAGGCCAGACCATTATAAACCTCTGAATAGCACAACATACCTAAGTATCATTGCTGATCAAGTTCATCCTATCATGTTGATGGCGTATCCCAATGGAGATGGCTTCTTCCAACAAGACAATGCGCCATGCCACAATGGATGCTTGTATTGTGCAGGAGTGGTTTCAAGAACATGAGGGAGACTTTACTTTGCTCAGGTGGCCCCCACAATCACCAGATCTCAATCCAATTGAGCATTTGTGGGATGAAGTTAAAAGAGCCATCAGGCAGCTGGTTCCACAACCATCAAATCTCACAGGACTGGACAGTATTATACATCAGACATGGTGTCAGATTCCTCGCATCACCTTTCAACATCTCATGGAGTCAATGCCAAGAAGAATAACCACACTATTGAAGGCAGAAGCTGGCCCAACGAAGTACTGATGGGGTGATCATAATAATCTGGCTGATCATAATAATCTGGCCACTCAGTGTGTATTCTATTTGTAAGTATTTATACATATAAATAAAATCTCCATAAATAGAGAAAATGCAGTTTGGCATAAAAGTACGTTTATACAAAATACAAAGTTTATTCTTTTATTATTATTTATTAACTAGTGACCCAGTGCACAAATTCATGCACGTTGAAAGTAAATTAATTAGGAGAAATATTTTAATATTGTTATTCTCCCTTTCTTATAATAGATGTGTCAACAAAATTCATGTATCACGCATGTGCGAGTCAACTCAGTCTTTTATATATAGAGAATAAACTTGCTTAATTAGTCCTGCTATCTGATGTAGCTAAACTTTTTCCAGCCAGTGAAGCACCCCAACTTCTCTTTCAGGTAACTGTCAACAACACAGCAGTAAATATCAACATGAAGCTGATTATTATTGTAGATCACTCAGGGAGAACAAAGGGTAAAATATTTAACTGCAGCAGTGTTTGACTATATTCTACGCAGTGAGAAAACCTGAAGTAATTTTCAAGGTCCACCATTTCTTACTTCTTTTCAGTCAGATAAGTTTCTAAGCTTTCTAAATATCCATTTTCCGGCCAATGCAAAGAAAATGATTCCACCGAGTCTCCTATCTACTTACTCCAGGACTCCAGGATCAAATGCAATGAGGCATGAGAAAACACTTCACAGACATTTGTTAACATATAAAATGTTTCCACCTGGCTATAGAGCAAGTCGTGTTCCTGGGGTGAAGAAACTGCAAGGAGGCTAGTTGCTAGGGAGAGGAAGCCAGGCATTGCTATGTGACATCATTACCCAGATGGTCAGACACTTAGAATATTAGCCTTTTATATATATAGACTAGAGGCCCGGTGCACAAAACTTTGTGCACTCGGGGGGGTGGGGGGGTCCCCTCAGCCTGGCCTGTGCCCTCTCGCAGTCTGGGACCCCTTGGGAGATAATGACCTGCTAGCTTAGGCCTGCTCCCGGGTGGCAGAGGGCAGGCCCAATCCCTAGGTGCAGCCCCTGGTTGGGCTCAGAGCAGGGCCGATTGGGGAGTTGGGTCGCCGCCCCCTGTCATGCACAGAGCAGGGCGGATCAGGAGGTTATGATGCCACCCTCAGTCACGCTCAGGGTAGGGCCGATTGGGGGATTGGGGCACCGCCCCCTGTCACACTCAAGGCAGAGTCAATGGGGAGGTTGGGGAGCTCCCCCCTGTCATGCACAGAGCAGGACCCATCAGGGGGTTGGGGAGCTCCCCCCTGTCATGCACAGAGCAGGGCCCATCAGGGGGTTGAGGAGCTCCCCCCTGTCACTCACAGAGTAGGGCCGATAGGGGAGTTGACTCACTGCCCCCTGTCACACACACAGAGCAGGGCCGATCAGGGGGTTGGGGTGCCACCCTCTATCACCCACAGAGCAGGGCCGATCAGGGGGTTGGGGTGCCGTCACTCTCACACTCAGGGCAGGGCTGATGGGGAGGTTATGGGTCTACCCTGTCACACACAGAGCAGGGCCAATCAGGGGGTTGGGGTGCCGCACCTTGTCACACACAGAGCCGCAGGGTGACCAGGGGGTTGGGGAGCTCCCCCCTATCAGGCACAGAGCAGGGCCGATCAGGGGTTTGGGGCGCCTTCACCTGTCACGAACAGAGCAGGGCCGAAAGGGGTGTTGTGGCCCTGCCCCCTGTCACACACAGAGCCGCAGGGCGATCAGGGGGTTTGGGTGCTGCCCCCTGTCACACTGATCCCGATGCTGGGAGGCCTCGCGGCTTCGCTGATCCCAGTGCTGGGAGGCATATTACCCTTTTACTATATAGAATAGAGGCCTGGTGCATGGGTGGGGGCCGGCTGGTTTGCCTGAAGGGTGTCCTGGATCAGGTTGGGGGTTCCCACTGGGCTGCCTGGCCAGCCTGGGTGAGGGGATGATGGCTGTTTGCAGCTGGTCACACACCCTTCAGGGTGGGGGTCCCCACTGGGGTGCCTGGCCAGTCTGGGTGAGGGGCTGAGGGCTGTTTTCAGGCTGGGACTGAAGCTCCCAACTGCTCCTTTTTTCTTTCTTTTTTTTTTTATTCTGGGCCAACTTTAGCTCTGAGGCTCCAGCTCTTAGGCCTCTGCTCCTGAAAGCAGGTATCTGGTTTGTTTCGGTTCTATAATCGAAACTCTGTATCAACTCCAGCTCTGAGATCCCAGCCGGCTGAAAGCTGGTTTCTGGGGTTTTGTTTAGTGTCTATATTTGCTACAATGTTTGAAACGGCAGGCTCAGAGGCCTGCAGCAGCAGGCGGGGAACGTTGGAGTCCTCCGTCACTGAAGCAAGCAAGCCTCATGTTAGTTTCAAGCTGCCTGGCTGCCGGCCACCATCTTGGCTGGCAGTTAATTTGCATATCTCGCTGATTAGCCAATGGGAAGGGTAGCGGTCATACGCCAATTACCATGTTTCTCTTTTATTAGATAGGATATCCAAAACATGTTGACTACCTCCTGGGCCTTGACCTTCCTGCTGTCTTCTCCTACTGTGATTGTGCTACTGCCTCCTCAGCTGACTGTTTAACAGACCCCAGCTCCATAATTACCTTCTGAGCCTCACTGCATTCTCTATTTTCAGTCTGCCAGTCTCTGACACATCTTTGAAGCCTGAACACACAACCACTTCCTTGATTCCCTACTTTTTCATCCTTGGTCATGTTCCACAAGAAACGAAGAGAAGGGAACAAGAAAGAAGACAGCAAGGTCCTGAAATCTGAAGCTAAAGTTCGTGTGGATATTTATTTTATTAAAAAAAAATGTTCCTTTTGATTTCAGAGAGGGAAGGAGAGGGAGTGGGAGATAGAAATATTAATAATCAGAGAGAATCAGTGGGCAGCTGCCTCCTGCTCAGCCCCTACTGGGGATATAGCCTGCATCCTGGGCATGTGCTCTGGCTGGGAATGGAACTGGTTCATGAATCAATGCTTAACCACTGAGACACACCACTGGCCAAGTTTGTGTGGTTATTTAAAATGCCAGTGCTCTGCTTCTGCCTTGGACTTCCTCTTTTCATGTAGTTATTGGTTTCAGAACATCTTACTTTCACACCAGCTGATGGATGTGTTTAAGATGATTTTTAAAAATTGTTTTATCCAGAATTTTTAGTTGTTTTCAAAGGGTTGGCCTGGGTACTTGGTCTTCTGTAATGCCAGAGGTAAACATTTATATGTAATATCTAAGGTTTAACATTTTAATAAAATGAACACATTTTGAAATCAGTCTAAGGGCCTGGTTCCTTGAAATTAGGAAAGAAAATTCTATCTTAAGTCACTTTTCCAAGGGCATGTACAAGTTTGAAAGTGAGAATCCAGATTTTGCATGTATCGTGCTTTTCATACTAGTGTTCTTCCTGTTCTGATTGCAGCAGTGAGCAAAGAGTGATATAATTTCTGGAAGGAGGAGAATAAAGGTAGGGCCTTATTAATGATTTTCTACCTCAATTTAACCAGAGTAGCAATTGATTTATATATTATTTTTCCTTACCCTACATAGTTAAATAAGTGTTTCTATGCTAGAAATAAAGATGAAAACCACTGATTGAATAGATGTGATAGTTCTTTGAAGATACAAACTCTGCTTTCTTAAGCATCCTATTTTTGTATCCTATGATAACTAGAAAATCAATGACAATCATTTTTGTGTTCTGTACGTCATTCTTTATGTAAATATTATCACTTTGTCCTAAGATTTTAAAATTAGACAATTAAATGTTTATACAGCCAAGTTTTCTATCTAGTAAAGTGATAGATATCTATTTGAAATATTCCGTTTGAGATCATAATTTTCATAATTTTCAATGTTATTTTTTTATAATTTTAAAATATGTCTGCATTTTATTCATAGAGATGTGATAATGATTTATCCTGTGGTGGATCTGCAAGCATTTCTATCTGCCCTCCCTCCCTACATCCCAGAATCATCCTGCTACAGTAGCCCAGGTACTTTGGGAAATGCTGACTCCAGCAACAAGTCCTCAGTTGCCTAAAGTCACTAGGCATATTCTTGTGTTCCCTGGTCTCTGTCATGTGCTCAGGGGCGATGGGCATGGACTGTGTGTGTGTACAAAGACCTTGGCATTCTCACTTGGAATGCTGAGATAGAAATATAGGCTCTCTCTTTCTTGTAGGTGGCAGTGGAAGAATGTGGTTCTGACTGCTTGTGGCAGACTCATGGCAGTCCTGTTGGGATGGAGACTTGAGATGAGGCAGGTATCCCAGAAAGCAGAGCAAGAAAGAAAGAAACACCACTAACTCCAGCAACCATGGAGCATACCCTATCTCTGGGCTTCCAATTAGGAAAGCTAATGAACCCACTTGTTGTTTGTGCCCTCTGACATTCCTCTCATGGTCCTCACCACATTAAATCAAGTCCCAACTTACATCAACCTTAAAGAAAACAAAAGTAACAGCAAAGGATGTAAATAATGAGAAAAAATTTTGACTGTGACTGAAGATGGGTATTAGAGTCAGGGTGTCCATGCTTTGCAAAAATTGATCCAGTGATTTAAAAAAATCATATAAGTAAGAGACTTTTATTTTTATTTTTTATATATATTTTATTGATTTTTTACAAAGAGGAAGGGAGAGGGATAGAGAGCCAGAAACATCGATGAGAGAGAAACATCGATCAGCTGCCTCCTGTACACTCCCTACTGGGGATGTGCCCGCAACCAAGGTACATGCACCTGACAAAAATTGAACCCGGGACCCTTGAGTCCTCAGGCTGACGCTCTATCCACCGAGCCAAACTGGTTAGGGCTAAGTAAGAGACTTTTTAAGTCTCAAAGATCGATAGTGGAAATTGTCACAACACCGTAAATGTACTTACTGTCACTGAAGTCTACGCTGAAAAGTGGTTAAATAGTCCATTTATGTATGTAAATTTTACACAATGACCATTGATAGCACAAAATTTGATGCATACATTCAATGATAAATGCTTCTCTTTTTTTTTGCCCCAACAATGAGAGTCTATGTGGATGGCCAGCAGGACGCATAGAAGCCGGGACCAAGAGAAGCCACATGTGTGTGAGTGAGGACACAATATTCTCTCTTTGTTTTTGAATGTTTTACTGTTTTATTTAATGCACAAAAATTAATGATACTGTCCAACTGACATAAGTTCAAAACAACTTAATTTAAAAAATGGTAGATATTGATGTTTAGATTTTAAAATATAATGGGGTAGTTTGACATCAATGAACCTCAAAGAAGAGAGAAATACTAACTCTAACCTGGAGACACCCATTTGTTTACCCATTTAGACTGTGAATCCTAGGTTAAAGCACTGTCAGGAAATTCTTCTGGGACGGAGACCGCACTGCTCCTCAAGGAGTCTGTCTGCCTCTAGGCCGCTGGGACCACGGGGGAGGGACTCTTCAACTGAGCAGAAGCCCTCAGTCCTCACTCCATCCATACATTAAATCCAACTTTCATATAATTATAATATTTTACATTTATTTAGTTCTTATTATGTGCAGGATCATGCTAAATGCTTTACGTGTACAATCTCATTCTATCTTTATAGCAACTGTAGAAGGTAATTTGTGCTTTTATTCTTGTTTCCATTTTTAAAAGAAATTGTTAGTTTTATGTAAAAATATGAAAACAGACAAAAACAAACAAACAAACAAACAAACAAACAAACAAAAAAACAGCAGAGTATATCTCTTCAAAGAGATTTCTATTTTCTGCTTCAACTTCTTCAAAATATCCCATAAACGTGATGTTTAAGGGCACAGCATGAAGAAAATTTATAATCTTAATCACTTTTCCAAAACATAATGTAATGAATCTCATTTACGATGTTTTGTGATGCAATGGCAATGGAACTACTTCCTCTTCGTAATTTAAATAAACTGTTGAGGTATCCTATTTACTTCTTTTATTATAGGCACCTTATCTGTGACAAATGATCTCAGTTTTCCACGTTTTAGTAATAAACTTTTTAGCTTTCTTGCCAACAATGATTACGATTATTTTCCATTGGTTCAATTATGTTAGTAAACTGGGACTCAATATTATTATTCTTATTATTTCTAAAAATGCCCAGTTTTTACATTTACAAAAGCAAATGTAAAATCAGATTTTAATTTATAAATACTTTTCATGCCTATACATATTCTTTTTCCCTCTGTATATACCTTATGTAATATGGATTCATGAAAAAAAAAAAAACACTTAGGATGAATAGAGGCCCAAGAAGTGCAAATAATTTAAAATTAGATCACTTCACTCAACCATTGAGAGTACTCTTAATTTGAAGTATTTTATAACAACACCAGTTTCTTTGTATTTCTTTATGCTCCCTCCATTCCTCATTACTACAATTTTTTAAATTTATGTTTTTATTTAAGTAAGTCAGTATACAATCCTATATTGGTTATATTAGTTTCAGGTGTGTAACATAGTGATTCACCAATTTTATACCTTATAATGTGATCACGCCAATAATTCTAGTAATAACCTGTCATCATGTAAACTATAATAATAATATTGACTTTAATCCTCTTCCCTTTTCACCTATCCCCCAAATACTCCCTTTTAGTAATATCCCTTTAGTCTCTGTTTCTATGAGTCTGTTTTGTTTTATTTATTTTATTTTGAGATTCCACATACAAGTGAAACCACATGGTATTTGTCTTTCTCTGCCTGATATATGTCTCTTAGCAAAATACCTCTAGATCTACCAAAGTTGTTGCAAATGGCAAGATTTCATTTTTTATTGCTGCATAATATATTTATATTTATACTTTTATATTTATATTTATATTTTTTATATTTATATCACATCTTCTTTATCCATTCATCTATTGGTAAACACCTCGGTTGTTTCTATATCTTGGCTATTGTAAATAATGCTGCAATGAACATAGGGATGCATGTATCTTTTCAAATTAGTGTTCCTGTTTTCTTTGGATAAATACAAAGAAATTGGGTTATTGGGTTGTATGGTATATGTATTTTTAGTTTTTTGAGGAATCTCTATACTGTTTTTGATAGTCACTGCACAAGTTTGCAACACCACCAACAATGCCCTTTTCTCCACGTCCTTGCCAACACATTATTTGTCGACTTTTTTATAATAACCATTCTGATGGGCATGAGATTGTATCTCATTGTGGTTTTGATTTGCATTTACGTGGTGTTTAATGAGGTTGAGCATGCTTTCATATGACTCTTGGATATCTATGTGTCCTCAGTGGAAAAGGGTCTTTTCACGGTCTCTGCCCATTTTTCTATTGGTTTGTTTATTTTTTTGTGTGTGTTATTAAGTTGTGTGTTTCCTATATAATTTTTGGATATAAACCCCTTATCAGATATATCAATTGTGAATACATTCTCCTAGGTAGTAGGTAACCTTTTGTTTTGTTGAAAGTTTCCTGTGCTGTGCAGAATCTTTTAAGTTTGCTGTAGCCCATTTCTTTATTTTTTCTTTTGTTACCCTTGCTTAAGAGGGCATGTCCAAAAAGATATTAATCAGACTGATGTCAGATAGTTTATCTTCTATGTTTTCTTCTAGGAGTTTTAGAGGTTCAGGCCTTACCTTTAATTATTTAACCCATTTTGAGTTTATTTTTCCATATGATGTAAGAGTGCTCCAATTTCATTTTTTTGCATGTATATGTCCAGTTTTCCCAACACCACTGTTGAAGAGTATCATTACTCCTGTGTATATTTTTATCTTCTTTGTCATAAATTAGTAGACCACATAAGTAAGGGTTTGTTTCTTGGATCTCTATCCTGTTCCATTTATCTATATCTGTTTTGGTTCCTGTACCATACTGTTTTGATTATTATGGCTCTATAGTATAGTTTGAGACAAGGGAGCATGATGATACCATCAACTTTATTCATTTCTCATTACTAAACTTTAAAAAATCTAAATGAATATACAAGTAAGTTTTGTTCTCATTTGGATTATCCATACCACTTTATCTCTACTGTAGTTAAAGATCTTCCTTTGAAAGTCTTACTTTCAGTTCCATCCTGTAACCTGCAACCTCCCAACATACTGCTCCATTTACTCTGTCTTGCTCTCTCTCCACCATGTCAGGGAGAGTCTTGGTGAAAGCTGGATAAAGTGGAGAGGGCTTACCGAAAGTAGTGTCACTAAACCCTTCAAACCTCCTTCCTTAATGTTGTCCCTCCAGCAACAAGAAGTTGTTTTTTGTTTTGTTTTGTTTTATCTAGAAGTAGCTGGCTTAGAGTTCATTCACACTATTCTAGGAGCATATACACCTCAGCACTAAATGTCTTTGTGACTCTTCAGGGTAAAAGACATTATTTAGTACCTTTTATCTATTAAATAGGACTTCACTATCATAGTTTAAAAACTAAAGCTAAATTTAAATGTTGAGGGATAGAAATAAAGAAAAGCCGAAACTGGTTTGGCTCAGTGGATAGAGCGTCGGCCTGCGGACTGAAAGGTCCCAGGTTCGATTCCGGGCAAGGGCATGTACCTGGGTTGCGGGCACATCCCCAGTGGGAGATGTGCAGGAGGCAGCTGATCGATGTTTCTCTCTCATCGATGTTTCTAACTCTCTATCTCTCTCCCTTTCTCTCTGTAAAAAATTAATATATATATATATATATATATATAAAGAAATAAAGAAAAAAGATACCTGTCTTGCCCACTCAAGTTTTATTATAAATCAAAATAAAGCAATCATTAAACTTACTTATTTTTAATCCATTTGATATGTTACACAGATTAGAATTTGCAGGGCAGTGGAATATTATACATTTAATATCTCAGTAGTCATAACCATTAAAATAATCATAATAACACTTTATACTTACAGAGTACCTTTCATCCAAGGATCTCAAAGCCCTTTCTAAACATTAATTAGTTCTCCTAACACTTCTGCCAGACAGATAAATATTATTATCCCCATTCCTCTGGTGAAGAAACTGACACACTGGGGCAGTGACTGCCCCAGGCTGTTCAGTAAGGCTGTGGTAATTCTAAGGGTGAGATCTTAGTGAACATTTCATCCTGTGCATTCCTATTTCATTACTTTGCATTCATTCTGTGTTCCCAGGGTTGTTTCAAAATTGTCAATGAGCTGTAAAATAATTTTAAGAATATATGAAAATCCCCAATGAAACTAATAAAAATAGGATCAAAGGAATAGGATAGCATGTGAACAATTCCCTGACATTCATTTCTAAATCTGTTACCTAAATGTCACAACAAATAAGATAAAAGTCTATAATTAAAATTTGTACTTGCCATGACTTTTTTCCAAGTTTTTATAATTGTGCCCCATTGCTGTTTCTACTTTCTATGCTTTACTTGTTCAGTTTTTTTGTGGTGTTTCACATAGAGCAGTTTAACTCTCTAGTTAATTCAGTTTCTTTTAAATTGGGATGTTGCAGATAAAATTTGAAAATATCTGCATTGGTTTCATTTGTATATATGATGCTGAAATTTGTATAAACACAGACAAATTTGCATGAAATTTATAGTAGCAATAGGGGAATGGGTGAAATAAGTGAAGGTGGTTAAAGGGGACAAACTTTCAGTAATAAAATATAAAAGTTATGGCGATGTAACTAACAGCATAGAGTATATAGTCAATAACACCGTGATAATTTTGTATGGTGACAGAAGGTACCTAGACCTATTGTGGTGATCACTTTGTAATGAATATAAATATTGAATCACTATGTTGTACACCTGAACCTACTATAATATTGTAAGTCGATTATACTTCAATAAAGAAAAAAAGAAAAAAACTGTAACCAGATGCCAGACCTAGCTCTTTTGCAAAAAGAGTTCTGATTTAAAATATTACAGTTAGTCTTTTAATAAAAACATGTTTTAGTCTAGTTTTAAAAATAATGACTAATAATTAAATATTTTCAGAAGGTTAAAAAATTACAGTGCCAGAAGTGTATAGATGGTGTCATAGATACTCAAAATCCCATAAATCAATTCAGAACCAGTTATGCTAATAGTTTATAAATGTTAATTATAGAGTCTGAGATCTCCTAATGTTAAGTTAGAGTCTTTTAAATAGATAATACTAAGTTTGGTTTTAGAGCATCTACTTAACCAAGTCTAGAAAGTTAGTAAGGTGGAGGATAAAAGCGATTTATATTTGTTTTCTTTTTAATCATTTACTAATACCCTGAAGTTATTCAGGTAAATTCACTTTTATTTAAAGCATGTAAACCTTGTGGTATAAAATGCTTATCATGTCATCTTAATATTTTGTCCTTATTGAAATATGTCTCATCTTTTATCCACTTTCCTGTAGTTTCCTTTTCCTTACTCTTCCTGTTTATTTTCTATCCACCCTCTTGCTATTCTGTTTCCTAAGGTCTCACCACCAATTGCTTGAGAATATCCTACATCAAGTAATGTGGATCCAAAATATTCTTATCCCTTTGTAGTGAGATTTATATTGGCTTCTCTAAACTCTAATGATGTTATCTAATTACAATGCTTGTTGTAATCGTTACAATGGCTTTCATATCTAAGAAATAACTTAGTTTTTGAAGTAAGAACTGTCATTTTTCTAATGCAGCATATTTTGAATTTATGTATTCTTTTAACTTGTGTTCAATTTCTGGATTTCCTTTTTTGGAATACCACATAATTTCTCATATTATTACATATGCATTCTACTTTGTATGACATATTAATAAAAAGCTACATAGTCTAGCCCTGGCTCATGTGGCTCAGTGGGTTGGCATGTTGTCCTGTACACAAAACGATTTGGGGTTTGGGTTTGATCCCAGTCAGAAGCAATCTCTCTCTCTCTCTCTCTCTCTCTCTCTCTCTCTCTCTCTCTCTCTCTCTCCCTGTCTCTAAAAATCAATGAATATATATATATATATATATATAATATATATTATATATATATTTTATATATATATTCTTTATATGTACATATTTTGGTGAAGACTTTTTTTAGGTAAAAATAATGGAAATCAAGAAGAAAGCTGAGTACCATAATTCTGGCTCATTCAAGGAACAAAGTGATGCTTGAATATGTATTTGTCTGAGAACCTTCTAAAAGCTAAAGCATTCTTCAGTATTGCTGGGGTACTTTTTAATATTCTGCAATTTGCTAAAAATGATGGTGTATATTTCACATGCTTCAAATTGACTCAGAAATGCCTCTTTCCAACACTTACATTTAACTACAGTTTTTGTATTTAAACATCTGACACCTTTAACTAACCTAAACTCCTGAGTCACCAAGTGCAGAGCAGACTCAGTTCAGCCCCTGCTTCACCCCACACCCAAGAAGGTTAGCATCAGGGCCAGACTTGCAGACAGAGGGCCCCAGGCAATCTTTTCAGCCTCCCACAAAATAATTACTGAATAATCACTCAGGGCAAGGATTAAGTTGTTGCAGGTTAAGAGGAACAAGAAGAGGTGGGCAGAGAATAATTGGGTACTGTTGAAAGCTTACCTGAGATGCTAGCTTAAAATACTTCCTTTGGTAGAATATACTATGCTCCAGGAAGAAAAGTCTCTAGAGCTAACATATCTGTATTAAAAAGTGATTAATGGCATAGTTGACTGAATATCATAAAAATTAGGGTTTGTGGAAATGAGGAGTGAAAAGCTGGTTTTATTATTATTATTATTGAGAACTAAATAGAAGTAAATATTTAAGAAAATATATTTAAGAGTTACACAGAAGTAAAAAGAAATTTCTTTGTCGAAAATAAAGAAATATATAATACATTTCATTCATTTAAATAACAAAAATACCAGAGAAATATAGTTACAATTTTTTTCACATCCAGTGTAAGCATACTTGAATTTATTTACTGCACATACTTGAAAAGAGGCTAAGAATTTCAGGAGGGAGAAATAGAAGACAATTTAGCTCAGAAAAGGAGAGACCAGATATGTAGAAATGGAGACCGAAAGAAATCAGGAACATCCCAAGGAAAAATGACCCTCTTCCACATTCCCTCTTATCCTGATTGCCTGGTTCCCAGCATCTCCTTGGAGCAGTTCCCCTTAGCCATTAGCTCTACCTGGACCAGAGGCTGTACTCTGCCAGCTCATCTCATCCATTATAGGCTGGGCAACTATCCATCCCTATCAGTTTTAACATGTTACCACCACTTCCTCCACCATCTCCTTTAGGAGATTCTTTTTCCTTCTATCTAACTTCCAGTAGGCATCTGATAATTTAATTTGGCCAAGTTTTTCACATTTCTGTTTGGTTCTTTGTGATGTAAATGGTATATTTATTTATAGGTCACATTAGTACCATTTTTTGAGCAAATGATTTTACAGGCTTGCTATGAGTAAAGGTACCTGGAAGTTAACAAGCCATTTCTTATATCCAGAATTTTGTGCTTTCTTTAACATTGCTAAGTTGAAAATGCTAACAAATATGTTGTTAATGAAGAGAACAAAGTCAATGCTTCAAATGGTCATCTACAGAATTATGGCAGAACATTAAAAATCAAAATTAATGTCTGTGAGATGTTCTCTGCATAACTCAAAACACTACAGGTTATCAATTACTTTCTACTAAATTATTATAATTTCTCATTCTGTGGTCACAGTTTCTGAGTTTAAATCCTGGCTCTGTTCCCTATGAAACAAGTTAGCACTAGACTAATTACTTAATATATATGCCTCAGCTATCTCATTTGTAAAGTGGGTAAGATAAACTTGTCTGGATGATTGAATTAGACTATCCATGTAAGGCAGAACATGACATATACATACATGTATCCTGATTTTTAAATTGCGTATAGGATTGTGTAATATACTCTTCTGAGCCTTTTCCACTTAATAAAGTATCTTATAGAGAACTCAATAAATATTTGTTGGATGAATGAATTGAATAAATAATTATTGCACACATGAATCACCAATTATTTTTCAATAGTTTTAATGGCCGGGGAGGGTGGGAGGGCAGGAAGGGGGTGGGTAAGAGATCAACTGAAGGACTTGTATGCATGCATACAAGCATAACCAATGGACATAAGACACTGGGGGGTAGGGGAGGCCAGGGGATTGTCAAGGGCGGGGGAAAATAAAAAAGGAGACATATGTAATACTCTTTGTAATACTTTAAGCAATTAAAAAAAAATTCAGTTAAGTGTTCAATCTTGCCCTCCATCAATATTTTATCCTTTTGTGACAAAAGGATAAACTTTGATGAAAAATTTTAGAAGTGAAATGCTAACAATGAACCAAAGGACAACTTTCACATATGCTGAAAATATCTGCTTAACTTTATTTAACAAGTTGTTTTTCACAGAACTGTATAGAAATAATTTTGAGAGCTGTGACTATATGACTAATAAACCACTTTAGATTAAAAAAATAGTTTTAACACATTAAACTAAACAGATATACTAGGATTGATTCAATAACCTTTTTTGATGGACATTTAATCTCATATTTCTAAGTTTCTAGTATCATTATTAATACTATTATATAGTTAATTTCTTGACCGCATCTTATAGACATGGAACTTTCATTTATTTACATTCTATAGTGGAAAGCTAAAAAATTATAGTACCTAGATTCTCTTGCAGGGATGTTAATTAGATACTTCTAAAGGGATGTACCATAGGAGTTTCAGAAAGTATATGTGAGGTAGAGCCTGTCCTTCTGCTTATTTTGGCCATTTATATTAAAAAATAAAGTTGGTGTGACCCCTGAGGTATGATAAATTCTGTTCCTTAATGTTATATTAATGTCAGTGTTGGTACAGTTCATGGTCTGTCCCCACCCCTAGACTTGCTGAGGGACTTGGCCACCCTGAGCCCATCTCAGGGGCTGCTGCTGCTGCTGGCTCAAATCACTATGAGATAGCAACCTCAGCAATTCTCTCTGCAATCCTATATCAGAGGCCTACTTCAGCCCCATCCCCATTAGTTTATCTCTGATCATGTGTGTCCCCGGTGGGATACATAAAAATGCTCAGGCACACTTATGCTACATGTGATCCAAGGGCAGCTCTGGAGAGCTGAACACAGGTCGTCCCTTTGCAGACCATGCTGTACCACTGGGCTTGCTCTGATGTCCACACCAACAGGATGGGGCTATAGAGTGCCCTTTGCGCTGTGTAGTTCATGGGTTGTGACAAATGTACAATCTACAGTGTTGTGTGTCTACTATTAAAGTATCATACAGAACACTGCCCTAAAAGTTCTCTAGCATAAGCTAAATGAAAGGAAGGATCTTAGCTGTCTTTTCTTTCTCCTTTATTCTCAGAACTTAGCAGAGTACCCGGATAAAGGTTGTGTTCAAAAAAATATTTGTTGACAAAATAAATCACACGTTCTGATATCCAGAGCAAACAAATTTGTTCTTAACACCAAGACTAGCAATGGGTGAAGCCGAATAACTCAAATGTATTTCATGAATTTTAATTACTTTCATTCTCCTCGTGTATCTCCATTGTGTATTAGTTTTGTTCAGTAATGGGTATTCTGTTTTCAATATTAAATTTAAAGTGTCCCTTGTTTTAATTTAAAAAAGAAGTGCTATTTCATCTTTCTCATAGCTATTGTTAATCTGTTTATCTTGTTATTACTGGTAATGTTTTCTTGCATTCCTTATCTGGTATGGTATTCTAATTTCAAAATTACCTTCTTTCTTGTGAAATATTCTCTGGTGAAGAAATATAGAAGTCAAGAGACTTCATTTTAAATTCTGACTGGGTGATTTGGGGATAAATAATATAAGCCTGGGACTCAGTTGTTTCATCTGTTGAATTCAAGGTTGAATTGGAAGCTCCCCAAGGTCCCTTCCTGCTGAATTGTTCTAGAATGTTTAAGACAAAGTAGAGAATGAGAGAGCTGCATGACTAATATGGGCTAAAACTGAGCAGACATCATAAAGATAATGAAATAGAAATAACCAGATGGAGATTTAGTGATAGCCTTCCCACTTCTAAGTCACCTAATGATATCTTGTATTTTATCATCCTGGAGTATATTGTGGTTTAAAATATTGCAATACTCAAATGTTAAGGTAGGTCACCACCATCATTCCCAGCAGCAGTAATAGCATTACATAGCACCTTTCATCTTAGGCTCTCAAATCATTTGGTAAACATTAATTAAATCTCAAAACTTTCCTATCCTAGTATTACTGGGCCCATTTAAGAGATGGAAAAGTGAGGCAGATTCTTGTTTGAACCACAAACCAAAGCTTTCTCATTTTAAGTCAGTAGCCTTTCTTAAGTTAATAATGTGCTAGCAGAGACCTGGGGTTGAATTTAATGAATGAGAATTTCTATATGTGGTATTGAAAAGCCTGTGGGTTTATGGAACAATGTGACGTGTGGGTGTATATATGGTGTGTGGGTAGCTATGATTATGTGTATAGAGTCTGTGGGAAAAACTAATGCATATGAATGTGTCTGAATAATATAAAGTTGTGTGCTCTGTAGACACTCAGGTCCTCCCCCCGCCATAACTTGTTTTTACAATTTCTCAGCTGCATTGAACACTCTGGCATTCCCTTCACCATCCTTCATGCTCTTTTCTGGTATAGCTCCTCTTTCTCCACAATTTCTTCTTCCTCTGCCAATCCATGCTGAGTCCTGCCTTTCAGCATTGATTCTCACCCCACATGCTCCCTCTGGCTCTGGGGCTTACCCTGGTTTTATCGACTCTATCGGCAGAGAATACCCAAATCTATTCTGACAGCTTGACTCTCTTCCTTAAGTGTCACCACTGACCATAGACATTCCTCTGCGTAGATGTCCCACCATTACTTTAAACTCAGGATATCTGAAAATGCACTCACCTGCTACTCATGCACCTTTTCTCCTTTGCAACCTAAACCTCTTACTCTTCTTAGTAGAGATTACCAACTATCTAGATGCCTAACAGAGAATCCAGGGTCATCTTCCCTTCCCCTCACCATTGACACTCAAATGTCCAGCTTGCTCTGCTAGCTAAGTAAGATTCTATTTCCAATTTCTTTAATCCCTTGATTCCTCTTAATACTCCTGCCATATCCTTGGAATTGGTCCCCATTATCTGCTGCCTGTGTGATGACAAAGAACTTGAAATAAATTCTCTGGTCTGATGTCATAGTGACTTTCATAAGACAATAACCCGATCACGTCTATCCTGCACGGAGCCCTTCAACAGCCCTCCTCGTTACTATTAGAGTCAAGTCCAATCCTTGACATTATTTTCAAGGTCCTGCGTGAGCTGACTCCTGCAGACCATATCAATGATCATCACAGAAGCCTGCCTTCTTCTTTCAGACAGCCCCCTCTGTGCTCTCCAAGCTCACTGTGTGCTACCAAGCAGCATTATATTACCTTTATCTGTGTGATTTTCCCTCTAGACTTTAAGTTTTGGAAAGGCAGAAATAGTGCCTATTTTTTTTTTTGAAACACTGTATGCCAGTGCTGGCATTGTTCCTGACACATAATAGATGCTTTGTAAATATTTACTGAATAGTTAACTGAATTAGTGACCACACAGAGCTTGTAGAAGTAAATCAGTGAGGTCACTGTTTTAGGTAAAACCCATGAGAATAAGGAAAATGGGCCAGACCCATGTTGCTCTAAACAAACTATATTGCTCTAAGTAATTCAGGAGCAGTAGGTCACTCAATCTAAACAATGTATTCTAGTAGAAAAATATTTATTATGTCCTTAAATTGCCTACTGCATGCCAGGTGTGACTGTAATGAGACTGATTTCACATGTCGTTTATGAAAATAGCCTTGGATTTGCAGTCCCATTCATCAGTACACACAGATAAGAGAACTTCTATCCTAGTCCCATGTATCTCCCTACACAAGGTAAGACTGTGGGGGCCCTGTACAGGTGCAAGCCTAGCAATCCCTACCCAAGCCAGTCAAACCCTCTTTTCTGAAGCTGGCAAATGCCTAGTCCTGGGATCTTTTTGAGGGTTGACAAGGACACTTTTGGGTCTGAAAGGTTACCGGAGGTCAAATGTTTGAGAGGGATGAGGATTGAGTATTGACATGAGGGTTGGGCTTCCAAATTCATGCCAATGTAGCTCACAGTGTTGACCAGGGTGGGAAGAGAAGGGCAAGGCAATTGGGGAAGGTGCTGAGATGGAAATCAGCTGTGGATCTCCAAGGGCTCTGAGGATTCTATTAAGCGTGTATATGGTCATCCAGGTTGTTATGAAGTATATTTGTTAAGGTAAGAAAATCTGTTTTACTTAATAGCTTGTCAATTTGCTTTACAGACTTTAACTGTTTAAACATCTGTTATGTGAGTTTCCAATTATACTCTTTCAAAAGTCCACGAGTGTTAGATGCTGGCCTGCTACTCAAAACAGTTATTTTCTTTTTTAAAAAATATATTTTTATTGATTTCAGACAGGAAGGGAGAGGGAGAGAAAGAAAGTTACATCAATGAAGAGAGAGAATCATTGATCAGCTGCCTCCTGCACACCCCTACTTAGGATCGAGCCCACAACCCAGGCATGTGCCCTTGACTGGAATCAAACCTGGGACCTTCATTCTGCAGGTCAATGCTCTATTCACTGAGACAGACCAGCTAGGGCAGTAGTTATTTCCTATAAGACTTTTAGGGTTTGAAATAATATTAATCAGTTCCTAAATTTCCTTATATCTGTCAGTAATATTTTATATCACGAGTAAAATATTGTTCAGTTAATCTCAACTTAACTTATAGCATGCATCATAAAATAAATATTGCATAGGTTTTATCTGTTTATTTTTGACATACTGATAACAAAAGTGCTTCAGCAAAGCCCCTGATGCTAATTTTCATGGTAGGGAAGATAGTAAAGCATATTTGAATTATAACCTAATGTTTGTTTGTTTTTGGTACCTCTCTTTTTATAGGATTGCCATGTCTCAGTGGCTTCTCATTATTTCTAAACTCCCTTCTCAGTAAAAGGAAGTCAGAGTTACAGTTTTTTATGATATAGTTTGATTTTGGTACAAGGATGTAATAGATACTAAACAATGAACATTTTTTTAGAATTTACTGGGCACTTAGTAAGAACTTTGTAAATATTAACTCATGTAGACCTTATAACACTTTGCGATGGGTATTATTATTTTTAAATATATTTTATTAACTTTTTACAGAGAGGAAGAGAGAGAGATAGAAGAGTTAGAAACATTGATGAGAGAGAAACATCAATCAACTGCCTCCTGCACACCCCTCACTGGGGATGTGCCCACAACCAAGGTACATACCCCTGACCAGAATCGAACCTGGGACCTTTTAGTCCTCAGGCCAACGCTCTATCCACTGAACCAAACCAGTTAGGGCGTGATGGGTATTATTATTATTATTATTATTATTATTATTATCCCCTACAGATGAGGAAACATGGGCAAAAGGGGAATTGCCTCAATTCCCCACCATATACCTAGTAAATAACCAAGTGAGGACAAACTGAGGCAGTCTAACCCAGTGATGTGACCCCTGAGCACTACTCCATCACTGTCCCTAAAGTGTTTATTTTTTTTCTTTTAGTTTTATTGAGAGTTTATTTCTTAAGGGCATGGATCACATATTTTTATTTAAAACTAAGAGCATAAAAAATATTTTTACTGATTAGCAGTCAGTAAAGGAGCAGTTATTGACTGACTTTCCAACTTAAAGAGTTCCAGTTTTGCATTGCATAATGTAGATTTTTGAAAGCTTTTAATATATGTTGCCTAACTTTGTAAGAATATTCTAATTTGCATCTATATTTTGATCAAGAAAGAGGAAATGCTAGCATATTGCTTTATTTTGCAGGGGGGAAACTAGCTGGGTTACATTTGAAAGGATTCATGATAATAATACACCCATACTCATGGCTTTCCTTTCTTAATCTGCCATTATCAGAGAGACACGATGTTTTTAGATATTTAAAAATATCAGCAGTCGCCACCACAGGTAACTGAACTTATACCTGCAATATAAACTAATAAGTTAATGCCAATTCCCTTGATAAAGTGTGTCTACCTAGCTGAGGAAACAAATTTGAATGGAACAAATAATACCAAACATGACTTATTTCACAATGTGTGCACATTTCTCTTAGAAATTGGGGTAGCCCAAGTTTATCTTGAATAAGACCACTACATGTGCTGTGAAAGGAGTTGTACAATTTTCATTTGATGTAACAATAATTACTTCACATTCCCATAAAGATTTAAAATACATTTTAACAATATTTAGATATAATGAATTCTAAAAAATATTCTGTAAGGATATGTAACAGTTATTCACATACCTGATTATGTGAAAAATTCCATTTCATAATATGTGACCTTGTTTTGTAAGCCAACAGCTAAAGAAAATATGGTATGGATTTCCAATGCAATATAAATAAAATGCCATGATCTATAGAGGAGGAACTGTTATGGAATGTTAAGGTTTCCATATTTTCTCTCAGCACAAACAGAGAAGAATATTATTTGGCCTAGATCAGTTCCTTTTATATAAATTAGACTGGAAAATTGCATTGGCTTTATTTAGAAATATCCACAGGAGAGATACTCTGATTATTGAGGTCATTGCTGTGACTACAGTAGTGACTTAAAAACCAGTCTCACTGTTAGAAAATTTATTATGGAAAGTAATTAAACTTAGCCATACTTAGGAAAAATTATATATAAAGGCTAAAAAATCTTTGGGATTTCTAAAATCAATACCTAAAAGGTAAAAAGCAAAGTACATTTTCATCACAAATAACCTTTCATCAATATGAATATTAGAATTATATTACTTCCCTCATAAAAGTAGAGCATCTGCTGTGCCAGGCACTTTGGTAGGTACCAGGGAATCACAATGAACAAGAGAGAAAATGTCTGCCTTCATAGGGCTTACTTCTAGTGAAATCAATTAGAAGAATAGGTTGGTTCGGCCACAATCATAAGTATTCCCAACATGTGTGTTTTCCTGTTGTTGCTCCTGCCTGGTTCACTGCGATGCTTTCCTTCCTTGTCTGCAGGATTCTATTTTGCAACCACACCCTGGCTGAAGTCTAACATCCTCAGTGCAACCAATGAGATCTGTTTCAAACCCACAGCAGTGTCCCCCATGCTTAAAACCCTCATGGCTTCTCACCATCTGGAGCCTATCTCACCGTAGCAGCAAAGGTAATCTGATGCCTTCCTACTTCTACCATCTCATTCTCTAAGATTCAACCAGCTGACTCCCTTCCTCTAATTCTCACATTCCACACTTACTATTTTTTATATATAAATAGAGGCCCGTTGCATGAGTATTCGTGCAATAGGCCTTCTTTCCCCTGGCTGCCAGCACCAGTTTTCCCCTGGCACTGGGACCCAGACTCTGGCCACCGCCTTCCATCTTTGCTCTGGACACAGTCTTCGCTGCGGCTGGAGCCTTCAGTCTTTGCTCCTCGCTCTGGTGGGAGTCTTCAGTCTCCAGCCAGAGCTGCTCCTGTAGCTCCTTCCGCCCCCCACCCTCCCCCTCATAGCTTGATCGCTGCTTCGCCTGCAGACCTCGCTGATGGGCTCCTGGGTTCCAGGGGGCCACCTTGCCTGTGGCCTGGCTTTCCAATCACCATCACAATCACAATCACGGCCGCAGGCAAGGTAGCTTCTGGGTCCCGGGGAGCCACCTTGCCTGCAGCCTGGCTTTCTGGAGGCTACTGGGGTCCCACACAGAGGTCTGGATGGTGGCTCCAAGTGTTCCACCCTGCCTGCAGTATGCAAATTGGCCACCATCTTTGTTAGCAGTTAATTTGCATACTGCACTGATTAGCCAATGGGAGGCATAGCGAAGGTACAGTCAATTACCATGTTTGTCTGTTATTAGATAGGATTTTTTTATTGTCTAAAGTTTTACATATGTCTCCTTTTCCCCAAAACATGTTGAGTAGAAAAACATTTCCTACTAAAATGTTACAGAAAAATAATAAAAAGAAGTACAGTTGACCCTTGAATAACAAGGAATTAGGGGCACTGACCTCCAGTGCGGTACAGTTTGTCTCCCCTAAAACTTAATTAACTACTAATAGCCTACTGTTGACAGGAACCCTTATTGATAACATTGACAGATGATTAACACATATTTAGCATGTGACATGTATTATATGCTGTTCTTACAATAAAGAAGGCTAGAGAAAAAATGTTATTAAGAACATCATAAGGAAGAGAAAATACACTTACAGTATTTATTGAAAAAAAAATCCATGTCCATGTATAAGTAGATCTGCACAGTTTGAATGCCTGTTGTTCAAGGGTCAGCTGTAAATAGAAATGTTGGTTTGGAGCTGCTTATCTCAGTGCCTCACTATGTGTACTCTTGGGACTTACATTCTAGGGAGGAGAGAAAGAAAATACATGTGCAATATATAGTATACAAAATGCTAGTGGTCTTGGGAAAAAAATGAATCAAGAAAGGAGGATAGGTTGGGAGTGTATCTTCAGCTTTAAATAGCCACACAGTAATTGCTCAATAAATATTACTGCTGTCATTGTTGTGGTTTTCTGTTGTTACTGGATGGAAAATGGAAAGATATCACAGATTTATATTTCTTGTCTCTTAAGCAGTGATGTCACTTTCTCAAGTACCTATACTAATAAAAGCTTAGGTGGCCCTCACGCCCAATGTTGCCACAAGATGGCTGCCACAAAGATGGCCATGTGCACAGCGGAGGCGGGGTCCTGCGGCTGCTCCTTGTGGTGAGGCCTGGGGGTCTCGCAGTTCTGCACAGCATGGAGGAGGCCGGTGCCAGCATCTCCACTGCCTTGCACGGAGGAGGCGGGTCCTGGAGCAGGAGGCTGGTCTCTGCAGGGGAGGGCAGCTGTGGGTGATCCGGACGGCAACAGAGCAGTTAGGCGTCAATCAGGCTGACAGGGGAGCAGTTAGGCGTCAATCAGGCTGGCAGGGGAGCAGTTAGGGGGCAATCAGGCTGGCAGGCAGAAGCGGTTAGGGGCCATCAGGCAGGCAGGCAGGAGAGCGGTTGGGAGCCAGCAGTCCTGGATTGTGAAAGGGATGTCCGACTGCCGGTTTAGGGATTGGGCCTAAACCGGCAGTTGAACATCCCCCGAGGGGTCCCAGATTGGAGAGGGTACAGGCCAGGCTGAGGGACACCCCCCACCCCATGCACGAATTTTATGCATTGGGCCTCTTGTGCTATATAATAAAAGCCTAATATGCAAATAGACCAAACCACAGAACAACTGTTGGAAAGCCCAGTCGCTATGACTCACACTGACCACCAGTGGGCATAAGTCCAATGCAGGAGCTGTCCCCAGCCCACAGGCCCCAGGCCCCACCAGTCACCCTGCAGATGGACCCTGATCTCCATCCAGGCCTAGGGACCCTACCCGTGCATGAATTTCGTGTGCCAGGCCTCCAGTTATAATATAAAGTTGCAATGAAGTGGTGAATGAAAAGATACATACTATACTGGGAGGGATCAGTCTCTCCCACACATTTCTCCACCATTTTAGGTCAATAATGTAAAAAAATTGTCCAAGGTACTGAACATTTTACTCTGTGTTTATCCAGCCTGGTCATATTTCTTATTCCTGTACTTTGTTTCCTGCTCAGGAATAATTCCAGTCATTGAAAAGTGCCCATCAGTAGATGATTGGTTAAAAAAGCAGTGGTACATTTACACAATGGAATACTATACAGCTGTAAAGAAGAAGGAAATCTTGCATTTTCAACAGCATGGATGGACCTGGAGATTACTATGCTAAGTGAATTAAGCCAAACAGAGGAAGACAAATATCATATGATTTCACTTATATGTGGAATCAAATGAGCAAAATAAACTGATGAATAAAATAGGACCAGAGGCACGGATACATAGAACAGACTGACAGAGGTCAGAAGGAAGGGGAATGGGGTGGACTGGATGAAAGGAGGTGAAGAGAATAGCCAAAGAACATATGTGCATAGCCCATGGGTACAGACAACAGTGTGGTGGTGTTCAGAGGGAAGAGGGGACAGGGGCTAGGTGGAGGTGGGTAAAGGGGAGCGTCTGTAATCGTGTCCACAATAATAAAAAATAATAATAAATAAATATAAAATAAGTAAAGAAATATGAGACAAAAATGAACAAAAACAAATGGGGTTAGCTTAAAGGAGTTGACTTTTTGACAAATAAGAATTCATTGTCAGAAAGTGTGTTTCAGTCCTAACCAGTTTGGCTCAGTGGATAGAGCGTCGGACTGCGGACTGAAGGGTCCCAAGTTTGATTCCAGTCAAGGGCATGTACCTTGGTTGTGAGAACATCCCCAGTAGGGAGTATGCAAGAGGCAGCTGATCGATGTTTCTCTCTCATTGATGTTTCTAACTCTCTATCCCTCTCCCTTCTTCTTTGAAAAAAAATCAATAAAACATTTTTAAAATAGTTTGTTTCAGTGTGAACCCGTTTAAAAAATATAGAATAGCCAAAGCTGGTTTAGCTCAGTGGATAGAGTGTCGGCCTGCAGACTGAAAGGTCCCAGGTTCAATTCCGGTCAAGGGCATGTACCTGGGTTGCAGGCACTTCCCCAGTGGGGGATGTGCAGGAGGCAGCTGATCGATGTTTCTCTCTCATCAATGTTTCTAACTCTCTATCTCTCTCCCTTTCTCTTTGTAAAAAAAATCAATAAAATATATTTTTTAAAAAATATAGAATAAATATAAAAATGAGATAAATAATTTTACAGAAGGATTAAACAGGAAATTCTTCTAAAATGTTTTCTTTTTAATCCTGAAAAAATTTAATATAAAATTATGATGCCCATCACTTTCAAGAATATATGTTTCATAAATTATAATCTTATCTCAATTAAACATTTTCAGAGGATTTCTGTTGACTGTAGAACCCCTTTGTATCTACAAACATGAAGTCAGTGAACATGCAATTCTATTTGTATTTGATATTACACAATATACATCCATTGTCACTTTTTTATGTTGTTAAAGTTATTAAAGATTTTAATTTTTCAAAATAATCTTTTCCCCCTCTGATCTTCTCATATCTTGACTCAAACACACAAACACAAACATTTTCAATTATTTCATTTCCATTTGCCACATGTGTCATAATAGTCTCCTAATTCATTAAATAAATGTTATTTGACTATGCATTTGCAATGTTATATATCTGCCATGTTTTTTAAAACTGTTTTATTTGTAAGCTTCAGAAATATTTAAGGGTGATGAAACATTCATTCATCTTTTTATATAACTTGTCTAGAAATACTTCAAAAATTAATATGATTTGATCATTTAAATGTCTAAATAAAAATAAGAGATTTTTTTGTGTTCTTTATACCTTCATTTTCCTTGTGAATAGTGAAATTCCTCTTTCCTGCTCTTACAGCTTTACTTTATGTTTATGCAAATTTTAAAATATGTGGCTCTGTAAAAATATCACTAGAACAGATTTAAAGCAAGCAGTGCTAATTGAAATTATAGGAAACCCTATTCACTAAATCTTGGACATACTTTCTGGTTTGTATAGTGCTTGATTTTTTCCTTCAGGGAATGTATTTTTTTCCCATCCTCCCTTTCTGCAAATTTGCTTTCAAAGAAACTTTAAATTATTTGAATAGCTTTATTTTCAATTTATTTATTTCAGATTGCTGCTTTCACTACTTGTTGCCCCAAATACCCTTTTCGATGCCACATTTTAGAGTTCCAGATTGTTTGCTTACCAACAATAACAAAGAAGAGGGGTGTTTTAGATTATAGTTTGCACTGAGAGGATATTCCTGGATCATTGCACATTAGACTTAATATAAAAATTGTATTTGGAGTCAGTTAATTTGCAGAAATAACTGCAATAAAACATTTAGAAACTAAATGTTTTAGTTTCTAATATTAATTAGTTTTCAAACCAGACAGTCTGGATAAATATATATTTACTACCTTGTAAAGAACTATCATAACAAGCCCTTAAGCATTATTTGAAAATTAATAAACTAAAGTAGGAGGAAACCTTTTACTTTCCCATAGCAACATAAACTGGGTTATATTATTTTATTGCAAAGTTTCACTTTTCAATTATAGGTTTGAAAAGAGTAAAAAACAATTATAAGTTTCTTAACACTGTAGATGACTAATGCAATGAGTCCACTTCACTGTATGGAAACAGGTTTTGTTTTTTTAATAAAGAAAATTCTTTCCTTGAAAGGTTCTGAGAATAAGCCTTATTCACAAAAAAATGTTTTTTCTCTATTACATTAATAGAAAGCATACATATGAATTGGTTATTTTTCTAACTTTTAACCTTGTTTCAAGTTCATATTTTTCTTTTCTAAAAGTGGAACTTGAAAGAGATAAATTTAATTGTTAAAGATATACAAATATACAAGAAATCGAGCAGTCTGAACCTGAGCTAAACAAGAGTTTCTATAGATGATTATGTTAGATTTAAAAGAAAAATGTGTATAAATTTGGTTAATTACTTAGAAAGGCGTGTGGAAGACAAAAATTACTCAACCTAATTCTTTCCATCACAGGGTGAGAGTGGAGAGCCAGTGTTCATACACCCTGGCAGAGAGGAGGAACGCAAGCCCTTTACTGCCATGTAATGCGGCCCTGCTTCATCCAGAATGCCAGCTCTCTTAGAAATCTGATGTCTGACTACCTGTGAATGCTGTGTGTGTGTGTGTGTGTGTGTGTCCCCGCGCGTGTGTGTTTGAGTTTGAATAGAGATCATGGATTAAACTCTATGGAGAATTGTTGAAAAGGGTGAGGTGCAGAAGAACTTGTTTTTCTTCCATTCCTGTCCCTTCACCCCAACTTTAAGTGCACATATTTGTTCTGCAGGTCTTTCTGGAGCAATGGTGCCAAGCAAAGGCTTTGCTACAGATAGCCAGGATTCAAATTCTGGCTTCAACACTTACCAGCCGTCTGATAATGATCAACTCCCTTTACCTGTGACTCAGTTTCACCATCTACAAAATGATGATACTCTCCCAAGATTGTTGCAAACATCGGGATAGCAGGGTCTGTGGAAGTGATATTGATTTTAAGGATGAAATTATCATTCTACTAGATTCTGTTTGTACTCTTTACAGTGTTTTTTTTAAATATTTAGTTTAGAAAGTTCATAAGCCATTTAGTAGTGATAAAATGAAGAAAGGCTTAAGTTTAAAAAAGTGTTGATAAAAACAGAGAGATGGAGGTTATGAATTGTTGAGTAAAAAGCCATTGGATTCAGTACTTCCAATTTTCAAAGCACCATCCCTGAGTTGTTAAAGGTCAGTTGGGGAATGAGATACCCAGGTATGTGCTGACCTTTTAATAGAAAAAGTTGCTAAGGAAAAGGAAACAAATCTATCAATCAGTTGACCAATTAATTCAAAACATATTACTTAGAATCATAAAAAAGTCAGCTTGATCCTCAGGGAGAATAAACTCAGCATTTCAGAATAATCAAGAATTATGTGTGCTATTGTTTAAATCTAATTTATCACCTACAGCATCAACATAATATGTGCTCAATTAGTGTCTGTTAAGTGAATGGGAATAGTGAGTGTAGGAATGAATGAATATGCACATGACAATCAGAACTGAGAAGAGAGGCAAAAACAAAAATACAACAAAACGCATGTCCAGAGACTAGGTTTGATCTGGTGTATTTGTTTGGCCTTCCTGGTCTGTTAAACATAGAATTAGAAACAACTAAAAATTAGGGGAATTCACATTAAAATATCTGTATTTCTGGTTCCTCTTTAAAAATTAGCAGCTGTGGCCGTTGCTCCGGCCTGGCTAGAAATTCCTGGAGCTGGAGAGTGGCTGCTCCTTTAAAAAGGGTGAAATGTGGAAAACACAACCGTGACCACTTAACTACATTTCTATCACCTGCCAGGTCTCTCTCGGACTCTGAGTTTGCAAGTGTCTGATTTACAATGGCAGAGCTTTTTTGATGCTATTCAGTTTCCCTACAAGATTTTGTCAGAGCTTAAAACAAGTGTATGGAGCCCTAAAGTGTCCGAGGGTCTGTCTCTCTTTAACGAAGAAGGAGGAACCTTGGGTTAGTAACAAGTTTCTTATCCTCAGCGCTATTGGCATTTTGGGTCAGAAGATGTTTGTTGTGGAGGTTGTCTTGTGCACTGTCAGAGGTGTAGCAGCATCCGTGGCCTCTACCCGCTAGATACTCCCTCACCCAGTGTGACAACTAAAAATGTCTCCAAAGGTAACCCAGGGATGGGGTGACAAAACCACCCCTACTTGAAAATCACTGAGTGAGGTGCCAGATTTATATTAGACAGATGTTAGGTAACTTGTAGATTACGAATTGGCTACAACCTTGGCACTATTTCTGGGTTCTAGATTTAGTTGCTGGAGACAGACCACTGTATATTTATTCAATCTTAAACTACTTAAACCTCAGTGAGATGATAATGCTATGGTTTTCTTAAACCACTGATTTTTGATGGCATGTATAAGGACAAGAAAGCATAGTTAACATAGTAATGTTATAAAATGCAACAGTTTGCACACAGAAATACCTGTATAGTGTTCAGATGCTAGCACTTCATCCTGTTTCCTACTCACATCTTGTTCCTGATGAATTATTTTAAAAGTATGACTAAATTATTCATTACAAAGGATCACCATTATTTATGCAACTGAGGTTTACCACTCACATTTCAATATGGATTTTTTTTTGACTAGGGGAATTCAATAAAGCATCTAAGAATAGAAATATATGCCTAGAATTAAGTAATGCATGTGGGGCACACCATAATGATAAAGGAGTAGTACAAAGTGATTAAACCTTAAAATCTTAAGGGAATCCTTAATAAGAGTAAATTTGATAAAACATTATTTATAATATTTACATATACAGTTAAATTCTATATACATATCTTGGTTAGAATTCCTTAAAACATTCAGGCAGATTAAGCTACCAGACATAACATATTTCTCCCATAGGTTATGTGCCTCATATATTTAATTTAAATAAAAATTAGCTAATACTAGGTAACAATAAAAGTAAAGAGCATAAAATTGCTTATCATTTAAATTTTATTTTCACAAGATAAGGAAAATAAATACCATACCATAAACCTCTGAGTAATTTTAATCTGTTTTTTTCCTTATACCTTCTTTCTACCAATACCTTTCTGCCAATGAAAGTATATTCCCTATTGCCTGTCCTCTAATGCCTTGTCCAATGTCAATTTAAATGACTAGTGATGACTTCAAGTACAGTACAATTCTTCCTTAGGGAAGCTACTTCTTTGACTAATATTAAGTGCGTTACTATTGGTATGCTAATTAGCTGCTTCACTCAGCATGGACTATTTTTATGTATAACATACCCTTCTTCCATGAATTACCATGTGTGTAACAGTCCAATATGCAATTTAGGAGTTTTCTCACATAGTAGGTTCTGGTGACTATATTAAAATATATGCTTTTTTTTCAGCTACATTTGTTTTAGCATTGAAAGTTGACTATAACTTTTACTATTTTGATATATAGTTTTTCAAGTAAAACGGACCCAAACCCAACTTCTCTCTAAATGTTTTAGCAATGGCACCAGTTTTCTCTTCAGAGGTCTAGCCACACACCAATAAAAAAAAAATACTATGCTGTTTTTGTTTAAGAGTGAAAAATAGAGTAATTAACATAAAAGCCACAGAAGAAACAAAAATATTGAATCAGAAATGGTAAAAAAAAAAAGGCTGTTCTCGAATGTAATTGTTTTTTGTTGTTGTTTTACTAAGCCTATCAATAGGCAGACCTCGAGTCTAGGGAAAGTCTTCACTGTGAGGGCCAGTGGAAAAGATGTTGAATATTGAAAGCTGATATCAACTCTGGTAAATAACCTGAACACACCTTCAGACCTTCACATAATTCAAGTCAATTCTTCCGGTAGTTTCCATACATTTCAGAGGACTTTCTCATCCTACGTTTGGAACAAACTTTCTTTTAGCCTTTCTGTTTGAAAGTGTTATCTTAACTGGAAATTAATTCTAAATCTTGGTGAGCACTGACTGCTCTGGCAATGAATTTATGGAGACACCCAGATGGCCTCAAGATATTTGCCTACAAATATGAAATGACTCAGGATATACAATGCTGTTCACAAATTCTTTGTATTTAATTATAAACATTATATGTATTGATACAAGGTCATTCTAATGAGTTGCAATATGGCTTATTTAAAAAAACAGAACACTGAAGAGGGAATTCATCATCTTTGGCTAATAAAAATTACTGTAGAAAAAAATAACTACAGTTTATCTTTAAAGGACCTGGTTATCAAATCTTAATGCCAGTTTAATTTCAAACTGTTGATGATGTATATATGCCTTTACGTGTTAAAAATTATTTGTCCAACCTCTGTACCAGACTTTAGAAGGCTGAGTCCTGTGATAAAAGTACTATCTGCTTAGACCAGCCATGAATACTAAGAGGAAGTTATGAAGGATACTAGAGCTGATAACGAAGACCAGCCAGAAACCAGGCTACTGACAACGGGTAGAGATGGAGTGGCAGACTATGCATTGAGTCTCCAGGGTCTCAATCTGAACTGTAATAAGAAGACTATAACATCCACACCAAAAGGTTGCTGGTTAAGTTATGGTCAGGGCACATGCCTGGGTTGTGGGCTCAATCCCCAGAAGGGGGCATGCAGGGGGCACTGAATGATGTTTTGCACTCATATCGATGTCTGTCTCTCTCCTTTTCCCTTTCTCTCTCTCTAAATATCAATTAAAAATAAAAATAAATAAAAGAAGAAGACTATAAAAAGAATAAGCCACTGGAGCATAGAACATGATGGCTATCTTTAAATTTGCTTCAGTAACTAATTTCAGATTAAACAATTGAGGACAAACCTTAATCATCCTTACACCTCAACTCCAACAACTTTAAAATTGACTTTGACTAAACAAATCAAGTAACCTTTATATTTTAGGGAAACAGCACAATGCAAGTGCAATTTCTAGAAGAAAAATCAGAGATCTGTCAGTCCACTTCCTTACAAACCAAGCCTAGGAAGGAAAATAGTGTGTGAACAAATGAACTCACAAATAATTACACTGGACATTTTTATGCTGCCACCAGGCCTTTTGTAAGGCTTTATAAACTGATCTTAATTTTGTTATACTGACCCCTAAAGGCACTTTCTATTGTAAAATAGTCTATTAAGAATTGGTCTATATTTTGGAAAGCAATAATATTAAGTTCATTATGGCTTTTTGCAGTCCAGGAACTAATTTAGCTTGTGTAATCCTCTTAAGATTTTAATGGGTAAAAGCTATTTTAAGAATTTTTGCAAGCAAAACATAAAGGTAGGCTTAGAAAAGTACTTGTCTTTCATATCCTTTAAAATATATATATATAAGATATTTATGTTAAAGTGATTCATGTTAAAAATGTAACACATCCAGTCAAAAAGCCTTAATAAGACAGACTTCTGTATAAGGTAGTATTATTGCCCAGTCTCAACCCCAGAATCTTGACTTTACAAGCCAAGCATGGTCTACTTGTTATAAGTATATAGCAATATATCATTATTATTATTAAAGCAAGTTATTTTTATTATAGAAAAAATAAATACCAACATATAAATAAAGCAGAAAAATTTATATCTTATTATCCTCAAAATGGAATCCCATAGAATGCATATTTTGAAACAGTTTTTAAAAATGACATATTCTGTCAACAAATATAATTAAAACATTTTAAAAGCAGACTAATGTTCCATTAGAGTTGGATTTTTTCCACATGGTTATTGTTTACCTATGTTCTTCTGTGACTTGTCAATCCGAAGCTTATATGTTATTTAGCTCATTTTTCCTTACTATAAATTAAAGACTATACAAACAACATATATTTACTAGAGGCCCAGTGCATGAAATTCGTGCATGGGGAGGGGGGGTCCCCCAGCCTGGCCTGTGCCCTCTCACAGTGCGGAAGCCCTGCAGTCAATTGCCCACCCATCTGGGGCTTCTCAATGGATTGCCCTAAAGAGGTAGGCCAGGCCAGAGTCATAGGACCCGCCTCCACCCACGCACACAGCGCCAAGCCCCCGCCCACCTGCGCATGCGAGCTGCGCACTCCAGCTGCGCACGCAGCCTCCTGGTGATTGCTCATTACAGTGTGAGGGTGTCATGACGTGAGGGCGCATCATGACCACATAGGCTTTTATTAATAGGATATATTTATATTTTTATATACTTATATATTTAAGCTTAATGGAGGTAAGGATTGCTGCCTCTTTTGTACTTTATTGTAACCCTAGTACAAAAATGGTTGGCCTGGCATTTAAAATGTGTAAGTAAATCTGAAAACAGAAAATTCTATAAAGAGAATAATGATAAATTTTTTTTGTAGATGTTTATACTTGAATATTTTTGTTTTATATTATTTTAAAATATTTACAATATAAAATATAGTATATATTAATATTTTTATTTTATAATATTAACTATTGCATTTCCATGCCCTAAAACCCTATTTAAATCCTACTCATCACACATCAGTATATTTCAAATGTTTAGCTGTTTCTGTGGCACATTTGAGTTGGTTTATTGGAGCTAGTGGTATATTTTTGGATAGCAACTTTAACAGAAACAGCCAAGTGTTTCTGTTAAAGTGAACAAACTAGATGCTTAGAAAGCAAAGATAAAGGGAACAAAAACTTTGATCATTATTTATTTAAAACTAAATACAGAAAGAATATTAGAAAATATTAGGAAAGAGTTGAATGACCGAATTGAACATTCGCATTTCTTTCTTTAATTACTAAAAACTCGAGTAGAGATAACAAAATATCTATATTTATTCAAATGAAAGATTTATAAAAAATTCACAGTCAATATAGCATATATTCACTTACAAAAATGAAAGGTATGCTGTATGAGTCAAAATCCAGTCTGGAAGACAGAAAGTACTATACAATCTTCTATCAGGAGGAACTTATCAGAGAGAATTGGTCACCCAGGTAAAGGAAGAGTGAGAAGCCAACACTGAGGCAATCCAGGCATTGCCAATTGCAGAAAGCTGGAGGAATCTGAGTCCAGGCCCATCCAGTGGGAACTGAATCTATAGTAAAGAGACCCTGCTGCTGCTGGAGATGCCACAGCAAGGAGAATGTTGAGGAGAAATATCCAGGCTCTCCCCTAGTTTCTTCTTCCAATCTTATACGAGTATCTCCCGTTGGCTTAACTTAACTAGAAATCATAGGCCAAATGAATGTGACAAATATTCCCTTTAATGTAGAGCAAAGCAGGAGGTGGGAGGGAAGGGATCTGAGAGCAAATTGGCAACTGATGGGATGATCCTTAATTGTCAAGAGAGCAGAGTTCAAAAGAAATCTGGAAAAGCATCTTTCTTTGGACATTAGTGAAAAGGAGATGCTTGTCCAGTATAAAGTCAGGAAAAAAAACTATCCAGGAGGGGTAACGAGGCACAGAGTTGGGAACAAACAAGTTGAATGTAGGCACTGACAAGTGGTTTAGCTTCAGGCGAGTAGAAATGCCATGTAATGGAGAATGGAAGAGCAGTTTCGTGGAAGCTGCAGAAGAGTAATAACAAAGATGATGCATAATTACTGTCTTTTTGTCACTTTGTTTTAATATTTACTTCCTACTCTCTGATAACTATTGTTCAGAAAACAAAGTAAAAAATCATTCAGATAATTCATCCTCCAACCCATAGTAACCTAAAATAAATATCATTTAAACTGAGCAATTTCTCAGCGCATATCATAGATTATATTATTATAAGAAATATGTGTATCCAAATACATAGTATTTTAATCTTAAAAATAGAAGGCAGTACTCCAGGCTAAAGAAAACTTTGACATAAAGTGGGGCCATGTTAATAATGTTGATGACACTAGCCACCTGCAATCTCATGGTTGTTGGGTGTTAACCCAGTGAGAACATAGTCTGGATATTAAAACTTTTCTCCACTAGTTTTTCAAGCTGGAAATAAACTTTCCTGGGGCTTGCTGTACCTGGGTTGGAAGCTGGGCTCCCGTGTGATCAAGGAATGGTCGTCAAATCTTTTTTACCATGACTAAGAGCATCTATGATGATATGCTTGTCTTGATTCCTGGTTTTCATCCTTTTGTTTGTTTGTTTGTTGTGGGGCTTTTGTTTTTATTTTTAACTGGAGTGCTGACTAGAATACATAAATATGAAATGCAACGTCCTTTTTTCCTGGTCTTATGTCCCATTACTTCACAACTCAAAATATCTTCTCTAGTAATGCTATACTAATTGAAGCTCTTTACAGGTAGTAGGCCTCTGTGATTTTATCTCCTTGTTCCAATCACATCACTCTCTCTTGCCTACAAGCATCTACAAATCATTTTTGGTAAATGGTAAACCTTTGATTCATATAACAGCCTGACTCTAGGACCAGAGATCCTAGTAACTAGCTATGGGTCTCTCAATAAATAATATTAATATATTATACATCTTTCAGTGACTCTTGTGATAGCAACTCACTCATTTAAAATATATTTATTGCATGTTATTTATATACTAGAGGCCCGTTGCAGGAAGATTCCTGCAATAGGGCTTCCTGAGACCAGAGCGAAGCAGAGAAGGGAGAGAAGCTGACCAAGGCGAGCTTCGCTTCCTTCTCAGCTGCCTCACTCCCTCCATTTGACACTTCACCCTCAGCTCCCTCCCATCTCTGCCACCTTGGCTGCCTCCCTTCTCTGCCACCTCAGCTCTCTCCCTTCTCCACTGCCTCACTCCCTTCCTTCTCCACTGCCTTGCTTCCTCCTGTGTCCGCTGCTTTGCTCCCTCCTGTCTCTGCTGCCTCAGCTCCCTCCCATGTCTTCTGCTTCACCTCCCTCCCATGTCCTCTGCCTTGCTCCCTCCCTTCTTTGCCACTTCGCTCCCTCCCATGTCCGCTGCCTCAGCTCCGCTCCTGTCTCTGCTACCTCCAATTTGTTCCCTTCTCCACCACTTGGCTCCCTTCTGCAGTGCTTGGCTTCCTTCTACACTGTCTTCAATCTTCACCGGGTGCCTGTGTATGCAAATTAGCCACCAACTTTGTTGGGTTAATGTGCATACTCTTCTGATTGGCTAGTGGGCATAGTGAAGGTATGGTCAATTAGCATCTTTGTCTTTTATTAGTGTAGATGTATATACCTATACTAGGTCCTGGGACTTCAATGGTAAAATGGGATATGATCTCTATCCTCAGGAAACTTACAGTTGTGGTGAGGAAAAAGGATGTGTAAGTTAAAGTATGGTTCTCAACAAATACTTGGTGAATGAATTAATAACTTCTGTGAAAGTGGTATGCAAAAGGAGACCTAAAAGCAAAGGGAGACTATCTTAAAAAGGCTTCAGTTAGTTGGTCATCAGAAATTTCTTCCGGGAAATTAGCTAGTTAAATATAATAAGGGAAAGTATATTTTATGACAAGGCAATAATAAATGAGAAGGTGCAGAAATCTTACACACTCCAGGAGAAAGCCGTGAAAACAAGTGGAGCGATGGTCTAAGAAGAGGCTAGAAACAAATCTGGGGTCTAAATGTGAAGTGTTTGGACGTTAAGCTATGAACTGTGAACTATAGCATGACAGTCTTGAGAGCCACTTAACGCTGGAAAGTCAGCTAGTGATATCAAAATGGCATTTTATAAAGGTCACCCTGACAACGGTGAGGAGGGTGGTTTAAAAGGTTTAGACTACATAGAACAAGAAGCTACTGCGGCAAAGTAGAAGAGAAACAGGAGTGACTGTGGAAAAAGAAAAGAAAGAACAAAGATGGGCTTGGAGATATGAGGCAGGTCTACTCAGTCAGACTCTCTGAGCTTATATATACATTATGCATTTTTATAACATTGCATCTACATAATTATTTAATGTCTTTATACACACTTTCTTCTGCCACGATACATAACAAGTGCTTAATAAATGGTTTTTGAGTAAATAAAATAATACCTTGTGTCTGAAAGAGAAAGAACACAAAATGAATCTCAACATTTCTGTCCAGGACAGCGTGGTGCCACACTCTGACATAGGCAGCAAAGGAAGAGGCAGTGGTGGAAGGAAGAAAAGTTGAGTATAGTCAGTGGCATGAGTTTCAGACATATGGAGATATTTTACAAGGCAGTTTGATGTAGAATGGTGGGATTCTTTGATTCCCATATTTCTTGATTGGAAATTGAGATTCATTAGTGCGTGAATGATAGTTAATTTTTCAAGTTTCTGTAAAGTTCTTTAGAGAGAGTGTATAAGATATTAAATCTAGGTGGAGAAACAAGAGTACAAGAAAATGACAGAATAGACAAACAGAGAGAAAGACCTGGTGGAGAGGGTCACAGAAGTCCAGAGGAAAAAGAATTTCAGGAAGCAACGAGTTCAACACTACCAATTGCCACAGGGAGATGAAGTGAGATAAGCACAGCAAATGTTCACTGGACCTGGTAACACTGAGGGCAATGCAGACATAAGTGAAAGTAAATTGAGTGAAGTGGTGGAACCAGATGCCAGATTAAAGTGGGGTGAGAAACAAGGATGCAAGGAAGTAGAAATAACAATTGTAGAGTCTCTCTCCAAGATGTTTCACGACTTTCACCAATAAAGGAAATCAATACTAGAAGAAAATGTGTGTTCGATGGTGACACTGTTTTATTTTTGAATGGACTTGAGCATCTCTAGAAGCTGAATTGTTGCAGGATAAAATTAAAAAAAAAAAAACAGCAAGAGAAAAAAGAATAAAAGCAACTAAGCAACTGAAAAGGTGGGCCATGAAGTCTAAACTACATGGGAAAAGAGGTAAAGTTCAGACAGGAGACAGGAATTGTCCAGAAGGAAGTAAAAGAGAAAGAAGTTGTAAAGAGTAAGAGAAAAGATAGAGTTGAATCGGACAAATGAAGTGAGATGTTAACATTTCAATGGTGAGTCCAAGTAAGGGAATAAAAAGAGGGGATGTGCTAATCAAATATATTTTTTGGTATGTGTCAAGTTTGATAATAGGTGTGTGAAATATCTAGATTATAATCTTAAAAGCACATTTCTGAAATGCAGCAGAGAAGAAAAAATGGGAAATATGAAGAGCCAAAAAACAAAGGACTAAGCAGTTACATTACTACTCAACAATGTATATATTAAATTCTCTCTGGTCAACTGTGAGAAAAATACCAAAATTCTCAACAAAATGTGGAGGAGATGTCAAAAAATCAACAAGGATGGACAGAGGGCTACATAGCTACATGACAGGAACTTCATACATGTACTTCATGGGGAATTAAAGAGTAAATGATTTTAATGGCCCTGGAGATCAAGAAGGTAAACCCAAGTTTTGGTCCTGGGTTACAAGGACTAAAATGTGGTAAAATGAGCTGCTGATACAGGACAGTGAAACAGGGGAGAGACTGATTCAAGGGATGTCAGCGTTTTAATAAGTAGGGAAATAGGGCACTGAGTGAAGAGAATGATGCTGTGCAGTAATTTGTTAAAGAACAAAGTGGAAAGTGTTGACAACAGATGTAGCAATGGGGAGACAATTAGGAGAGGGATAGAATACCAAAATTGTGGAGATGAGAGGATAATAGGGCATCCCAAATTGGGGATGAGGTAGAGAGCTTGACAAAAGATGGGAAGCACAGTGATGCTACCAAGTCAAGTGTTCAACCAGAAGTCTCAGAAAGAAATGATTCACACACTCTCTTCCACCTTGAAGACAGATAATCAGGTGTATTCAGGACCTTTTTTTTTTTCTGACCAAAGAAATTATGGCGCATTTCAATATCCTGCTCATTATTCAAATGGTTCATCCCATTTTAGTTTACAGACATTTATAATATGGTAGCTAGGAATGAATCCAGTACTTAACGTATATTTTAACAAACACACTGTAGGATAAAATTGAAATGGAATGAGACCAACATTTACTGAACACCTACTATGTACCTAGCTTAATGATAAATGGGGAACACGCATAATCTCACTCAGTGTTCTGTGGTTAAAACATAAGCTCTGATGTCTGAGACCAGGGGCTGGAGTTCATGTTCTGTGTATCTTAGAAAAAATTAATTTGCCTTCTTGGGATTCATTATTTACAGATTATCCTCTATAAAATGAGGATAATAATTTAGCAGGGTTATTATGAGGGTTAAAAACAATAAGACATATGCAGTACTTGTTGCGCAGCACATGGTAAACATATAACAAATGATAGTTATTGTCATCATCTTCATTCTACAGATTAGAAACCTGACTCTGAGTTAAAGTTAGACAATCAAGATTAAAATCCAGATCACGAAATTCCAAAGTCTATTATCTTAAACTAGAGGACCGGTACACGAATTCATGCACTGGTGTGGTCCCTCAGCCTGGCCTGCACCCTCTCACAATCTGGGACCCCTTGGGGGATGTCAGAGAGCCGGTTTTGGCCTGATCCCCGCAGGTCCATCCCCCAAGGGATGTAGCAGTGCATGAAATGGCAGGCAGCTGGGGTGCCGCTCCCGCTCATCCTGGCCCCTCTGTGCCTGCCTCTGCTGCTCGATAGTGCTGCCCCAGAGGTGGGAGAGGCTTATGCTGGCGCAGCTGTGCTCACCAACCATGAGCCCAGCTTCTGGTGCCATTTGGTCAGCTGAGTGGCGCTCCTGCTGGGGGAGTACACTGACCACCAGGTGGCAGCTCCTGCATTGAGTGTCTTCCCCTGGTCATCAGTGCACATCATAGCTACCAGTCGGTCAAGTGGTCACATATGCTTCGATATATATAGGTGCTTTATTTTATTTTTTAAGGCTCCTTTTAATGCTTTATTTTTAATGCTTCTCTTTCTAATAGTGCAACCAAAGATGATTGTTGATTTACATAGACTGTATTGTCAACCATGATCTCTATGCTTTTTCTACATGTTACTTTGATTATGATTTCCTTATCCACCACTTGTGAGAGTTTGTTTTGGGACATAATGGAGGTCACTGCATTATTTGGGTTTAATGATATGAACAACAGAAAAGGTGATGAGTATTCTTCATTTTTTTAAAAATGAAGAATACAAAAAATGTTATAAACATAAAATTATCAGTATGTAGAAAGAAATGGAACTGTATATAGAGAGTGAAAAAATAAGATGAATATAGGCAGATAATTATTTATTTAAAGGATATTAGTGCCATAGACAAAAATGGAGAAATTTGAGAGAAATAATGGGTGCCCATCAGTAGATGGGTGGATAAAACAGTTATGGTACATTTACATAATGAAATATTACTCAGTCAAAAAAATAAAATAAGGAAATCTTACCTTTTGCAACAGCATGGACCTGGAGAGTATTATGCTAAGTGAGATAATCCAGGCAGACAAAACAAATACCATATGATTTCACTTATGTGGAGAATCTAATGAACAAAATAAACACACAAAACAAAAAGAGACTCACAGATACAGAGAACAGATTGACAGGGGAGGGGGGTTGGAAGCCTGGGTAAAAAAAGGTGAAGGGGTTAAGCAAACAAAACAAAACAAACAAAAAAACCCCTTCCAGACAGATAACAGTATGGTGGTTACCAAAGGGAAAGGAGGATAGTGGCGGGTAGAACAGGGAAAGTGGGGATAAATGGGACAAAAGGAGACTTGACCTTGTGTAGTGAACTCATGATACAATATATAGCTGATGCATTATAGAATTGTACACTTGAAACCTATACAATTTTATTAATCAATGTCACCCTAATAAATTCAATAATTTTTTTAAAGAAATAAAAGAAAAAATGTTAGCTTACAAGACAAAATAGACTTCTATTGGGAATTTTGTTGAAAAGATACTTTGATTGACTATCATCTATCTATCTATCTATCTATCTATCTATCTATCTATCTATCATCATCATCTATATTTATTTATTTACTAGAGGCTCAGTGCATGAAATTTGTGCACAGGGTGGGGAGGCCCTCTTCAATGCCAGCCTGCACCCTCTTCAATCCAGGACTCCTCGGGGGATGTCCAACTGCTGGGAGCAGGCCTAAACTGGCAGTCAGACATCCCTCTTGCAAGCCAGGACTGCTGGCTCCTAAATTCTCACCTGCCTGCCTGCCTGACCACCCCTAATCACTTCTGCCTGCCAGCCTGATTGCCCCTAACCACCTCTGCCTTGGCCCCCACCACCATGGCTTTGTCTGGAAGGAGGACCGGACAGCCAAAGATGTCTGGTTGACCCAGTCTAATTAGCATATTACCCTTTTATTAGTATAGATTATTAGTATAGATTATTGACAGTATTACAGATTTCTCCCATTTTCTCCCTCTTTATCCCCCCATCACCCAAACCCCCCAAACACTCATGTCTTCACTACACTATTGCCCTTGTTCATAGGCTATGCATACAAGTATATAAGTTTTTTGGTTTATTTCTCCTCATCCCCCACCCCCACATTGAGATATGTCAGTCTGTTCCATGCCTCCATGCTTTGGGTCTTATTTTGTTGATCAATTCCTTTTGTTCATCAGATTCCACAAATAAGTGAGATCATGTGATATTTGTCTTTCTCTAATTGGCTTATTTCACTTAGCATAATGTTCTCCAGGTTCATCCATTCTGTCCTGGAAGGTAAGAGATCCATCTTTTTTTTACAGCTGCATAGTATTCCATTGTGTAAATATACCACAGTTTTTATCTGTATTAGATACCTCAAAAATCATACTTTTTTTTTTGCCTATATCAGATCGATGAATGAAGCTCAGAGCTAAAGCTTCAATTTTCTTTAAGAATAAAAAATGGGCACATTTGCCCTAACCCAGTGGTCGGCAAACTGCGGCTCGCGAGCCACATGTGGCTCTTTGGCCCCTTGAGTGTGGCTCTTTCACAAAATACCGACTTCTGTGCATGGGCCACGAAGTTTCAATCGCACTGTACATGCGCACCTGCATGTGGTATTTTGTGGAAGAGCCACACTCAAGGGGCCAAAGAGCCACATGTGGCTCACCAGCTGCAGTTTGCCGACCACTGCCCTAACCAGTTTGGCTCAGTGGATAGAGCATCGGCCTGTGGACTGAGGGGTCCAGGGTTGGATTACAGTTAAGGGCACATACTTTGGTTGCAGGCTCCTTCCCTGCCCTGACCCTGGTCAGGGCTCGTGCAGGAGACAACCAATCAATGTGTTTCTCTCACATTGATGTTTCTCTCTGTCTTTGCCTCTCTCTTCCACTCTCTCTAAAAAAAAAATAAAAAGAAATCAATGGAAAAAATATCCTCAGGTGAGGATTAAAAAATAAAAATTGGTACATTTAACTTGACACTGTGGGACCAAATAATTGCTAACTCATTAGGAAACTAGTCAGAAATATAACATGGATTGAGTCCAGAGGGAGAGTAATATCCAGAAATAATTTTGGTTTAATTGCCCTGTCATTTTTCATGAATCTGAGGAAAATACTATGTGTGTTTCCAAAGAGCTGACATTAAATAATAATAAAGTGCGTTGGTGCACTTTATTCTACAGTGAATTTTCAATATCCTAAGGCACAGTGACTGATCTAATGGGTTAACTTGGACTTCATGATACAATCTTATCTGACGGAGAATTTTGTTTCATTGGAATCTCAGTAAAAACTTGTGAGAATGAGCCCTAGCTGGTTTGCCTAGGTGGATAGAGCATTAGCCTGGGGACCAAAGGGACTCTGGTTCCATTAATTGGTCAAGGGCACATACCTTTGTTGCAAGCTCCTCCCCAAACTGAGCCCTGCTCATACAGGAGGCAACCAATCCATGTGTTTCTCTCACATGGATATTTCTCTCTGTCTTTCCCTCTTCTCTTTTCCACGCTCCCTAAAAATTACTAGAAAAATATCCTTGGGTGAGAATTAACAAAAAACAAACAAACAACAACTTGTGAGAATGATTATCAGTGTTCTCTGAGGAATAATAATCCAGTAACATAAAAAGTGATGGCCAATTGTTTCTTCATTGACCACTGTTATTCCATTAGCAACTTAATTCCTTTAAAATGTAACATTCAAAATACTTAAGGCTGTCATTTTTTTAAATCACTGCTCATCAGAGTCTGTCAATCATTTCTTAAAAATTGTCAATCACAGTCAATTGAAGGCATTTTCAGAACTAATGGATAAAAACTTTCTGACCTCATATTTTCCATAACCTTAAAAATCACATGCAAAAGAATATAAAAACTTAAACTCTGTTCTTTGTCATTAGTAACTTTAAATACTATTCAAAGTAAATTTTGGAACATAACATTGGATTTGTCTAATGGTTTGTATTTTAAGCAATCAAAATGAAAATAATGATAGAAATGAAAGAAGTAAAAAAAGCATTCTGTACTCCACCATCACCTGACCGAGGAAAATTCCTTTACCTCTTCTGAGAGCTCTGTTGTTTATTCTGTAAAACATAAATAACATCTTACCTGCCTAGTGAGGGTTCTGAGAAAATGATCTCATGAATTTTCCTCTCACTCTGAGATTTATTTCTATAAACCTTTATTTAGTTGAAATGCACACAAATAAACTGAAACAAAAACAAAACAAGGCCAAAAAGACTCAAACTACTTCTTTAAGCATATTTCCTCTGTGAAATAAGCTTTCTCCTTCTATTCTTTTGTCTTAGTATATTTTTAAAGTTCTATTCCATGTCTTTTTAGTTGCTAGGAGAGCTAAATGCTGAGAGTCAGAGACAGTCCTCAGAATTCCTGGTTGAGAAACCATGGCCATTGTGAGTATCACAACAGCACCTTCATTTGCTAATTTCCCCCAATCTGTTTGCATCCTGCATAAAGACTCAGTGACGGGAGCCAGTCTATGCTTGCTGTTTCAAGGGAAACTGGCCTCAGAACCTAGAGACAGAACCTAGCGAGAGAACATGGCAAAAGATCCTGGACTGAACCTGATTATAGAACATGGCAAGAGAACCGGACTAGAACCTGGTGACTGAACCTGGCTGGAGAACCTGGACAGAACCTGGCTGGAGATCCTAACCAGAACCTTCCTGGAGATCCAGACCAGAACTTGGCTGGAGATCCTGGCTGGAGATCCTGGCTAGGCTGCTGATCAACTGAACACTGTCTCCGTGTCCTTCCTTCTTCGCTGACTCCGTCCACACCTTTGGGGACCCCTGGACCCCCTGGGGTTGGACCCCAGCAACTCAGGATTACCAAATTATGAGGAAAATACAAGAACATCAACATCTACATTTTTTCTTTCTGCCACCACATAGCACTGGGTTGTAACCCTTTGCCATGTTTCTTAAATACTGTGCATGCTCTCATGCAATTTATACTCCTAACAATTGAGATTAACTTGTTAAAACCTACCTGCTGCTTTATAACCTTCCAACTTTTCAAACTATAACTTAATTCTCAAATTCTACCTTCTTCAATTCTAAATACTCACATTGTGTTTTTCTTTATATTTTTATAACTTCTGTCTGTATCATTTTATTCATTAGAATGAAGTTTCTACCAATTTGTTTCAAATTCTGAATTAAGAAAACAGCTGTTGTGTTTGCATTCAGGAAAATCCAAGGGTAATCTAAACACTTTCCTTGGGAAATTCATAAGTGATTCAAGTTCCTGCCTACATTAAAAGTTCATCCTGTAAGAAAAACTTAAAACATTTTAATTGTTACTTGAGTGGTGCTATGTGTCAGAGAGTTCAACAGTTCTGTCCCTAAAGTTTCTATTATCAATAGAACCATCTTCTTTTTAAGGTCCCAGTCTGTGTTCCATTAAATATTTATTGCCCGGAGAAACTAAGATGGCGGCATAGATAAACACCGGGAAATAGTCGCCTCCCACAGCAATAGAAAATTATCCCAAAGGACGGAGCAAACATCGTCCAAAACAACAGGAAGGCTGGCTGAGTGTAATTTCTACAACTAGAAGAAAAGAAAAGCACGCTGAGAGCCAGAGGAGCTGCGGAGGCTGAGTGCAGAGGTACGGCGGCGGCTCGCGCGCGCCGAAAGGGGGTGGCACCTGAGGACACGGCTGTCTTTTTGAATCACAAGCCCCCGACTGCTCTGATCTCCGGTTCTGGGAAGTCTCTGGGGACTTAGGACTCATACGGGCAGAGGCTGCTCTCTCAGGCAGCAGCGGGCGAACTTGGGGGGCCGCTTTCCCTCAGAGGTGCTTGCAGCCGTTGCCGGGACACTGAGACGCGGGACTCCGGGCTCGGAGAATCAGCCATTGCTTCTTTCTCCGGCCTTTTGACTCCCTGAGACCCCGCCCCACCCGGGCTGCGGCAGAGGCTTTTGCATGTGAATGCCCCAGAACTTTGCAACCTGATAATTACCTAACTGCAGCCAGGCCAGCCAGACCCGGAACTTCCAAGAGAAGGCCCAAGGCCCCCAAGCGGCTTGCATTGCTTCACAGCTGAGCCTCTTCATAGTTCCTGCTGTGTGGCCTCAGGCAGGGGCTGAATTAGCACCTCCTTAGATCCAGGAGCCACTGTACCCAGTGGTCAGAGGGGGTCCATTCTCCCACTTCAGACACAGCTGCTTCCCACAGCCAATTGGCCTGGAGGTCAATTCCTCCCAGTGATCCTACATCAACCAAGGCACCAAGAGTGCACCAAGAGTGTCCACTCCAGGTAACTGGGGAGGCTGAGCCACTGGGCCCTACAGGACACCCGGCGCGCAGGCCACTCTATCAACACAGGGAAGCAGCCAAAATGCGGAGACAAAGAAACAGGTCACAATTGGCAGAAACGGAGGAGGCCAGACGACTGGATATAGAGTTCAAGGCCACGTTTATAAGGTTTGTCAAGAATTTTATGGAAACCGCCGATAAATTTAATGAATCCCTCAAGGAGTATGGTGAGACCATGGAGGTCATGAAAAAGGACCAATTAGAAATTATGCATACACTGACTGAAATAAAGAATACTTTACAGAGATCCAACAGCAGACAAGAGGATCCCAAGAATCAAGTCAAAGATTTGAAATGCAAAGAAACAAAAAATACCCAACCGAAAAAGAAAAAAGAAAAGAGATTCAAAAAATATGAAGATAGTGTAAGGAACCTCTGGGACAACTTCAAGCGTACCAACATCAGAATTATAGGGGTACCAGAAGGAGAGAGAGGGCAAGATATTGAAAACCTTTTTGAAGAAATAATGACAGAAAACTTCCCCCACCTGGTGAAAGAAATGGACTTACAAGTCCAGGAAGCGCAGAGAACCCCAAACAAAAGGAATCCAAAGAGGACCACACCAAGACACATCATAATTAAAATGCCAAGAGCAAAAGATAAAGAGAGAATCTTAAAAGCAGCAAGAGAAAGACAGTCAGTTACCTACAAGGGAGTACCCATCCGACTGTCAGCTGATTTCTCAACAGAAACCATGCAGGCCAGAAGAGAGTGGCAAGAAATATTCAAAGAGATGAATAGCAAGAACCTGCAACCAAGATTACTTTATCCAGCAAAGCTATCATTCAGAATGGAAGGTCAGATAAAGAGCTTCACGGATAAGAAAAAGCTAAAGGAGTTCATCACCACCAAACCAGCATTACATGAAATGCTGAAAGGTATTCTTTAAGAAGAGGAAAAAGAAAAAGGAACTCTTACCATTTGCCACAGCATGGATGGAACTGGAGAGTGGATAAATACCACAAGATCTCACTTATTTGTGGAATATAATGAACAACATAAACTGATGAACAAGGACTGATCCAGAGACGGAGAGGCATTGATTGGACTGTCGGGCCTTGGAGGGAAGGTAGGGGAGGGTGGGGGCAAGGGGGAAAGATCAACCAAAGGACTTATATGTAAGCATATAGGCCTAACCAATGGACACGGACAACGGGGGGCTGAGGGGGTGAGCGGGGAGAGGGGGGGTAGAGGGTACACATATGTAATATCTTAATCAATAAAAAATATTAAAAAAAAATATTTATTGCCCTTTTTTCCATTACACACACACACACACACACACACACACACACACACACACACACACGAGAAGGGGTGCCTTTAGGGTTGACCTAGCTCTGACAACAAGTGAAAATAAGTGAGCAAAGTTTCTAGAAACATTCAAAATGCAGGTCATCATTCTTTCTTCTTCCCAAGACATTCAAAAGTACAGGTTACTCCACACATCAATGGACAAATGCCCTATCTTTCCAAGGAGAGTTTGACTCTCTTAGACAAAAAGTCAGAGGATGTATAACCCATGGACACAGACAGTAGGTTGATGAAGGCCTGGGGAGGGGGGCAGGTGTGAGCTAGAAGAGATCAATGGGGGAAAAGGGAGCATACAATGAAGACTTTTTTAAAGTAGATTTTTTAAAAATGTCAAAGAGGTAAGAATTAAGGTAGAAAGTTAGGTTATTTGACGATAATAAGTTAATTTGATGAACTAGAGTTAAAAAATTGTTAAAGCCATTTGCAAGATGTGTTAAACAAAAATATTGTTGATAAATTTGGAGGAAAATATAAGTAGTATCAAAACAGCATAATGTTTTATTTTACCCAAATTATTCCTACTAGTGCCTATAAGATACAAAGATAAACTAACATTACCTCCTTGCTCTCTAGAAAATTGTTATGTTAAATATATGACACATAAATATATTCTAGTAATATATTCTTAGAATCCTGAAACACCAATAAGAAAGAATATATGCACCCCTATGTTCATAGCAGTGCAATTTGCAATGGCTAAGATTTGGAAACAGCCCGAGTGCCCATCAGCAGATGAGTGGATAAAAAAGCTGTGACATATTTACACAACAAAATACTATGCAGCAGTAAAAAGGAAGGAACTCTTACCCTTCGAGACAGCATGGAGGGACTATAGAGTATTATGCTAAGTGAAATAAGCCAGTCAAAGAAAGACAAGTATCATATGATACCACTCATATGCAGAATCTACTGAATAAAATAAACTGATGAACAAAATAGGTCCAGAGACATAGAAACATGGAACAGACTGTTGAATCTCAGAGGGAAGGCAGGGGAGGGTGGTTAGGTGGGTGGGTAGAGAATTTGTATGCATATATGCCTAACCCATGGACACAGACAATAGGGTGGTAAAGTCCTAGGGAGTGGGCTGGACGAGGTCAATGGGGAGAAAAAGGAGACATATGTAATACTGTCAACAATAAAGATTAAAAGAAAAGAAATGAAAAGAGGTATTTGAATCTCCATACTGCTAAGGGCAAGAAGGAAGTTGAGGGAACTCTGTGGCAAAGGAGCCCAAGACACTTTTAATGGGAAACGAAGGATGTTCCAGAAGGCACAACCAAGAATCCAAAGTGCAGAATCAAGAGCTCTGATGGATCATAGTACTGAGACCTAATCCAGGAACTAGCACTCTGTTATCCAGCTGGTGTTCAGTAGTACTGAGACCTAATCCAGGAACTAGCACTCTGTTATCCAGCTGGTGTTCAGTAGTACTGAGACCTAATCCAGGAAATAGCACTCTGTTATCCAGCTGGTGTTCAGCAGTACTGAGACCTAATCCAGGAACTAGCACTCTGTTATCCAGCTGGTGTTCAGCAGTACTGAGACCTAATCCAGGAACTAGCACTCTGTTATCCAGCTGGTGTTCAGCAGTACTGAGACCTAATCCAGGAAATAGCACTCTGTTATCCAGCTGGTGTTCAGTAGTACTGAGACCTAATCCAGGAAATAGCACTCTGTTATCCAGCTGGTGTTCAGCAGTACTGAGACCTAATCCAGGAAATAGCACTCTGTTATCCAGCTGGTGTTCAGTAGTACTGAGACCTAATCCAGGAACTAGCACTCTGTTATCCAGCTGGTGTTCAGCAGTACTGAGACCTAATCCAGGAACTAGCACTCTGTTATCCAGCCGGTATTCAGCAGTACTGAGACCTAATCCAGGAACTAGCACTCTGTTATCCAGCTGGTGTTCAGTAGTACTGAGACCTAATCCAGGAACTAGCACTCTGTTATCCAGCTGGTGTTCAGTAGTACTGAGACCTAATCCAGGAACTAGCACTCTGTTATCCAGGTGGTGTTCAGTAGTACTGAGACCTAATCCAGGAACTAGCACTCTGTTATCCAGCTGGTGTTCAGCAGTACTGTGACCTAATCCAGGAACTAGCACTCTGTTATCCAGCTGGTGTTCAGCAGTACTGAGACCTAATCCAGGATCTAGCACTCTGTTATCCAGCTGGTGTTCAGCAGTACTGAGACCTAATACAGGAACTATCACTCTGTTATCCAGCTGGTGTTCAGTACTACTGAGACCTAATCCAGGAACTAGCACTCTGTTATCCAGCTGGTGTTCAGTACTACTGAGACCTAATCCAGGAACTAGGACTCTGTTATCCAGCTGGTGTTCAGAGTTTCTGTGGATGAGTGACTGCTGTAGGCCTCCCATTCCTACTTTCTTGATGAAAGTATCCAGAGTTGTTACCAAAGCCTGTCTCCCATTGTATGTTGGGAGTAAGGAAGAGGAAATACCTCTTTAGTTCTGACTTTCAAATTGAGACATGTGCTCAAGGGACTGTACTTGAAGAAATGTACTGGAGGGGCCACTTCTGTATCTACACTTGATTTAGATAAAAATATCCTGCTACTTGAGAATGAGACTGATTCTGAAATGGGGAATTAGTGTGTTCTTGGAGAAGGATTGAGAGCATGTGCGGACTACGAATTCTCGTGGACCAACTGGAAGGTTCTTTCTTCCAAATATATCTGTAGCAATAATTCTGATCCCTCAAGCTCTTTCAGTATATTGTCTGTACTCCATAAAGAGGTAAATTTTTTTACATTCCCATTATAATTGGACAGGCCTTCTGGCTGTCTTTATGAAGAGAATGCAGTGAAAATGATGCTGCATGATCTGAGGCAAGGTCATGAAAACAATATGTTTTAATCTCTCTCTCTCTCTCTCTCTCTCTCTCTCTCTCTCTCTCTCTCTCTCCTCCCTCTCTCTCTCTCTCTCTCTCTCTCTCTCTCTCTCTCTCTCTCTCTCTCTCCTCCCTCTCTCTCTCTCTCTCTCTCTCTCTCTCTCTCTCTCTCTCTCTCTCTCCCTTCCCTTGGAAGGCAGTCATCATTCCATAAGGAAACTCAGCCCACCTAAAGAGGTTTCTGGCCAACAGATACAGCTGAATTCCTGACAATCCACATCAACCTCCTGACATGTAAGTTAGCAAGGTTTCAGATGATTCCAGCCTTCAACCTTTAGAACCATCACAACTGATATTAAAAAGATTACAGGTGAGCTAGCTTTGAGGATTCGTGCCCACATTTCAAATTAAATAGCAAAAAATAAATTGTCATGGAGTTTAAGCTGTACATTTGGAGTGGTTTGATTCATAGCCATATTGTACTGGTTTGGTTCACAGCAAAAGTGTTATTTAACATGTATGTAGTATTTGCAGAAATAATTAGAGGAATGAGTAAAGATTTTTATAGAGGGAAAAGGTGAAAATTCAAAGGACAATGTGAGATCAAAAGCACAAGTGAGATGATTAATCATAAAAGATCTAGGACATTTCTTTCTCTGGGGAAGGAGAGTGAGAGGGTTGACAATATAAAGATAATTGCAGAATAGGAAAACTATTCTTAAAAAGACATTTATTTTTTAGGTAAAATGTTTATGGAACACTGAAACACTTTACCTTCTTAGAAACTATGTGTTAAATCTATTTCACATACTTATTCACAGTGATAAATACTACTTACCTTTTCAATTTTACAGTGTTCCTGGTCTACTGCATATTTTAATTCAAATTTGTAATGCTTTTTTAAAAGGCTAAGTAAGATAAGCATAGTTTGCTTTAAAAAGCAAAAAAAAAACCCCAAAAAAACTCCTAAGCAGTCCACCCAAAATTAATCATTGTGCCCCCTTTTCTCATAGTTCTTTCCTTAATGGTTTGGAGATGAGCAGTCACATTACCATTATGTATGAATACTACTAAGCATAAATAAGTGGGACCTGTGGCCCTGCAAACAGATTTCATTAAAGTACCTAGATTAACACATTTTAAAGGTCTCTTTAATGAATCTTTGTCCTTGTGATACAACATAAGCAAGAATAGGGCAAACTAAGTTGTAGAATTTTATGCCTCCATCTCTAGCTTCAAACAATTAAGGGAGTTATAAATAAGCTCTACTATCTTTATCCCACTCAAAAATAATGAATGAGCCATCCTCATGAATCACAAGACGATCGCTTCAACCCATCACAATACCAAGATCATGAAAGCAAGATTTTAAGCCAACATTATATTTTAGAATAAATCATGGACTTGGTAACTACTTCAGAATTGTAAATGTTATGATTTTTAGAGTTATAGCATAGTTCATATATCAAACTGTGACATCTATGCACCCCATCATAGAATCACTGGAGCTTTTCTAATTTTCAGAACAAACCTTTGTGAGTTCAGTTTTTAAAAAATTACTGCAATGAGAAAAGTGGTCAAACAAGAGCATTTGGACATATTTTAAAAAAAGATTTTGTAGTGAAATTTATATTAATTGTCAAATATAAATGGGAAGGCAATTACTTAAAAATTATGAGTTATAACCTAGAAAAATTAAGAAATTATTGCTGAAACAAAGGGTTGCTTTTGGTTTTTACTGGTGAATGGTAACAAAGGATTTTTAAAAACATTATTCAAAACAAGATTTTTCAAGCTGATAGAATTGTTTTTTATTATTTTTTTAGTTTTTAGTTTTTGAGGAAGAGAGAAAGTTATGGGCATACAATTATGCAATTGGATTAGTTGAAAATAGAACTACCTATTGCCTCATAATTTAATATTCATCATATATCAGTGGAGCATTTCTTTTTGTAAACTGTATATTACAATTTATCTAACATTGATATTAATCAAGAGTGTATCTTCAAAAGCATTATTGTAGGATACTATTATTAAACTAGAGGCTCAGTGCACAAAAATTTATCGGGGGGGGCGTGTCCCTCAGCCCAGCTGCCCCCTCTCACAGTCTGGGAACCCTCAGGGGATGTCCTACTAATGGCTTAAACCCTCTCCCCACAGAGAGTGGGCCTAAGTTGCAGTCTGTCTTCCCTTTGTGGGAGGTGACCAGGCTGATCAGGGGAAGACACTGCCTCCATCACCCCCCTGCTGCTGCCACTGCCGGGCACCATGGCTCCTGACCCTCGGCCCTCACTTCTTAGTGCTGGCCCTGCCCCCCTCCCTCTAGTGTGAAGGGCCAGGCCAGCAGGGAGAGGGGCTGTGAGAGGTTGAGGCACTGCTGTTGCACCCTGTTCAGCCTCTATGGAGGCTCTGGGACTGTGGTGCTGTGGCCTCTCCTGCCGCAACCTCTATGGATGGAGGGGCCATGGCATGGGTGGGCTGACCAGGCCCACAGCACCCACCACCTCTCCCAGTGCTGCCTCTGCAGAAGGAGGGGCCATGGCATGGGTGGGACTGGACAGGGCCTGTGACACCGCTGCCTGCCCCAGTGCTGTCACCTTGCCCAGTGCCTCCACCTCTCCCAGTGTCGTCGGGCCTCGGCCCTCGCAGCCACTGTGGCTTTGTCTGGAAGGACATCCAGAAGACGTCTGGTCTAATTAGCATATTACCCTTTTATTATATAGATTCTAAAATGTAGGAAGATTAAGGGGGAAAATAAATATTTTACTCTAATTTGAACTTACTGCTATGAGGGCTGGTTAAAAACTTTTTATTTCTTATCCAGTTGGTGTGGCTTAGTGGTTGAGCATTGAGCTACAAACCAGGAGGGCTCGGTTTGATTTCGGTCAGGGCATATGCACAGGTTGCAGGCTCAGTCCCCAATGGGCATGAAGGAGGGAGCTGATAAATGATTTTCTCTCATCATTGATGTTTCTTTTTTTTAAAAAAATTCTTTATTGTTGATTTTCCCTATTGACCTCTCCCCACCCATTCCTACCCTCCAGCATAGACCCTCACCCCCCTACAGTCTGTGTCCATTGGTTATGTTTATAGGCATGCATACAACTCCTTTGGTTGATCTCTTACTCCCCTCCCCCTGCCTTGCTTCATAGGTTGGACAGTCTGTTTGATGCTTCTATGTCTCTGGATCTATTTCTGTTCATCAGTTTATGTTATTCATTATATTCCACAAATGAGTGAGACCATGTGATGTTTATCTTTCTCTGACTGGCTTATTTCACTTAGCATAATGCTCTCTAGTTCCATCCATGCTGTTGCAAATGGTAAGAGTTCTTTCATTTCCACAGCAGGGTAGTATTCCATTGTGTAGATGTACCATAGTTTTTTAATTAACTCATCTGCTGATGGGCACTTAGGCTATTTTCAAATCTTAGCTATTGTAAATTGTGCTGCTATGAACATAGGGGTGCATATATCTCTTCGGATTGGTGTTTGTATTTTCTTGGGATATACTCCTAGAAGTGGGATCACTGGGTCAAATGGGAGCTCCATTTTTAATTTTTTAAGGAAACTCCATACTGTTTTCCACAGTGGCTGCACCAGTCTGTATTCCCACCAGCAGTGCAGGAGGATTCCTTTTCCTCCACATCCTCGCCAGCACTTGTTGATTTGTTGATTTGTTGATGATAGCCATTCTGACAGGTGTGAGATGGTACCTCATTGTTGTTTTGATTTGCATCTCTCAGATGATTAGTAACTTTGAGCATGTTTTCATATGCCTCTCGGCCTTCTGTATGTCCTTTTTCAAAAAGTGTCTATGTATGTCCTTTACGCATTTTTTGATTGGATTGTTTATCTTCCTTTTGTTAAGTTGTTTGAGTTCCCTATAAATTTTGGAGATTAAGCCCTTATCGGATAGAATATTGGCAAATATGTTCTCCCATGCAGTGGTCTCTCTTGTTGTTTTGTTGATGGCTTTGTTTGCTGTGCAGAAGCTTTCTATTTTGATGTAGTCCCATTTGTTTATTTTCTCCTTAGTTTCCATTGTCCTAGGAGATGTATTAGTAAACATATTACTATGAGATATGTCTGATATTTTGCTGCCTATGAATTATTCAAAAATTTTTATGGTTTCCCATCTTAAGTTTAAATTTTTTATCCATTTTAAGTTTATTTTTGTGTAGGCTGTAAGTTGGTCATCCAGTTTCATTTTTTGTTTTTTTACATGTATCTGTCCAATTTTCCCAACACTATTTACTGAAGAGACTGTCTATACTCCATTGTATGTTCTTGCCTCCTTTGTCAAATATTAATTGAGCATAATGGCTTGGGTCAATTTCTGAGTCCTCTGATCTGTTCCATCGGTCTATATGTCTGTTCTTGTGCCAGTTCCAGCCAGTTTTGAGAACAGTGGCTTTGTAATATAACTTGATATTTGATATTGTGATCCCTCCAACTTTGTTCTTCTTTCTCGGGATGGCAGCAGCTATTCGGGGTCTTTTTTATTGCAAATAAATTTTTGGAGAGTTTATTCTAGTTCTGTGAAATATGTCATTGATATTTTAATGGGGATTGCTGTTTTTATCTCTCTCTCTCCCCCCTTCCTCTCTGAAATCAATTAAAAACACTCTTATTTCTTTATAAATATGACATGACATTAGGGAAGACTATGTTTTCAAAAACTTTTTTTTAAGAATTCACACATACTTTCATCAGGCATTCCAGATGGTTACTTTTTACCCCTTTAAAATAGATGTAAAGAATAATAAGCCAGTCAGGGAAAGACAAATACCATATGATATCATGTAAATATGGAACATAATGAACAAAAGAAACTAACAAACAAAGTGGAGACAGACTTACGGATACAGAGAACAGAATGACAGCTGTCAGAGGGGTGGGGGTTGGAGGCTAGGTGAAAATGGTGAAGGGATTAAGCAAAGAAAAAAAAAGACTCATGGACACAGACAATAGTATGGTGATTGCCAAAGGGAAGGGATTCAGGGTGGGGCGGGAGTAGAAGAAGGTAAAGGGGGCATAAATGGTGATGGAAGGAGACTTGATTTGGATGGTAAACACACAATACAATATACAGATGATGTACTGTCGAATTGTATACCTGAAACATATAATTTAATTAATTTCACCCCAATAAGTTCAATAAAAATTAAAAGTGTTAAGCACACAGCATAGCACAGACATACCAGGTGCTTTTTCGGTGACTAAAAATCTCAAGTGAATTGATATAACAAGATTCCAAATTTTGGGATGAGAATTTTGGACTCACATTACTATTTATTTACAGATAATTTAAGTTTGAATTATCATTAGTTTTACTTTTGATTTCTCAAATATAGAACTTTAGGACACACTATTCTTTTAGATATACAAAACCATTTCAGTCCTGTACGATGCCTAGATCCTAACACAGTATAACATTTTTCTAGGTTGACTCCTTCTCTGAAAGAGATAAACATACTGTGGTACAAATGGTTTTTAAAATCCAAAGAAATTAATAGGAAATTCAGTTATTTATCTTGGAATAGCCATAGACAGTGAGTTTTCCATACACACAAAATACAGTTGAACTAGACAACTTATTGATGTGTTCATAAAAATGTGTTTTGCTCTTCTCTAAAAGAGTGCAGCAATAAGAATTCAAATACAAAATAGAAAACCAGACCTAAATTTAGCATTTAATATAATTTATAAAAAATCCTATTTAAAGGAGCATTCTATAAATTCATCCTATTTCAACTTTTCTTTTCAATTTCTAGCACTTCAGAACTGTTCCTGCTTGAAGTCCAATTTGTGATTACTTACTGCCTTACTTCTTTACGTTACCAACCATTTGTCTCTTCCTGAAAAATAAAAATAAGGACATCAGCACACCTGTCACCAGCACCATCATAAAAAGGCACACACACACACACACAGACACACACACACATACACACACACAGAGACACACACACATACAGACACACACACATACAGACACACTCACACATACACACACACACATACAGACACACACACACATACAGACACACACACAGAGAGACACACACACACACATACAGACACACACACACATACAGACACACACACATACACATACACACACATACAGACACACACACATACAGACACACACACATACAGACACACACACACACAGACACACACACACACACCACGACTTTTTGTCATTCATAAAGCTTACACAATTCCCAAACTACTTATAATCTATTTTCTTATTGTCCACTAATAATTTCCACTAGTAATTTTAACTCCATAAAATATAGGTATGCACATACTTTTTATTTCAGTTCCAAAGAGTCTTATAGTACATTTTCTGCAGAATTGACATATTCTAGTGTAGCTATTAGTATAATGTGGAGAGAACATTTTTCTTATGTGATGTTTATTATTTATAGGAATATCAAAAAGAAATTTCATGGCAAGTAGAATCACAGATAAAATTCTGAGGATAAAATTCAATGGGGACAAAAATATACACAAATAACCAAATGGAACAAACATACATTCTTTCAAAAATCTAGGCTTACAGCATTTCTCATTTATTTGCTTTTAAGTTTAATTGCTAGTTTTATTAGTAAAAACCAAGCAAACAAAAAAATCTAAGATAACAGTGTTTAAATTACTATAGGCAACACAAACTCCCCACAGCCTATGAAACATTTCAACTGTAAAAATGTGACAGAAACTATGATGGAAAATATTCCTAGAATATTAGCTACATTTTCTTTTTTTTTCATTAACTGCTATTTAAGTTTTTAAAGACATTTTTAGAGATTTAGTTCAATTCAGCAAACCTATATTGAATACCAGTTATGTGCCAAATGCTGAGCTAAATGATAGATTACAAAAATGACTAAAATACAACTCTTGCCTTCTTTCTTGCAACATTTATTTCTTTTGTATTACCTAGTTCACTAACGATCTGGAATACTTCAAGATAATTGGGATATATCAGTGTTCACAACTAATACCCTACATGGCTAGAAAAAAAGTACATATCTGCCCTGTGGAACTTACATGCTAATGATGGGGGGCATAAAATACACATAATTAAATAAATCATACAATATTGGAATTCTTTAAAGGAATATGCAAAATGGAAAATAAAGTTTTGTGTGACTTTTTTCAAAGAATCCAATGAAAAAATGGGCAAAGGACCTAAACAGACACTTCTCCAAGTGGATATACAGAGGGCCAACAGACATATGAAAAAATGCTCAAAGTCACTAATCATCCGCGAGATGCAAATCAAAACAACAATGAGACATCACCTCATACCTGTCAGAATGACTATAATTAACAAATCAACAAACGACAAATGTTGACCAGGTTGTGGAGAAAAGGGAACCCCTGGTATACTGCTGGTGGGAATGCAGACTGGTGCAGCCATAATGGAAAACATTATGAAGTTTCCTCAAAAAATTAAAAATGGAACTCCCGTTTGACCAGTAATCCCACTTCTAGAAATATATCCTAAGAAACCCAAAACACTCATCAGAAAGAATATATGCACCCCTATGTTCATAGCAGTGCAATTTACAATAGCTAAGATTTGGAAACAGCCTAAGTGCCCATCAGCAAATTAGTGGATAAAAAAAAAAAAAAACCTGTGGTATATTTATATAATGGAATACTACATGGCTATAAAAAAGAAAGAACTCTTACCATTTGCAACAGCATGGATGGACCGGGAAAGTATTACTATCATTTTGTTCTAGTTTGATTCCCAATATCCCTTCCCTGTGAAGCTTCTCGTATTCCACCTAACTGTACTCATTCCCTCAGTAATTGTATATCCACTTTGTGCCATGTTATTTTTAGTATGTTGCTTTGCTACTGTGATAGTTGATTCATTTGATTTCCAGTTTGGTTCTCCATACAATGCAAGTAATCAGAAATACTTCTACACACAGTAATCCCTTTATCCTCTAGAACAGTGGTCGGCAAACTGCGGCTCATGAGCCACATGCGGCTCTTTGGCCCCTTGAGTGTGGCCACGAAGTTTCAATCACACTGTACGTGTGCGCCCACACGTGGTATTTTGTGGAAGAGCCACACTCAAGGGGCGGCAGTTTGCCGACCACTGCTCTAGGATAATTAGGATATCATTAAGGGTGAAGACAGGTATCATCCTAATTATCAACTTTTAAGAGATGCTTAATCAATGATACAGTGGTCTTCATGCAAAGTTGGCCTGAGGATCTTATGTTACACTAGAGGCCTGATACACGAAATTCGTGCAAGAGTAGGCCTTCCTTCCCCAAGCTGCCAGCACAGGTTTCCCTCTGGCACCCAGGACCCAGGCTTCCCTTGCAGCCCTGGCTTTGTCCGGGAGGAAGTCCTGTCTAATTAGCATATTACGCATTTATTATTATAGATGGGCAGAGGAAAAACATGTTCTGACCCATGAGCTTAGGCAATAAAGGGATGTGTTCACTTATTTATCTTTTGATAGGTGAAAAGCCAGACTCAGGGACTGAAAAAGGGAAAGTTATATGGTTGTGAATCTTTCAAAGATTACCCTTCTACCTAGAAGAGACATTTTCCCCTCTCATCGGGCAATAAACATAAAGATGGTTTAGTTTCTCTTTGTTTTATGGTTTCAAAATTCTGACAAAGAAGTTATAAGGGCAAGTTAACTTATTAAAATGCTTTGAGCCCTTTGAAGAAAAGATATTTTTATTAGAATATGTTCAAGGCATTCTTTCTGTCTGCAATCTTTTCTCTCATAAAAAATATTTTCTTTCAAATAGACCTAAAGTATTGAATGTGTTTTCACTTACATTTATTTCATCTCCTTGTATATGTGAGGGCCCATCTGAAGTAATAACCTCTTTGTTAAAACTTTATCTCTTCAAAAAGTAATAAAGCCAAGAAAATTTAACAAGCCAAATGCACAATATGCTAGAATATATGTATTAATCTCATTATTGATTCATGATGTCCTGAATCATTCCCCCTTTGCCCTTCACCATATCTCAGTACACACTGGATATAATCACCTTCTCCAAAAGTGTGTCTATGTGTGTTGTAGCCAAAGATGAAACTGCTGGCAATTAGCTGGCCCACTCCTCTGCCAAGGATTGAAATAAATCTTTATTCCAGGTATTAGAAAGACAGAAACACCCCTTGTCCCCAACATGTGATTCCTTAAATAGTACCCCAGTGGCATGACAGAGTCCATGAACTACTTTAAGCCTAATTTATTTCCAGAATATGACCTAGGTGCTGGGGAGAATAGAACACATTATCTGATGTTGAGATTGCTCAACTGTACTCTAGAGAATCGAAACATTACGAAGCATATGGTATGAATATTGTCCTGGTGAAGGCACATTGTTCCACTTTGGAATTTAAAATAAGCAATGCAGAAATTGTTATTAACTAACTCAGACCCTACTTCCAAATCATAAGGCTTTATAAAATTTTTAGAAAGCAATATAGTAGATGACGTATTCGAAAGGTGTTCTGTGTTCCACATCAGGGTCAGGGATTCTACAAAGAAAAAAATCTTATTAATCGCTGCCTATAAAGATCATTAAAAACAAGCAAGCAAGTTTTAGCTTTGTCTTTCCCCCATTCAAACAGTGGTAATGACGGTGTTCAGTAACAAAGCTTTTGAGCTGCTGGCTGATGCTGAAGTTAAATGTATATGACAGAACTACCAGCACTGATGGATGGCTCTGGACCAGCTGTGCTGGCAAAAGACTGGGATGTTTGCAATGGTTGGTTATCAGTGAAAATGGGCATTACCTGATTTGGCATTTGAGCATTTTGCATAACCTGAAGTGATGGTCGGCACTGAACCCTGAAGACATAATGGTAGCAGGGTTAATATTTGGTAGAATCTGTCTGTCAACTGCGGTGACATATTATTTATTGAATCCCAGAAATAGTCTATTTGATAAAAACCTCAGTGGGGAACACTAGCAACTATATAGATTCTAATTGGTCTTTAGTAGTTTTTATGAGACTTATAGTATAGTATGAAAATGTCTAAAAATGTTCTCATTTCCATCCTTTATTTTTCGGCCAAACCACTATAAGTTTATATTTTGAAGTCCATTTGCCCTCATATGCATTATTATTTTTCTCAGCCTGTCTATAAATATATTGATTTTATATACTAGTTTTATCTGGTATATTTTTATGTATCTGTTTACATTCAACAGTTAAAAAATATAAACTGGATTTATAGCTGTTTACATACAAACCTCAAGAATCCTAACATAGTGAATAAAACCAAGTGTCAAAGAAAGATGGCAAAAATGTATCTCAAAAATCATGCTGAAGTTATTGCGATTAAAAATAAATGTACTCAACCAAAGAACCTGTATGCATATATGCATAACTCATGGACACAGACACGTGGTGAAGGCCTGGGGCGGAGGCGGGCTACAGGGGAGTCAATGGGGCAATAAAGGGGACATATGTAAAAGTTTCAACAATAAAGATTTAAAAACAATAAATAAATGTAAATATAATGCTGGAGTTCCAAGTGTCCCAAGCAAAAAAGGGAAAATATGGGAAGCAGACCTCTTTTTATCTTGAAGCAAGCATATCAACTTATCAGAGAAAAACTTGCTTTTTCTTGTTTTACATTCTGAAAGTAAAATTTCTAACTTTCTTTTCCTTTAAAAATAAGAACCATGTAATAAAGTATTGCCCAGTGCGCAAAAGGAAAGTTTTTACAGAAACTGCAATGATGTTCATCACATAACTGTTCCTCTTACTTGACCTAAAGGAGATAAGAACACAGTGATAAACCAGAATTCTGTCAAGGAACAGGAAGGGGGAAAAAAAAAAAAAGATTTAGTTATGAAGCCTTTTGGCAACCTGACCTAAAATGAGGCTCAAATAACACTGTAATGCTAAGAAACAAACCAAATGCTTCTGAAAGCTCATTCATAATTATATTGGAAATATAAGCTATCTTTATTTGCAAATCACTTTAGCAGCTACAATAATTTTTCTAGGTAGTTATTGAATAAGTATCCTATATAATAAAAAGCCTAATATGCTAAGTGTCTGACCGTCCGTTCGACCAGTCGCTATGACACACACTGACTATCAGGGGGTGGACACTCTGACCAATAGCTTAGTTTGCTGCTGGGGTCCAGATGATCAGGACTGGGCAAGACAGCCCAGACATGCCCTGGACAAATCTGTGCAATGGGCAGGTTTCTGCCTGATCCAGGCCTCTAATTAAATAATAATAAAATATAATAAATAACATACCTGAAATTTATATTAGATGAGTCCTTCTTGACATATAAAAAAAACTGTGTGTTTTCAAAACTCTGATTAAGCCCTAGCCAGTTTGGCTCAGTGGATAGTGCATCGGCCTGTGGACTGAAGGGTCCCAGGTCCAATTCTGGTCAAGGGCAATGCCCAGGTTGGGGGCTTGATTCCCAGTAGGGGGCATGCAGGAGGTAGCCAATCAATGATTCTCTCTCATCACTGATGTTTCTATCTCTTTCTCCTTCTCCTTTACTCTCTGAAATCAAAAAAATATATTAAAAACAAAAACAAAAACCTCTGATTACGGTTGTCCATAGTAGACCAACTGCTGAGTGGTAAAAGCCAGAGACCCTGAGCCAGGTGCTCCGAGGTTATGTCAATGAGTTTCAATACATCAAAATGACATTCTTTCAGGAACATCATTTCTAAAGTATAGGCAGAGATAGCGTCTTAGGTAAAAGTAGAATGAATACTCAAGGTCACCTTTATTTTTATAATATCCTATATAATAAAAGCCTAGGTGCCGTTGCACAACATCGTCACAAGATGGTTGCTGCGATGTTGTCACAAGATATTCACCACAAGATGGCCGCCCTCACGTCATTGCAAGATGGCTACTCTCATGTCATCGCAAGATGGCTGCCACAAGATGGCTGGCAAAGGAGGGCATTTGGGGGCAATCAGGTCAGCAGGGGAGGGAAGTTGGGGGCAACCAGGTCAGCAGAGCATGGCAGTTGGGGGCGAGATCAGGCCAGCAGGGGAGGGCAGTTGGGGGTGATCGGTCTGGCAGGGGAGTGGTTAGGGGCTGATCAGGCAGGCGAGCGGTTAGGAGCCAGCAGTCCTGGATTGTGAGAAGGATGTCTGACTGCCAATCCCGTAGGGATTGGGCCTAAACCGGCAGTTGGACATCCCCCAGGGGGTCCCAGATTGGAGAGGGTGCAGGCTGAGTTGAGGGACACCCCCTCCCATGCACAAATTTCATGCACCAGGCCTCTATAAGCAGTCAAATAAACAAATGAGAGAAAGATGATTGAGACAGTTAAACACCTTTGTATAAGTATACATTCTAATATTTACATTGACTAGTATGAAATTGTCATTTTTTGCAGCAAAAGAAGTTGAATATTGGCAATCTCACATGGTTCTATGATAGATTTTATTTCCTCAACCATACATTTTTTGAAACATACATATATAAAGTTAGAATTATTCCTATATAGTATACTCTTAAAAATATCATATATAGTTATAGAAAAATTAGTTGTAATTTTATCAAGTAACTGATTTTTAGAAACAATGTTACAAAAAAGTCTTTTATTTTGTCCACATAATATACTAATATACTTCACCACTGCTGGGTTGATACTTTTGCTCCAAGAGAAAAAGTAGACAAAAAAATAGATTGCAAAAACCAGACTGATCAATTACACTTACAAAACCCTTAGGGGTAGAGATAAAAAAAAATAAATGAAATGAATTTGTCTGAATAGAATTATTTTTACCATAGAACTAAACTCTGTTTTTGGATCTTATTTTAAAAAGAAAGCTAGTATTGTGCAAATTGCATGCGATAAAGCAACATTTTCCAAATTGGTGGTCTGAATAACAAGACCTGTTACAAGACATTGCTCCATGGTTAAGTGTGAAAAAACACAGGTTAAAGAAAGTTAATCAGATTGATTAACTGAAGCATTTCTTTGTCTTTCAAATGATAATGTATTTTGTAACTAATCTGGAAAGGGTCATACTATTCAGAATTTGCCACATATATTTGATTAAGAAATACTTACTTAATTGAATACACATGTTTCTTAGGTTTCAGTTAGGGAGCTACTATCAGGGAGTCAACCAAAGAAACCCAAATCCTCAACGAAAAATAATATCATTGAAATAATACTTATCAGCAAGGGCATTACATAACCTAAGAACAGAACAAAACTTTATTTCAAGGTTTATGTGCTGGTCAAAGATTTACATCTGAATAATCCTCAGTATTTGATTAAAAACCAGAAGTAAACCAACTTAAAGTCAGAGTCATTGACAAAATATTTTTTGGTTGTGATATCTGAAACACAAAAATACTTTTAGTTTATATTAACAATCTAACTGATAAATATTCACATATTGAGAGCAAAAAATTCCCAATTTTTTTTTATTTCTCCATGAAATTACAATAAATCACCCTAAATGTATTAGAATTTAATTAGTAGGCTGTTCTTTGGTTCCGTAATTTGATTTGATAGTTTGAATGTAGAGCAAAGTTTAGTAGTGATTACTATCTAAGTCTCCATGATCAATGTCTAAAATGGTATCCCCGGTATTAATTCTACCTTATAATGAAGATATGAATTTAATAAAATTATTATTGTTATGGAAAAAAACAAGAGTAACTTTTAAATTACATACAGCCTAAACCTAACCCAAATACTTCATCTGAGATTAATATTCTAGAAAAATGTGTTTTGTTTAACTTATTGAAAGGTGGTAAAACACTAAAAATATAGGTTTGTAGGTAGATAAGTAAGATAGATTGATAGACAATATGGGGAAAAAAATTATCAGTTTAAAAATTCACACACCATTGGATTATTAGATCCAAGTTGCTTTTGCAGGCTTTAAAATATTATTTTCCTTTACATAGCTTATTTTTCCCTAACAGTGGGATGCATCAAAATCCTATCCATACCAGGAATCCTATTACTTCGTTTCTTAGTAGATATGTGAAAATAAAAAGCAGTGAAGAATTGTCAGCCTAACAGAAAGAAAATATATTATTTTGTTCTATTTTATTTCTACATTCTTTGTCAGCTCAAGGCATTAGGTGTCAAAAATCTAGAGGACCTCTAACTCCCAGGGAGATGTCCTTCACGCAGCTCTCTCCGCGCTTGGCCTAGCAGACATTCCTACATCACCAGTCAAAGGTGCTCATGTGGCCACTCTGGCTCAGGCAGTCTCTCTTGTCTCTGTCTTCTGATGGCCATCATCTCTCTGTTCTGACCTGGGAGTTCCAGTTTCCATCTTGGGAGGCTGGAGATGATGATGCCTCCCAACAGAGCCTTTCGCATCCTGTCTACTTGCCTCTCATTTCCTACTGGCCAGGAATCTGTTTTCTCAATTTCCCCTCAGCCTGTCAGCCATAGGATCCAATTCATTGCCAGGCCAGGCTTTTAAAACTCCAACCTGAGCCCAGAGATGGACTTCAGACTTTGCAAACATAAAGGATAATAGGTATGTTTTCATGGTACTTGGTAATTACATTAACCTTGCTTATTGTAATATCAGGAATATACACTAAAAATTGTAGGTAAAACAAGAAAAATAAAAATAAATGAATTTACTTTATGATTCCTCTTTAAAAATAATGACCAATAAAATGTTAGTAGAAGTAGCTTTAGTAGTAGCTATAAGAAGAAACATTTTAAAATAATGAGGTCCATTATTCCCTTGGACAAATATATTATTCAGGTACCACCTATATCTTAACACAATGTTTTCCATTTAAAATAAGTAATTATTAATAAAGTAAATAAATGAAGCATTGGTTCCTTGTTTCCCAAACATTCATTTAATATTTAAAATAATGATTCCAATTTTTATCTGGTATAAACATTCTTTTAAATGACTTTAAAGATTAATAGAGAAAAGGTTTTCTCTTTTCCTTTTCTCCTTCTAAAAGATAACTAGAGGAGGTAAAAGTTCTAAATTTTATGTTTCAGAACAGTGTTACAAGATGCTGTAAGTTTTGCCTCAAATTTAATTTTATGTCTCACTTAAATATTCAGCATGCAACAATGTTGATGTCTATTTTACTGTTTCCTTATGAAACATTTCAACTCAAACAATCGGGTAAATTACATCTCATATTTCATTGGAAAATAAGGTCCGCTTTATATAAATGAGTTTCATGTAATAAACTAAATTAGAAAATATTTATATAAAAAGTAATTCACATTCTTTAAATACCTATGGTAATTGGCTAGAAATTAAATTGCTATAATCATTTAAATTCAAAACATACAAGCATTAAGATAGAAGAGAAACTATTGTTCAATGAGCTTTCTAATGAATTTTCCAGATCTCCAGAAATCTTAGATAAAATGTCTGATAGGAATATATATATATATTTAAAAAGAAAATACAGAAATCAGTCTGCATTATTGCTTCACTGTTATAGAAATTTCCAATTAAAATATATAAGTTGCAGCTTTTCCATCTGGCTCCTGGAGGCTTGAAAGGGACCTTCTGCTTTTTTCCTGACTCAGCATGGAATGTCCTCTCTTTCTCTACCCACCAAATTACTACATCTCTTTCAAGGCCCTTTTCAAAAGCTCTTTTCCATGGAGCTTTCCCCACAGTACAAGTCAGAATTAATTACTTCTTCCTATGGGCTCTCAAAGCACTTTGAACCTCTAAATGGCAATTACTTTACTCTGCCTTGCACTATTTACATGTTTAAATATGTCTGCCTCACAAGACTTTAGGCTCCTTGAAGACATCTTAATCAACTCTTTTTTCCTCTTCTCACTGATTTATTCCATCCGTGTGTGCTTGTAATTTGGAAAATGGTTACCAGTTCCAGAATGGGTGCCCAATAACGTTGGGTTAAAAAGAACAGAATTGAAATTATTGTCTTCTTTGGTGTCTTCCAGTCAAATTCTGACTGTAATGATGGCTTTCCGTGTTGATCCTTTCGTACCTATGACTTCATTCCTAGCTAGGAAGTTGACAATGTTAAAAATGTGAATATGTGGTATTTTCCAATATTTTTTGGACTCCTAAATGAACCTTTTAAGACATCTTACTTTAGAATGTCTAAAAATGTCACTTGGATAACTTTCCTCTGTGCTTTACTGAGATTAACCTTTGAGTCATATATCAAAAATTCAAGGAAAGGGGAAAGCTGAATGGCTGTTATCTTTACCCCTTTGTGAAACTTAAAACTTGAATACCATATTTGGTGATGTTTTAAACGTTTAGCTGTATTTCTATGGAGTTTCTCTACACAGAGGTAGCAACACACATTATTCACTCTCAGATGTCCTTTAATTTGGGGACAGACATTTTTCAGTTAGAAAGATATGGATATAGAGTTTTTAAAATGCTCCCAAGAAGTACAAATAGTGAGTCATCAGTATTGAAAATGGACTCAAATTTTTCACTTCCAATAACTTTCTTACCATACAAATGATTACTTTGAGCATACCTGTAAAGCACCTAAATTAGACCTCATTGTTGAACTGGGTAAACAGGCTGAGCATTGTTTACTAACTTAGCCTATTATTCTCTTCCCATGTATTTTTAATATTGTGTTTATCTCTTCACGGTGTTTACTTAATAATCATCTAAATTTCTATGATAACCAGATACAATGGATATTTCTTCCTCATATTACAGACTGAAGAAATTTGGGCTCAGAAGCTTAATATCTTTTTTTTTCTTCTATTCCAGGGACTTTTTCTTTTTGTCAAACTTAGTAACAGGAAAAGAAATGCCAGAGATATGAGTGGGTGGAACTTAGAAGCACATTAGAATAATTCGCCTTCGAGTTGTCTGATTGTGATTTGACTAGATATAGACTACTTTGGCATGTGCTGACATTTATTTTTAAATATTATTTATTTACTAGAGGCCCGGTGCACAGATTCATGCACCAATGGGGCCCTTTGGCCTGGCCTGCACCCTCTCACAATCCAGGACCCCTTGGGGGATGTCAGAGAGCCGGTTTTGGCCTGATCCCCTCAGGCCAGGCCGAGGGACCTCTGCACTGGGCCTCTAGTATGCATATAAGATTTTGGTTAATCTTTTCCTGTCTTCCCACCAGCAGCAACCTAACCCAGAGCCGATTCCAGGGGGAATCGAGCTCCCTCCTCCCTCCTCTCTGGGTATGGGGTGTGGGTGAAGCAGATTCAGGGCTGACTGCCCTAGCAGCAACCTAACCCATGGCCAATTCTGTGAGAAATTGGGCTCCCTCCTCTATTGGTAGGAGCATCTGCCCCCTCATGGTCATTGCACATCATAGCTACCGGGCGAACAGTCAAACGGTCGGTAGGTCACTTCGGCTTTTATACACGTAGATGAAAAACTACATAAAACAAACATATCCAATATGCTGTGATGCTTAGGTTTTAATATCTTTATTTCTCATATTAAATAAATTCATAGAACTTTTGCCTAAAAACATTTTTTTACCATATATTGAACTAAGTTTAAGTAAAAGAATAGCATATTTTAAACACCAACCGTAATGTTTCACTACTTATTTTATTGTTGTTACAGTTAAAAATTAGTATTCATGATTTGACACATCATCCAAATATTATTGTGAAATTGCACCAGAAGTTTACTGATGGCAATATTTGTAAAATATGACTATATTCAATCAGAATGGAAATTGTAGTAAATACAAGGGGCACAAAGCAATATTGTGTAATTGTACAAGTTCAGGTCTGGACATCAATTTCCAAAATATCACGTGTTGGAATCTGTAGCAACTAAATAATAATAAAACCAAGCAATGATACACTAGAAGAAAAAATAGAAGAAATATAAACTACTATTTACTTTAAATATTCAGTTTCATCAATCATGTTTAGGAAAAAATAGAAATTGAAAGAAAATGAAAAGTTCAGTGTAAATTTAAAGATATATTCTAGTACATATAGAGCCACTTGAAGGCTAACTGTGATATCTTCTTCATAGTCAAAATTATACTGGTGTCTAAGTAATTAAAACGATATAAAGAGGGAACGAAGGAAGTCTCTGTTTACTCTAGAGAAGTAATATGACTAATATTTGTAGTTCACAAACAACTCTGCTTACAGTGTGATCGTCTGGAATGCTTGTGTAGGTTCACCATTGAAATAAAACGTGAGAACTGTTTAACAAGCCAGTATGGGCAGATGCTCCAAGAACTTGTGTAAATGATTAGAGTGAATTTCCTCTTGCATATACAGGAAACATATGCTTTTGTGAAGTCTCATTTTTAGATCAAAAGGGAAGAGAAAAACCTAGAGGAAAAAAAAAATTTTAGTGGTGCTCATCTGATTCCTATCTTTAGTTACCCTTAAATGACCCCTTCCCAGTACACTTGGAACAACCAAAATACCTATACTGTAAAATCAGGCACTAGAATACAAGTGTCATGAAAAAAAATAAAATAAAAATAAGAAGGAATAAGAATGGGGTGCTATTTGTCATCATTGTTTTTAAGAAAAGAATAAAATGTTTATGTGTAGTTGAATTAAATTTTTTATAAAAGCTGAAGGCTTATTGAACCAAACTCAACTTACTTAAATTGTAACAAAAATGCGAGAGTTCAAAATTGAAACATTAGGATTGTAATATTCTGTAAATGTTTTTTAAAAATATATTTTTATTGATTTCAGAGAAGAAGGGAGAGGGAGAGACAAATAGAAACATCAATGATGAAAGAGAATCATTGATTGGCTGCCTTCTGCATAAGCCTGCAACCTGGGTATGTGCCCTAACTGGGAATCAAACCGTGACCTCCTGGTTCATAAGTCGATGTTCAACCACTGAGCAACACTGTCTGGGCCTGTAAATGTATGAAAATTATATAAATTTAATCCATAATACTCATAAATTATGTATTAAAATCTTCTTTAGAAAAAAGTCACATTATTATAATTACTAAAAACACATTTTACTTGAGCATCTACAATGTCTGATGATAGGTACAAGGTAATATTCAAAGAGGGTTCTTAATACAAAGAGGGTTCAGATATGAATCTTTTCTCTGAGAGTTTACAGTTAACAGAATAATCCCTTAGTTGTAAATAAATTTCACAACCTGAAACAAAACTCAATCCTGTAAATCTAAACAATAAGTCAGATAAAAAGCTCTATATTCACAACAGATTCTTCTTATTAGCTATCAACATAAATATCTAAAACTCTGTGAACTGACAGAACAGAATGCCAATAAGTAAAATATGGGTGGGTGTAAGATATTTGTGAAAAATAACCTAACTATATTGGAAAATGGGATAAATTGCATGTTTATCTTGGCTATAAAAGTGTCCAAAAGTTGAGCCCTCTCTTTTGGAATCTTCTCCACAGTGAGGTGTTAAATTAAATTTGAGAAGTATATAATACTCTAAATAAAATTATACTACATCTTGACCAATTCTCATATTTTGGCAAACTTCAGGTGTAGTATAAAATTCAGTGGAAGTCATGCTGACAAATTATTCAGATATTCTATTAAGGCAATGTACAAATTGAAATTCAAAGATTTTATAATCTTCCATAAATTTTTACTAAAATTTTAGCTAATTTTTATAGAGAAATTCAAATAAGCTGAATAACTAAGGGTATTTAAAAGAGTTTTTTTACTTTTCATTAAAAAATATAAATATTTTATATACACATATATGTATACAAATAGTGGTGAAAACATAATATATAATAAATACATTTTTGTTGCATTGAAAATTCAAGACAATTTTCACTGATGTCATTCAAAAATTTCTTATAATAATGTCCACTTAAAGACTTTTAAAATTTATTTCCCTGGACATTGGTAAATTTAATTTGACTTTGTGGGACGTTCTTTGTTCTCCAAAAAATAAAAACATTAGGATATTTAACAGAATTATAGAGTCCATAACAAAATATTGCTTCTAAGCCATTACTTTTTATTTTGAAGTCTCAATGTCCATCTCCATTTTCTTTTATATCTTTGAGAAATAACTAATGTTTAGCAATTGAGTTTTTTTATCGCTAAACCCAAGTTAGTATCAGCCTGGGGTTCAAGTCCTCAAAGATGGGCAGGTTTAATATATTTGTCACCACCTGATATTGCTTAACTTCAGATAAAAGTGATGGTTGTTAAGTCTGTGAAATGAGAACAAACCTTAAGTTATTTTGAAACAGCATTCAAGAACCTCAAAGTGTTTGTTTTTGTTCTAAGTTATCCTACATCTTGCCTGGTTCATATTAATTAATTTAAACAATTGCCTCTTTATCTCCATCTTATCCAGTTATTATTTTAGTCACTGTCCTGGAATGTTATTTCTTTTATTGTTTTTTTTTTAATAAGCAGAAGGTGACAATTGTTTTATAATTCTTTTATTTCTGTCGGATAGGTTAGAAAGGTGAATATCTAGAGTTTATTTTAGGTAAAAGTGTCTACTACTTCCTTTAAGGAAAAGAATTTTAAATGTTGTCAACTCCCATAAATAGATAGTTTTTAAAGATCAAATAAGCCAGGGTTAATTTAGTGCATGTTAAGTGAGATGTCCAGGGTTTGCATTTAAAAATGAATTTGAAATTGTCTTTTGCCTCTGTTTCCTAATTTATTTTTAGGGCTTTAAAGATCTGTTGCAACAGGACTCTTGTTACATTTAATAAGTGCCATGTTGATTGGCGTTCTCTAAGTAGGCTTTTCAGTTTGCCTGTGGGGAAATTTAATATAAAAACATTCAACATTCTTTTATTAGTGTTTTTTACTATTCCCAGTCCCATCAGACCTTTGGTGCAAGCAGTGTATTATTGAAAAGCTTATCTGTAAGAAGTGAGCCAAGGGGAAATTCAGGCTTTATTAATATTGACATCATGTTCCCACACAATGGCTGTCTAAAGAAACTTTTCAATTGGATTTCAACTGCTTTGATGCAATATAAATGGAAACAACTGAATGCATGGTTTAACACAGAATAGTGAATGACACTGTATCCTATACCTCCAAACACGAAATTGGAGTTTAGAGGTATTTCAGGGCCGTAATTTAGTATTTTCAATTTATAGTGTTTAGTAGAATGTTAAGTTCTGTTAAATTGGTAGATTCTTGAATACATATAATTTTTGAGGGATTCTTTTCTTCTTCCCATTGCCAGTTGAAAGAAAAAGGACAACTAATGTGTTTTCAAAACATAAGTAAGACCAGCAGAAGACTTAAGAATGGCAATCAGTAAAGGTTAAGACTACATTATGCTAGGATTAATATTTCTACTAGAGGCCTGGTGCACGAAATTTGTGCACAGGGGGTGGGTCCCCTAGCCTAGCCTGCACCCTCTCTAATCCGGAACCCCATGGGGGATGTCCGACTGCCAGTTTAGGCCCGATCCTGGGAATCGGGCCTAAACTGGCAGTCGGACATCCCTCTCATAATCCAGGACCACTGGCTCCTAACTGTTCACTTGCCTGCCTGCCTGATTGCCCCTAACTGCCCCTCCTGCTGGCCTGCTCACTCCCAACTGACACCCCTGCCAGCCTAGTCACCCCCAACTTCCCCTCCTGCTAGCCTGGTCACCCCTTATTGCCTCCCCTGCCAGCCTGGTAGCCCCCAACTGCCCCCCCCCTCCGCTGGCCTGGTCGCCCCTCACTGAACCGCCCCCCTCCGCCGGCCTGGTCGCCCCACTCAGCCTGTTTGGTCGTCCATTTGGTTGCGATGGTCACTTAGGCATATATATATATATATATATATATATATATATATATATATATATATATATGTAGCAACAACACCCAGAAAAGCTTAGAGAATTTAAAGGCAATTCAGACCAACATTTTGCAAATAATAAGTCCTAAAAATTCTGCTTTATTTCACTCTAACAGGTAAAGGATCAATACGGCAAATGACTTTTTGTAGAAATTAGAGTGCTAATCTAAATTATCCAAGTGAACAGGCATTTTAAAGAGCAATGTATACTTAACATCACAGAATTGGACAATAGTTAAGCATAACTATTAGCACAACCAGTAAACCTGTACTCAAGAAAAAGGCAACAAGGTCTTCAAAATTAAGAGAAGTCATTGAAATTTTGCTCAGAACACTAAATGTAATTTATTGTAGAATAAATTCTTGACTCACTGAGCACTATCACTTCTCCAGTTAAACAGTCCAAATTTGACATCTAAAACATTTTTTTAAAGTCACAATTTTCCTGGAAACACTCTAATTTTGAAGAGTCTAGGGCTATATTTATCTTTTGAAGAGTAGTCTTCTTAAAAATATGGTTATAAAACAGATTGATTTAGAGGAGCATTATAATTAGCTGCTGAATATGTTAGAAGGATAGATTATTCCACATGAATCACAGGGCTCACTTTAAGTGTCATTCCCCATTCTACTTGCCAGCTTAATTTCTTCTCATTTTTCACCACAAGGAGACTTTTTTTTCTATTATGCCAATAATAAAGGGTAGTTTTCAAGAAATAGGCATACCTTTGTGAAATAATAAATTTTAAACTATTTAATTTTAAAAATAGCTGACTCATGATTACTTGATTTAACAATAACTTAGAAAATAATCTCATTTTAAAATGTATATCCAGACTTAGTCACTTTAGAAAATTGTGGCAAACATTTTCAAACTAATGGAGAAAAACCTGCAACACAGAATAACACAAATGGTGATAAGAATGGTTGTTCAAATAAAATATTTGGGATTGTCAGAAAATATCTAAAGAACAACTAAAACAATACTAATGGTCAATCTTTAACAAACATTTTAAGATGGTACATAAAAATTAAGATAGGTTAATCTAGAATATAATTAAAGATAATAATATATTTTAAAAATAATTCTAGAAATTAATGTTTGCTAATTAATATTAAAATATTACCAATCTTTGAAGCGCATTTGAAATTTGTCAGTTAAAAGTAATAGCATCACACTGAGTGAATTTTATAGAAGAATCTGCATTACTACATAATCTTAGGACAAGTAGTAAACATTGTTCAAGAATGGCAGCACTGTATAACCTTGGTATCCATCACAAGTTTAAGATAAAAAAATAGTGAATATATTTTGAAAATGTTCTATCGCTTCTAACATATGTCATTAGGCTAGATGCATATAGAATATTTAGTAAGCACTTAATAAATTTAATAATGAAATATAAATGACAGATAAAACCCTTAGTTGGTTTTTAGGAATCCCTGTTATCTTCTTTTTTCTTTTCTAATTTTGAAAATAAAACATTTCCTAAAGTTCATTATATTGAAATAAATAATAGAAAATTAAGGGTCTGTTACTAATATGACGAGGTTCTAGAACCTAGACAGGCCTCACTGTTGTAATAGGATCATGCTGGGTTAGACTACAGTGTTACTGTCAGTGAACAGGTAAGTTCAAGGCAGAGAAGTGAGCAGAGGACGAATGCAGAAGAAATCTGTGTAGACACAGAAACACAGACTCCTGTTGAGCTGCTGAGATGCAGGTGCAGGTTGCTGGAGAAACAGCCTTAGCTCCCCTTTAAGGGCTCCTGGAGGACTTGGTATAACAGATTGCTGCTCTCCACTTGAGAATTTTCAGTTCAGTGGGCCTAGGTGCATCTAATAAGAATCTTCCTTTCTAGCAAGTCTCTGATATTGCTGATGCTGCTAGTCAAAGAAACAGTCTGAGAACTACAGAATTAAAGAATGAGCTTGGTACATATGATAATATTTTCACCCTTATCAGATGGGGAACTTTTTTTATCAGTGGCTATTAGGAATAGTCATGTTACTATAATGTTAATATTTTCCTTTTCTTGAAGCAATAAACCACATGAAAGAAGGATACAATCATTAGGTATAACCTACCACATGCAAAAATCCTAAAGATAATTATAACTTTAAATGGCAAACCTGTAGTTACATAAAAGTGAAATAGACATACTACCACAGTTTTTACATGTAAAATATATAGGCCATGCAGGTGTATGAATATAGGAATATTTTCTGTTCAGCCCTGGAGCTCTACCCTTAGCCCAATAGTCAAAATGAAAACACTTTATCCTCCAATTATTTGTAAGAATATATGCCGCCATAGAGAAACATCTCCAGTTATAGTAAAAACTCAGTTAAGTAATCTCCATGTAAACAACTCCTTAAGTTCACTGACAATTAGTATTCCCCTCTATAGCAGAGAGACTAACGCTGCCAGCACAAGGGTGACTCACAAACATAGGCAACGTCCAGAACCTCCAGTCCCTTTCTACTTCTGCCAGGTGAGCTGTGTGCTTATGCAGGTCAGTTGTTTGTTCTTGAATATTTTTTACCAGTTATACTTATTATCATAATAATGTTATTTATGAAGATTTTTTTTTGTTATCCTCACATGAGGATATTTTTTCCATTGCTTTTCAGAGAGAGTGGAAGGAAGGGGGGCGGGGGGGGAGAGAGATAGAAACAGCCATGTGAGAGAGACACATCTACTGGTTGCCTCCCACATGCATCCTGTCTGAGAGGGGGTGGGGAGCAAACCTGCAATCTAAGTACATGCCCTTGACCCGGAATCCATGGCAGACTCTTCAGTGCACAGGTTGACCCTCTAACTGCTGAGCAACAAGATTTCTTATATAAATAAAAAGTTAGATAATAATAAATCATTAAAATTGTGTCAGTTTAGATGGGTAAAAAAAATAGCTACAAAAATGTAGAAAATAATACAAATTTAAAAGTTGTTTTGTAATTATATTGCTTTGTAAAGGGTTTTAAGTTGTTATTTCACTATAAGAAAAGCAATATATGAAATTATAGAAAATCCTGCATTATGAGCTTGGTTTAAGAAAGAAAAATTATGTTGAATTCTACTAGGAGAGATCCATTTTCAAATTGTTTGCCCTATATTAAAATATTTTTAAATATATAGACACTTGGATTTAAGTTAAAATAAAATGATCAAGATACATATGCTGCATCATCATCATCATCATCATCATCATCCTCTGATTTAACTTACATTAGCAAAGATTGCTAATTGTCTCACCATGTAATCTTTAGAATAAGCTTGTAGATATCCATTACCTTCTTTCATGATAATAAAGTTGTAACTCTCATATCCCTCTAGAAATACATTTCCTAGTTTGTCTTAATCCCATGCAGTTATTTGTGGCCACATGACTACATTATTAGCCATGGCATGTGAATAAATGGTGACTGCAATTGCAGACCCAGTCTTTAAAACATCGTAAGATCGAAAGAGTGACATAGTTTGTGACCATGTTCTTATTCCTCCATACTTTTACCCATCACAAGAGCAAGAATGCTCTTTTATTTTTAAACTAGAGGCCCAGTGCACAAAATTCATGCATGGGGGGGGGGGTGTGTGTTCCTCAGCCCAGCCTGCACCCTCTCCAATCTGGGACCCCTCAGGGGATGTCTGATTGCCAGTTTAGGCTCAATCCCACAAAGGTCAGACATCCCTCTCAAAATCCAGGACCACAGGCTCCTAACCACGCTCCTGTTTGCCTGCCTGATTAACCCTAACTGCTTCTGCCTGCCAGCCTGATCACCCCCTAACCACCCCCTGCTGGCCTGATTGACACCTAACTGTTCCCCTGCTGATTCGATCACTCCCAACTGCCCTCCCCTGCTGGCCTGATCGCCCCCAACTACTGTCGCCTGCTGGCCCGATCACCCACAACTACCCTCGCCTGCTGGCCCGATCACCCACAACTATCACCCTCACCTGCCTTCTCCTGCCGGCCCAATCGGCCTCTTCCACGTGAGGCAGCAGAGATGCCAGGACCAGCCTCCTCTGCACCGCATGGAGCTGGGAGACGCCCAGGCCTCACCACGCAGAGCAGCTGCCAGAACTCACGTCTGCTATGCACGTGGCCATCTTGTGGCGGCCATCTTGTGGCAGCCATCTTGTGTTGGCCATCTTGTGATGAGGTTGCATGCAAGGACCACCTAGGCTTTTATTAGTATATACTTGAGGCCTGGTGCATGAAATCTGTGCATGGGGGGAGGGGGTGTCTTTCAGCCCAGCCTGCACCCTCTCCAATCTGGGACTGCTGGCTCCTAACCGCTCACGTGCCTGCTTGCCTGATGCCCCTAACTGCTTCTGCCTGCCTGTCTGATCTCCCTTAACCCCTCTGCCTGCCTGCCTGATTGCCTCTAACTGCTCCCCTGCCGGCCTAATTGCCTCTAACCACCTCTGCCTAACAGCCTGATCACCCCTAACCACCTCTGCCTGCTGGCCTGATCGCTCCTAACCTCCTCTACCTCGGCCTCCACCACCATGGCTTTGTCAGGAAGGACATCTGGAATAACGTCTGGAAGGTCATTCAGTCTAATTAGCATATTATACTTTTATTAGTATAAATTGTTAAATACTGCTCCTGAGTGTAACAGAAAAGATAATTTATAGAACTCTACAAAGGTGGCCTCTGATTGTAACTGTATGAGAATTATATTAAAATTTTCATTTCTCATTTTTTATAGTACACAAAGAGCTCCTCTCCTTACATAAAATAATTATAAAAAAGTAACATATATATGTAGAAAATCTGAAGGAATCAACAAAAATCCTCCTGCACAAATAAGCAATTATAGCAAGATTGCAAGATGTAGAGTTAATATACAAAAGTCAATTGTTCTCCTATACACCAACAATTAACAAATAAAATTTTAAATTTTTAAAAAAATGAGAGATACCATTTACATCAGCATCCCTCAAAATTAAAATCTTGGGTATAGTTATTGAAATATATATGTAAAAGATCTATATGAGGAAAACTACAATACTTAGATGGACAAAATTAAAGAACTAAGTAGGAGAGATATTTCATGCTCATATATAAGAAGACTCAATATAGACACATATCTTATACCATTCACAAAATTAACTCAAAATTGGTCATAGACCCAAATGCAAAATACAAAGCTATAAATTCCTAGAAGATAACATAGGAGAAAACCTAAACGATTTTGGGTGTGGTGATAAATTTTTAGAGACAACACTAAAGACACATGGAATAAATCATTGATAAACTGAACTTTATTAAAATTGAAAATTTCTTTGCTGCAAAAGACAATGTCAAGAAAATCAGGACAAGACACAAAATATAAGAAAATATTTGCAAAAGACACATCTGATAAAGAACTCCTATAATTCACACTAAGAAAACAGCCAGATGAAAAATGAGCCAATGACATTAATTAACAAACATCTCACTAAAGAAGATGTACAGATGGCAAATATGCATATAAAAAAGATGTTCCATATCATATGTCATCAGGGAAATGCAAATCAAAAGAAGATAACATTATATACCTATCAGAATGGCCAATATTTGAAACAATGAAAATACCAAATGATGGCAAAGATACGTAGTAACAAACTCTTATTTTTTCTGGTGAGAATAAAAAAAAATGGATTCCAATGACTTTAAAAAAATAAATATTTTTATTGATTTCAGAGAGGAAGGGAGAGAGAGAGAGAGAGAGAGGGAGAGAGAGAGAGAGAGAGAGAGGGAGAGAGAGAGAGAGAGAGAGAGAGAAACATCAGTGATGACAGAGAACCATTGATCAGTTGCCTACTGCACACCCCACACTGGGGACTAAGCCCACAATGCAGGCATGTGCCCTGACAACAGAAATGAACCATGACCTCCTGGTTTATAGGTCAACACTCAACCACTGAGCTATGCTGGCCAAGCAGATTCCAGCCACTTTAGAAGACAGTTTGGTGGTTTCTTACAAAATAAACATACTCTTACCATATGATTCAGCAATCATTCTCTTTTATATTTACCCAAAGGAGTAGAAACTTTATGTCCACACAAAAACCTACACATGGATGTTCATAACAGTTTATAGGGATCCTATATAATAAAGAGGTAATAGGCAAATTAACCCTCACGCCCTCACAAGATGGCTGCCTATGACCAGACCAGCAGGGGGTTATTGAGGGATGACCAAAGGACTGAACAAGCAGGCTGTGTGGGGTGACCAGGCCGGGGGCGGGGGGCATGAGGGGCAACCAGGCCTGCAGTGGGGGCAATAAGAGGCAACCAGGCTGGCAGCGGGGGCAGTTAGGGGAGACCAGGCAGGCAGGCAGGTGAGCAATTAAGAGTCAGTTGTCCAGGATTGTGAGAGGGATGCCCGACTGCTGGGGATCGGGCCTAAACTGTTAGTCGGACATCCCCTAAAGGGTCCCAGATTGGAGAGGGTGCAGGCTGGGCTGAGGGGATCCCCCATGTATAAATTTCATGCACCGGGCTTCTAGTTTATTTATAACTGCCAAACTTGGAAGGGACCATGATGTCCTTCGCTAGGTAATGGGATAAGTAAACTCTGGTGCATCCAGACAATGGAATATGATTCAGTGCTAAAAAGAAATGAGCTATTGAGCCATAGAAAGACATGGGAGTGCTTTAAATGCATATTACTGTGTGAAAGACACCAATCTGAAAAGATTACATACTTCATGTTTCCAAGTATATGACATTCTGAAAAAGGCAAAACTGTGAAGACAGTTAAAGAGCAGTGGTGGCCAGGGGCTGGGAGAAGGGATGAGTAGATAGAGGACAGAGGATTTTTAGGGCAGTGGAAATACTCTGTATGATTCTACAGTGAAGAATATATGTCATCATACATTTATCCAAACCCAGAGAATTTAAACACCAATAGTGAACACTACGGTACTTTGGGTGATTATGATATGCCAATGTAGGTCTGTCCTTAGTAAAAAAAAAAAAAAAAAAAAAAAAAGTACCATTAAAAATTAGATGTGTGTGTGTGTTTGTGTGTGTGTGTGTGTGTGTGTATTTCTGTATATAGAACACCAAAAATGTAAAAGAATGCTATTATGATATTTGGAATTATTTGCCTTACACAGTATAGATTTTAATTAGGTATAGTTTTCATCTGGCCATAAAATTGATGCAAAAATATGTTTGTAATTAATAATAGTAGAGATAAAAGCAATTAAATTTGTTAATTTTTTCTAAAATTTTAAAATAATACTTTGACCAGTGGTTCTCAACCTGTGGGTCGCGACACCTTTGGGGGTCAAACGACCCTTTCACAGGGGTCGCCTAAGACCATCTGAAAACACATATATAATCACATATTGTTTTTGTGATTAATCACTATGCTTTAATTATGTTCAATTTGTAACAATGAAAATACATCCTGCATATCAGATATTTACTGCGATTCATAACAGTAGCAAAATTACAGTTATGAAGTAGCAATGAAAATAATTTTATGGTTCCCCACAACATGAAGAACAGTATTAAAGGGTCACGGCATTAGGAAGGTTGAGAACCAATGACTTGGACAAAGCTATTTTATGAAGTACCACATGGTTCAAAGTGATAATACAAAAACTTTTATAGTGTGGTTAACTGCATGAATAGAATTTATGCAGATTGACTTTTTGACAGTATTTCTAGTGAAACTCTTGTAATCTATTCAAGTGGTTGTTAAAAACATAAGAAGAGCAGCAATGGAAAGTGGCTGTTCTATATAAGAGACTACAAAATTAATATTCTGAACTTCTCCCCTGATCCCTTAAACCCAATCCAACTTTTTTCAACTTATATGTTCTCACAAGGACATGTGTTTGAATATCTGTTTGTTATTATTATTATTGTTTTTTATATTGTTGTGTTTACTTCAAGGAAAGGCTGGGTTTTGTCATTGGTGAACTGGGGTTTGGGGAAAAAATTATGTACAAGGAACCTGGATATCGGGGGAGGGTAGAGATAAAAAGGCAGGGTTGAAATTTCTCAGAATGACATGATGAGTATGCCATGTGAGAATTTTGCTGATCTCTTTCTCGTCTACCTTTCTAGCCTTTTGCTATTTTTCAGGGAGAAGGCTGCGTGCTTTATTTTCATTGATGACTTGGTTTTATAACTTTAAATGGATTGTTTTACTTCATCTTAGATGAAACTAATGAGTGAGATATTATCTTATTTCCAATGAGAAAATTGAGACCTGTGGTTTTAGAGTGCATAAAATATTTTAAAACTTTGCACAATAGAAACAATTTATCTGGGCTACCATGAGATTTTGTTAAATTTTTTTTGTTTGTTTTTAGTAAACTAGCAACCAACCAACTTCAATATTTGGAGGATGGTAAAAATTTTTATAATTTTCTTGTGAGCAATTATTTCTCCTTCACATTACAGTGAAGCTTTATTAGCGTCCACCTGCAGCTTTCCTTCTTACTAAGGTGGTAACCAAACCTAGATGAGTTGGACCCTACCAGAGGAATATTGAAAATGATTATGCTCTCTCAAGCAGGTGTGATACAGTGTCTTCTAGGATTCCCCATACTGAGGCTTTTAGCTTTTTCCATTTACACTCCCTTTTGATTCTGTGATTTCCCCTATATCCTTTCCCCAACTTTTCTTTTTGCTCACATTAACCAGAGTTGGTTCCTAGTGCTTGCAACCAAAGCAGCAGGGATGACTCTGGAGTCTAGGAATACAATGGAATGGAATAAAATGGGCCTCAGGTCAATAGGCCTGTGCTCTGATTCCGGCTGTCACTACCTGCTGTATGGCCTCAAGGAAGCAGCCAATCTACCTAAGCCGCAATGGTCTCTTCTGAAAATGAAAATAAAAATCTTCAATGATCGAATTTCTGCTTAAATTAAATAATATATTTAAAGGTATTTGACAAATAAATATATTTGTCTGGTATTTGACAAAATGAACTTAATAAGTGTTATTAGAAGCACAAGAAAGAGAGGAAATTAATTTTCTTCTTCTACCACTCCCCCTTTATAACCTGATTTCAGACTTGAGCAATTTTCTGTTGCTAAAGAGAATGTGGCTGCAGTTTCCTTCTGATCTGGCTGTGTATTTCTTCAACGAGGCTTGCCCTTCACTTAGCAAAGGGAATCAGTCCTACTCAAAATCATTTTGTCTTCCAAAGACTTCAGATTCTTGAAGGAGACTCTACTGGTAATTTTTATTCTTATATTTGATTTTAAAAATATATATTTCTATTGATTTTTAGAGAGAGAGGAAGGGAGAAGGGGAAAGAGAGAAATGTTGATGTGAGAGCAAAACATTGATCAGTAGCCACCTGCATGCCCCCTACTGGGGATCTAGCCTGCAACCTGGGCTTGTGCCCTGTTAGAGAATCAAACTACAGAGGACAATGCCCAACCAACTGAGCCACACTGGCCAGGGCTGATTTTGTTTTAATGCAATTAGGATTTTTAAGAAGGCATTGCAGTAAGTCATATCTTCTGGTTATCCAAAGCCCATTAGCAAATTAGCAAGTAAAAAGAATTTCCAAATCTAGTGATCTCTCAGCTCCCTCCTTATATTAATTAAGTATTGATATAAAATCAGCCCTTGTCTTATAAATCACCTCCTCAGTCCTTCTAGATTCTTAATCATTTTGTTATTAATTAATTTATTATTTATTGATTAAGGTATTGCATATGCGTCCTCCCATACTCCAGTTCGTACATTCTCCCCCCTACTGTCTGTGTCCATTGGTTATGCTTACTAGTATATGCATGCATATGAATCCTTTGGTTGATCTCTCCCCTTTGTCCCCACCCTCCCCTACCTTGCCTCTGAGGTTTGCCGGTCTGATTGATGCTTCTCTGTCTAAGGATCTGTTTTTGTTCATCAGTTTATGTTGTTCATTATATTTCACAAATGAGTGAGATCATGTGATATGTATCTTTCTCTGACTGGCTTATATCACTTAGCATAATGCTCTTCAGGTCCATCCATGCTGCTGCGAATGGTAGGCGTTCCTTTCTTTTTACAGCAGCATGGTATTCCATTGTGAAGCTGTACCACTGTTTTTAATCCACTCATCTGCTGATGGGCACTTAGGCTGTTTACAAATCTTAGCTATTATAAATTGCTATGCTATGAACATAGGGGTGCATATGTTCTTTCTGATTGGTGTTTCTAGTTTCTTAGGATATATTCCTAGAAGTAAGATTACTGGGTTAAATGGGAGTTCCATTTTTAGATTTCTGAGGAAACTCCACACTGTTCTTCACAGTGGCTGCACCAGTCTACATTCCCACCAGCAGTGCACAAGGGTTCCTTTTCCTCTGCATACTCACCAGCACTTGTCTTTTGTTGATTTATTGATGATAGCTCTTCTGACAGGTGTGAGATGGCACCTCATCATCGTTTTGATTTGCATCTCTCTGATGATTAGTGACTTTGAGCATGTTTTCATATGTCTCCTAGCTTTCTGAATGACCTCTTTCGAAAGTTTCTATTTAGGTCCATTACCCATTTTTTTATTGGCTTTTTTATCTTCCTTTTGTTAAGTTGTATAAATTCCCAAAAAATGTTGGAGATTAAACCCTATTGGAGACTAGAGGCCCAATGCACAAAATTTGTTCACTCTGGGGAGGGGATGTCCCCCAGCCTGGCTTGTGCCCTGTCACAGTGTGGGAGCCCCACAATCCATTGCCCCAAAGAGGTAGGCCTCCACAAGCCTCACATCCCCGGGAATGGCGCCCTGAGCCTCACCTCCCTGGGGCCAGCCCCTGGGATGGGGACATGAACGTCATGTCCCCGGGCCCGGTGATGGGGGCAGGGATGCAAGCCTCACGCAAGTCCCCAACGCTGCAAGTTCCCGCCGTCCACTCCTACTGTGCACACAGCCTCCTGCTGATTGGTTGTTATGTATGAGGGTGTCACAACTATTTGCATATTAGCTCTTTATTATATAGATAACATTGGCAAATGTGCATATCCCATGGAGTGATCTTTCTTGTTGTTTTGTTGATGGTTTCTTTTGCTGTGCAGAAGCTTTTTATTTTGATATAGTCCCATTTGTTTATTTTCTTCTTAGTTTCCATTGCCCTAGGAGCTGTCTAGGTGAAGATATTGCTTTGGCATATGTCTGAGATTTTGGTGTCTGTGGATTCCTCTAAGATTTTTATCTTTGTTCTTCTTTCTCAGGATTTCTGTGGCTATTTGAGGTCTTCTTTTATGCCATATGAATTTTTGGAGAGTTCGTTCTAGGTCTGTGAAATATGCCATTGGTATTTCAATGGGGAGTGCATTGAATCTATAGATTGCTTTAGGTAGTATGGAAATTTTAAAGATGTTGATTCTACCAATCCATGAACATGGTATGTTCATCAATCTGTTTATGTCTTCCTCTATCTCTTTTTTCAATGCCTTGTAGTTTTCCACGTACTGGTCTATGACCTCCTTAGTTAAGTTTATTCCTAGATATCTTAGTATTTTTGGTGCAATGATAAATGAGATTTTTTTTTAATCTCTATTTTTGTCAGTTCACTATTCCTGTATAAAAATGCCATAGATTTCTGGGTGTTAATTTTGTATCCTGCTTCATTGCCAAATTAATTTATTAAGTCTATTAATTTTTTGATGGAGACTTTAGGATTTTTATATACAGTATCATGTCATCTTCGAATAATGACAGTTTACTTCTTCTTTTCCAATTTGGTTGCCTTTTATTTTTTCTGATTGCCTAATCACTATGGCTAGAACTTCCATTACTATGTCGAACAGGAGTAGTGAAAGTGGGCATCCCTGTCTTGATCCTGTTTTTAGGTGAAATGGTTTTAGTTTTGCCCATTAAGTATGATGTTGGCTGTGGGTTTGTCATATATGGCTTTTATTATGCTAAGGTATGATCCTTCTATTTCCACTTTGCTGAGGATTTTTATCAAGAAAGGGCATTGGATTTTGTCAAATGCTTTTTCTGCATCAATTGACATGATTATGTGATTTTTATCTCTCAATTTGTGTATGTGATGTATCACGTTTATTGATTTGCGGATATTGTACCATCCTTGCATCCCCGGGATAAACCCTACTTGGTCAAGGTGTATGATCTTTCTGATGTAATGCTGGATTCAATTTGCTAGAATTTTGTTGAGGATTTTGGCATCTATGTTCATAAGGATTATTGGCCTGTAATTGTCTTTCTTTGTAGTATCTTTACCTGGTTTTGGGTTTAGGGTAATGCTGACTTCATAGAATGAGCTTGGAAGTATTCTTTCCTCTTGAATTTTTTGGAATAGTCTGAGAAAGATAGGTTTTATTTCTTCTTTGCATGTTTGGTAAAACTTCCCTGTAAAGCCATCTGGCCCTGAGCTTTTGCTTGCTGGAAGCTTTTTGATGACTGCTCAATATCCTTCATGGTTATTGGCCTATTGAGATTTTTAGATTCATCCTAATTGAGTTTTTGAAGGTTGTATTTGTCTAGAAACATTTCCTCTAGGTTGTTTAGTTTGTTGGAGTAAAGATGTTCATAGTAATTTTTTTTTTTTTACAATCTTTTGTATTTTTGTGGGGTTTGTTGTTATTTCGCCTCTTTCATTTCTGATTGTTTTTTGTTTTTTGTGTTTTTTTTTTTTTTTTGGGGGGGGGGTCCTCTCTCTTTACTTCTTGGTGAGCCTGGCTAGAGGTTCTTTAATCTTTTGAATCCTTTCAAAGAAACAGCTGTTGGTTTCATTGATTTTTTTTTTTGTACATATGTCATTTATTTCTTTTACTTTTCTTTTTTTTTCTTTTTGCTTGTTTTTTAAAATATATTTCATTGATTTTTTACATAGAGGAAGGGAGAAGGATAGAGAGAAACATCGATGAGAGAGAAACATTGATCAGCTGCCTTCTGCACACCCCCTACTGGGGATGTGCCCACAACCAAGGTACATGCCCTTGACTGGAATCAAACCTGGGACCCTTCAGTCTGCAGGCCGGTGCTCTATCCACTGAGCCAAACCAGTTAGGGCTGTATGTCATTTATTTCTGCTCTGATCTTTATTATCTCCTTCCTTCTGCTCACTCCGGGCTTTTCTTGTTGCTCTCTTTCTAATTCTTTAAGTTGTAAAGTTAGATAATTTGTTACCATTTTTTTCTTGTTTTTTGAGGTAGGCCTGTAGAGCTATGAACTTCCCTCTCAAGACTGCTTTCACTGTGTCCCATAGGTTTTGGATTGTTGTGTTTTCATTGTCATTCATTTCCAGGACGTTTTTAATTTCTTCTTTGATCTCTTTGGTAACCCAGTCATTGTTTTATAGCATGCTATTCAGCCTCAAAGTGTTTGCATTTTTTTGATTGTTTTTATTGTACTTGATTTCTAATATTATGCCATTGTGGTCTGAGAAGATGCTTGATATGATTTCAATCTTCTGAATTTGGAGAGACTTTTACTGTGCCCCAATATGTGGTCTATCTTTGAGTATGTCCCATGTGCACTTGAAAAGGATGTATATTTGGCTTTGGGGTAAAATGTTCTGAAGATGTAAATTAAGTTAATTTGATATAGTGAGTCATTTAAGATTGCTGTTACTTTGATGATTTTTTTTCTAGAGGATTTGTCCAGTGATGTTAATGGGGTGTTACATTCCCCTACTATGATTGCATTGTTCTCAATCTCTCCCTTTATGTCTTCCAGGATTTTTTTTAATGAATTTGGATGCTCCTGCATTGATACATATATGTTTATCAGAGCTATATCTTCTTGTTGTATCAATCCCTTTCATTTTATGAAGTGGCCCTCCTTATCTCTTGTGATGGCCTTCACATTGAGGTCTATTTTGTCAGATATAAGTATTTCTACCCCACCTTTTTTTTCATTTTGATTTGCCTGAAAAACCTTTTTCCATCTCTTTACCATCAGTCTATATAAATCCCTTGTTCTGAGATGGGTCTCTCATAGACAGCATATATATGGGCCATGTTTTCCTATTCAGCCACTCAATGTGTTTTGATTGGAGCATTTAGCCAGTTTATGTTTGAAGTTATTATTGATAGGTACTTGTTTGTAGCCATTTTTATTTTACTTTTTAAAAAATATATTTTATTCACTTTTTCCAGAGAAAGGGAGAGGGAGAGGGATACAGATTTAGAAACACTGATGAGAGAGAAACATCGATTCAGCTGCCTCCTCCTCACTCCCTAGTGGGGATGTGCCCCCAACCAAAGTACATGCCCTTGACCAGAATCAAACCTGGGACCCTTTAGTCCACAGGTCGATGCTCTATCTAGTGAACCAAACTGGTTAGAGAGCTATTTTTATTTTTTTGTACCTGTATTCCTTCTTGTCTCCCTACTTCTTCTTTTTACACCAGTCCTTTTAACATTTCTTGCATTGCTGGCTTGGTAGTGATAAACTCCCTCAGCTTTTTTTTGTCTGTGAAGCTCATTATTTCCCCTTCAATTTTGAATGATATCCTTGCTTGATAGAAAATTCTTGGATTCAGTCTCTTGTTTTGCATCACTTTGTATACTTTCTTTCATTCTTTTCTGTCCCAATGTGTTTCTGTTGAGAAATCTCTTGATAATCTAAAGAGAGATTATCAAAGTGATACCCTTGTATGTAACTTTCTGTCTCTCTATTGCAGCCTTTAAGATTCCTTATTTGTCATTAACATTTGCCATTGTAATTATGTGTCTTGGTTTGGGTCTTATCATTTGGAATTTGTGTGACTTCTTTCTTCCCCAAATCAGGGAAGTTTTCTGACATTATTTCTTCAATTGGGTTTTCTGACCCTTTTTCCTCTACTTGTCATTCTGGCATCCCTGTTATTTGTATCTTGCTTTGTTTTATGTTGTCCCAAAGATCCCTTAGGCTCTCCTCCTGTCTTTTGATTTCTTTTTTCCAATTGCAGTTCAGTTTGGGTGTTTTGCTGCCCTGTCTTCTCATTGCTAATTTTGTCCTCTGCTCTTCCTACTCTACTGTTGAAACTTTCCATAGTGTTTTTTTTTATTGTAGTTATATCATTCTTAATTTCATCTTGATTCTTACATAAGTTGATTTTCTCATCCATTTGGTTTATGCCCCCATTCTGAATTCTCTTTCTGACATATTGCATGCCTCCGTTTCACTTAGTTCCTTTTCTGCCGATTTTTTCCTTTTCTTTCCTTTTGGGGTTTCCTTGTCTCCCCATTTTGCTCTCATCAAAGATCTAGGTGTAGAGTTGTGCAGGGGGCTGCTCCTTGGGTGGCATTGGCTACTCAGGTGGTGGCTGCTCCTCCAGTGGGGCTGGCTCCTTGGGTGGGCACTGCCTGCATGGCTGCTCATGGCAGTGGTGGCCCCTCCAGCTGGTGTTGGCCGGCTGCTTGTGTGGCTGCTGCTCCTCGGACAGGGGCGGGCTGCTTGTGTTTCTGCTTGGATGGGGGTGGGCTGTTCACAGCTTGTCAAGAGCTGTCTCTGTTTCTCTCTCTGCCTTCTCTGTGGGCTCAATATTGTTTTATAATTTTTGATAATAGCTATCCTAATGGGTGTGAGGTGATACTTATTCTTTATTTGAGTTGTCAAAAGCACAGGGACCTAGGGCACAAAAACCCCAACTTCCAGAATCACTTCCCTGTTCTGTCTACCCTTGACAGTTTTTCACTTTTGTTAAACCTTCCAGATGTATTCAAGCATAAGTTTTGAAAAATATATTGTCTGTTTTTTTTTAAGTCTGAACCACCTGGTCCACCATTACTTCTTTTCTATATCTCAAGTAGAAATGAAGTTGAGCTGCTCTCGGAAATCATGATCCGCATGCACCCCAGGCAGCAAAAGTGTGGATTTGGTAGAGCCCACATTCCTAAGGGAGCAATTTGTAATTCCTTCGCCTTTTTCACCCACCCTAAAGACCCTCTGGCAACCATCATTCTGTTCTCTGTTTCTATGAGTCTGTTTCAATCATTTTGATTTTGAGAATTAATTAGGAAAATTTTCTTTAAGTGACTGAGATACTTTTAAAGAATTATAAGCTTTTGAACAATAAATGTTATTCTGGGGCAAGAAACAAATAAATCCTTAGGTTCAGGCCCTTTTGACTACAATTTTAAGTTCTTTGAATATTGTGAAGAGACTTTTTTTTCAGGGGTAGGTATTTTGTATGATGTTCCATAAACATATGGAGCACTGTCTGGCTGTGTTAGTCAGTACTCTTTATGAATTCCTTTTATGATGCAACTATATCTGTACATCTGGGTTAAAATGGCCTATACAAAGGAGGAAAAATGTCCTTGGAAGGGCAGAAAAAGGAGAGAAATGTGAAGAAGTGGTATCTTTTTGTTTAAGCTTATACTGAAATTTTGAATCAGTGCACTGGGTGATTGACACTTTCTGCAAGTTATTAAATCATTCCTTAGCCACTTTTACTCTGGAGTAAAAATTCCAATTCTATTTACTCATTAATTAACCCTTCAATCATCTGTAACTTTCTTTAAATTTGAGGATCTCCAAGATCTAAAATGAATATTCCTTAATTATTATTACTTTTAATGTCTTCTATATTCTGTTATGAAAGAGCATAATAAAAATGATGTCAAATTTTGATTGTGCATCTCAAAGTTTAATGTGTTTATAATGATTAACACTTTGTTAAATAAACATACTATGTAAAGTATTGAATGGTTATTTAAAATATGTTTGAGTTGCCCTAACCAGTTTGGCTCAGTGGATAGAGCGTTGGCCTACGGACTCAAGGGTCCCAGGCTCGATTCCTGGTCAACGACATGTAGCTTGGTTGTGGGCACATCCCCAGTAGGGAGTGTGAAGGAGGCAGCTGATCAATGTTTCTCTCTCATTGATGTTTCTGGCTCTATCCCTCTCCCTTCCTTTCTGTAACAATAATCAATAAAATATATTTTTAAAAAAATACGTTTGAGTTTATATTAGCGTAAGGGCAAAAATTTAGTAATGATTATAATAAGGAAAATGTGAGTTTATAAATCAGGTTGGTTAAAAAAACAATGGACACAGAGCTGACAACAAAGGAAATATCATTCTAAACAATGCAGTCAACCTAGAGAAAAGACACATGAAAATAAATAACTGAAGCTATTACACACAACACACCCAGCTGGGAGCCTAACTGCTCAAGGGAGCTGATGGTTCTTAATCTCTGGGAGTTTCTAACCAGAAAACAAGCTAGAAATATAGTAGAAAACATAAAAGAAAAAGAAAGTTAGTATTAGTCCTAGCTTTTTGTGTGTGTGTGTGTGTGTCCCTTTAAATGTTTGCAAAGACAGAGTTACAGAGACTAGGCTAAGTAAGCAATAAATATTATTTTATAACTACTGACTTTTGATACCAATTATAGTTTATCAAAATTTTAATATTCCATCACATATTTATCCCTATTTTCAGAATAGGTATGCCTACCAATAGCTTATCATCTGTATGCTACATTTTAAAGCTGCTATATGTGAATCAAATGGTTTGCACTTAGGATGCAGTTATATATTACTTAAAAAGCAGATTTTTCTTTCATTTTGGCTCTCACCACATACTTCTCTAAAGGTTTTTTGCAATAGATGATCCTTTATAGAATTATAAATCATAGCATGCTAGAATAAATATGATAGAAATTGCATCCATGGTCTAATATTTTGCACAGTGATAATCACCTATAGCCTGAGAGCATATAAATATGTGATTAATTTATATATTTATTTTTAGGACCCTGAATAAACATGTGCCCATATATTTTGTTATTTATGGTGTTTCAAATTACTCCTTTACAGGTTTATAGAACTAATGTGACCTTCCCAAGGTCTATGGTAGCAAAAGAAAAAGAGCCAAAGAAAATTAGAATAAAACCAAAGAAAACAAAACAAATCCAAAGAAAATTAAAACAAAACAAAAAATGTAATAATTCTTACTTCTATGCAATCATCTCAATACTTGAGGTAAATCATGTTTAGGTCCAATTTCAATAGATTATTGCTTTCATTCTCCATTTCACTGCTAGTAAACCTTACTTTTCAAAGGTTGATCAGTATGCAAGACATTGTATTCTCTGATTGATCAGTATGCAGGGTTGGATTACTCTAGAGAACATTTGGGCATTTTCACTATGTCCTGTGGATTAACCTGCAGAGTATGCATTTTGGAGGGCAGGTACTGAGGGAGGAAACAAAAATGACTTAATGGTCTGGCACTGTGCAAATTTGATAAACTCCCTGAGTGGAGGTCAAACCATCTTATGAAATCACTTTTCATAGGGCGATGATCCTAAATTCTATGGAAGATAAATGTGCTTCATTGTTAGGGTAGAGCAATAAAACTAATTAAACAAAAGGAGTGTCAGTCATTCTTTTTTTAAAAAAAAAAAATATATGTTTATTGATTTCAGAGAGAAAGGGAGAGGGAGAGAGAGAAACATCAATAATGAGAGAGAATCATTGATTGGCTGCCTCCTGCATGCCCCCCCGCCACCCCCAGACTGGGGATCAAGCCCACAATCTAAGCATGTGCCCTTGACCAGAATTGAACCCAGAACTCTTCAGTCTGCAGGCTGACACTCTATCCATTGAGCCAAACTGGTTAGGGCTATTCTTAATTTTCAAATTATAAGACCATACTAATATTTATTTAGATATATTGGTTTTCTAATAGTAGTAGCTGTTCAATGCTTGTGTGGTATATTTAGGACTGGAAGTATATGGGTATCTACTGTTTATATTCTATTTTAGACATTTTGTTGTAAGTAACGGGGGCTCTTCAAGAGACCTCTGTCTTGGCACTGCCTGCTAGTCTCCTCCCTATTACATGAGGTGGCATGTGAGGTATTCTGCAGAATTCCCAAGGCTTTTTCAAAGATAGCTTAAAATTCTCTTCTGTAAAAGGAAGGAAAGAAGCAAGTAAGTCTTACCTTTTTTTTTTCTCCAAAAATTCAGTGTAGCTTCCAAAAATTAAGTGAAAGTTAAATATTCTAAATTCAAGGTTGAATCTTATTTAAGAATTTTGGAAAAATTCTTGAATTTCTACTTATTCTTTGAATCAGCTTACATCCTTGAAACTGGATAATCTCAAGGATATAGACAAATCAGGGGAGAAAGAGATAGGTAGGGAAAATATTTGAAGTATGTGGTTTATTATCTTGTATAAGAATGAATTGTAATATACTAATAGAGAAAAATGCAATAGTGTCCCTGGCCAGCTTGGCTCAGTTGGTTTAGTGTTGTGCCATGCACTGAAAGCCCACAGGTTCAATTCCCAGTCAGGGCACACACCCAGGTTGCGGGTCAATCCCCAATGAAGCAACTGATCTATGTTTCTCATATCAGTGTTTCTCTCTCTCTCTCTCTCTCTCTCTCTCTCTCTCTCTCTCTCTCTCTCCCTTTTCCATCCCTCCCTTCATCTCTCTCTAAAATCAATAAAATCACATTTTTTTAAAAAAATGCAACTGTGGAACCTTACAAAAAGTAGCTGCATTCAAGTTGCTCTAAGAAGAAATCTAGAGAAGCATGAAGAAGTGAATATTAAAGGCATTGTTAATTGGCATTGTGAAACAAATGAACACAATATAGGGACTTGTTTATATCAAAATATTTATCTGATTTAAATGTATTTAATCAACAATTACTGAACCCTTGCAGCTGAAGCATCCAGTTGTAGAACAGTGTGGGATAAACGTAACATCTTTTTCAAGGCCACCAAAATGAGGTATAAAGCATGTGGGCAAAAATAGAATCACATTAATTGTAATTATAACAAAAAGTATTTATCTTACTCCAAACTTTATAAAGAAAATATGTTACATAAGAAAGACTGACACATTAACCCATTAGTACCCATGGATGCACTACCATTTTGTTTTATCTTATTAGTAAACATCATGGATGCTAGATGATGTATGAGTCCAAGAAGAAGCCACTACTATGGAAGACAGAAGATATGCTGAAAGTGGTTCTAGATACACACTATAGAAAATTTTGTATTACTTCAAATACATTTTGTCTGACTTTGCCTTCCCTGGATAAACTCTAAGATCACATTTATTTTCTTTTAGTTTATGGTCTTTTAGTTTATGGATAAGAGTTGTCTGGATACATTTTGAAATAAAGAATTAAGACCATTAGCCAGGTAGATCTTACCAAAAAATAAAAATAAAAAAAAACCCTAAATCTAAAAACAAAAACCAAAAACCCCAGGAAAATCGGCAGTTGAAACCACAATAGAATTAAGTTTCACTGATAAAAGAATTGTTGCTGTGGATAATAGTGGAGTATCTTCCTAAAACCCACAGGTCTCTCTGGGATCCTAGCAGCCAGGAGAGCATGACCCCCTAGTGTCTGCTGATAATGGGTTTTGTACTCCCTCAGTCTGCTGTACTCCGTGTTTGTGCTGCCTTTTCTCACTACGGTACCCTTTGCTCTTGCCTCAATGTATCTGCCTGCCTTTCTAATCTGCTTCCTTATATATTTGGCTCACTTGTAACATCCTCTACAGTGGCTCCTCTACAGAATAGCTTCTGCTGGTATATTCTTTCAACTGTCTCTCCAATCTTAGTGCTTTGGTTCTTTAACTTTCCAAATTCTTATTCCTTAAACCAGAATATCCACTTCTTTCTGGAGATAGCCACCCATAATAGGTGACCATATCAAGTTTTGGCCAAGCAGATATCATAACTAGCACAATTATGGTAAAACTGTTGGGAGACCAATTGTTTATTTTTTCAAGTCCTATTGTGATTTAATTTATTTAAAGTAAGCAAGAGTCTTAAATGTTATCATCATGATCCCAGAGAACTGACATATGTATTTAATGACCCTACAATATAATTGGATTAGCAGATTATATAATGTGGAGAAGTTAACTTTCAATCCCAGATACAATTTCCTTGCCCTTCAAAAGGCCTAGATTGACTTGTGGCTTCAGCTCCAACATGTAAAACTCATGGAAGTCATCACCTCCATCTTTGCAAGGAAAAACTGGACAAACAGAAACTCAAGAACTGTTCTTTGATCCTTCAGAGAACAGAGGTTGTTAGATGAACTGCCACCTTGACATCTAGAGAGATGGGTATGTCTGAAAAGATACAGCAACTGAGACCTGCTGATCTGGAGCAGTAGCTGCTGGAGCCACAAACTGGTAGGAACGCTTGTGGTAATTGTGACCAAAAATAAATAGAGACTGACTATAAAATGTTTCTTATTTCTATGAGAGAAAGAGAGGTGCCGTGCAATAGAATGAAGTTCTTCCAGCACAGCCCTATAAAGAGAGAATTTCTTTTCAGGATAACAGGGAGGAGACTTTTTTCAGGTGAGCATTGGAACTGACAGTGTTCCCCAAACCTGTGAATTATATATTATAGTCTCTGGAGCAATTGAAATACAGGGAATAAATAATACTCTGACCTAAAATGGTATTTTCTGAATAATTGCAGTCAAGATGAATAAAAGTATTTAAAAATTGATACAAACATATGGAAACGAATACTGTCTAGAAGTCTAAATAAAACCTGGGTTTGGTATGGCTCAGTGGTTGAGCATCACAGTTCGATTCCAAGTCAGGGCACATGCCTGGGCTGTGGGCTCAATTCCAAGTGTGGGGTGTGCAGGAGGCAGCCGATCAATGATTCTCATCACTGATGATACTATCTCTTTCTCCCTCTCCCTTCTTCTCTGAAATCAATAAGAAATATATGCTTAAAAAACATTTGGAACAATGTAAGACAAAAACATGCAGTTACTGCTTTCATAGGTATAAAAACGATGACAATTTCTTAGTGAGACTAGGTTAGAAGTGGCTGTAAGAATCCTATTGTGTATTATTTATCATTGGTTATGTAAAGAGTCTTTTGATCTGTCCTTTTTAGTGCTGGTGGCTACGCCCTGCTGAGCTTCCTCCTGCATGGGGAAGAGCTGGCTGAACCCAGCCAGAACCTGCAGTGCACTCCTCCTAGGGGAGCTAGGGTTTGAGACTCTGGGAGAGGCTGAGTAGTATGGCTCTGGAATGAGGGCGACTTTCCTCCCATTGAGTGCCTCACCACACTGTGACCAAATAGGAGACCCATAGCCCCTCCTTCTGACCCCAGTTGCCCAGTACTACCAAGCTTGCGCCTTGCAGAAGGGTCTGTGGGTCATGGTCAGCCTGAACGCAGTCTACAGTCTTTTTTTGGAAGGCTCTAGAACAGTGGTTCTCAACCTTCCTAATGCTGCGACCCTTTAATACAGTTCCTCATGTTGTGGTGACCCCCAACCATAAAATTATTTTCATTGCTACTTCATAACTGTAATTTTGCTACTGTTATGAATCGCAGTAAATATCTGATATGCAGGATGTATTTTCATTGTTACAAATTGAACATAATTAAAGCATAGTGATTAATCACAGAAGCAATATGTAATTATATATGTGTTTTCAGATGGTCTTAGGCAACCCCTGTGAAAGGGTCATTCGACCCCCAAAGATGTCGTGACCCACAGGTTGAGAACCGCTGCTCTAGAGGAAGACAAGGCACCTTCAAGGGATGGCAGAGTAGCCAACAGGTGGAGGTGACCTTTTTAAAAGATGTGTTATTAAACACTAGAGGCCCCGTGCACAGAAATTTGTGCACTCGGGGGGGAGGGGGGTCCCTCAGCCCCACTTGTGCCCTCTCACAATCTGGGAACCCTCGGGAGATAACGACCTGCTGGCTTAGGCCCACTCCTGAGTGGCAGAGGGCAGGCCCAATCCCTAGGTGCCTGGCCCGCAGCCCCTGGTCGGGCTCAGAGCAGGGACGATTGGGGAGTTGGGGCGCCGCACCTGTCATGCACAGAGCAGGGCGGATTGGGAGGTTGCGATGCCACCCTCAGTCACACTCAGGGTAGGGCCGATTGGGGGGTTGGGGCGCCGCCCCCTGTCACACTCAAGGCAGGGTCGATGGGGAGGTTGCGGCACCACCCCCATCACGCACAGAGCAGGGCGGATCAGGGGGTTGTGGTGCCACCCCTGTCACATACAGAGCCGGCCGATCAGGGGGTTGGGACGCTGCCCCCTGTCATGCACAGAGCAGGGCCCATCAGGGGTGTTGGGGCTCCTTACCCTGTCACACACAGAGCAGGGCCCATCAGGGGGTTGGGGAGCTCCCCCTGTCATGCACAGAGCAGGGCTGATCAGAAGGTTGTGATGCCACCCTCAGTCACACTCAGGGTAGGGCCAATTGGGGGCTTGGGGCGCCGCCCCTGTAACATTCAAGGCATGGTCGATGGAGAGGTTGCGGCTCCACCCTGTCACACACAGAGCCACAGGGCCGATCAGGGGTTTGGGGAGCTCCCCCCTATCCTGCACAGAGCAGGGCCGATCAGGGGGTTGGGGCGCCTTCCTCTGTCATGAACAGAGCAGGGCGGATAGGGAGGTTGTGGCCCCGCCCCCTGTCACACACAGAGCCGCAGGGTGATCAGGGGGTTTGGGCGCTGCCCCCTGTCACGCTGATCCCGGTGCTGGGAGGCCTCGCGACTCTGCTGATCCCAGTGCTGGGAGGCATATTACCCTTTTCCTATATAGGATAGAGGCCTGGTGCATGGTGGGGGCAGGCTGGTTTGCCCTGAAGGGTGTCCTGGGTCAGGGTGGGGGTCCCCACTGGGGTGCCTGGCCAGCCTGGATGAGGGGATGATGGCTGTTTGCAGCTGGTCACACACCCTTCAGGGTGGGGGGTCCCCACTGGGGTGCCTGGCCAGTCTGGGTGAGGGGCTGAGGGCCGTTTTCAGGCTGGTGGGTGACTGAAACTCCCAACCGCTCCTTTTTTCCTTCTTTTTTTTTATTCTTGGATTTATGGCTGTCACTGGAGCTGAGAGCCGGCTTTAGCTGTGAGACCTCGCTGCTGAAAGCACGTTTCTGGCTTTGTTTACTTTCTGTATTTGAAACTTTGTTGCGACTCCAGCTCTGAGATCCGGCTGACTGAAAACAGGTTTCTGGGGTTTTGTTTAGCTTCTATATTTGTTACAATGTTTCTTAGCAGCTCAGAGCCCAGCAGTGGCAGGCGGGGAACGTTGGAGTCCTCCATCACTGAAGCAAGCAAGCCTCCTGTTCATGTCAGTACCCTGGCTGCCAGCCGCCATCTTGCTGGCAGTTAATTTGCATATCGCCCTGATTATGCAATGGGAAAGGTAGCGGATGTATGGCTAATTACCATGTTTCTCTTTTATTAGATAGGATTAGCTCTATTTAAGTATAGACTTGACTTTACTGTGGCATCACATAATCTGGAAAATAGTAATAATAATAAAAATGAATGGAAGAGTACCTATACTAAGTAATGTAATATACATGATCCATTTTCATCCTCCATAATCAATATTATTATAAATATATCCTTATCATTATAACTTGTGATTTAGGTGTTACTAATGTGTTTAATTTATAAATGGGAAATAGGATCTCAGAGACATATCTGATTTTTCTATTACTTATCTAGTATTTAAAGGAACCAGAAAAATAAGCACTCTTCCAAAAGCTAATACTGTGATTTTCCATCAGACCACATTACTTCACTATTTAAATGAAGGAAGGCAACATTGAAGATATTTGTGTTATGTCTTTATTTATCAAATTTTAACGGAAGCAATATAGAAATGTTGATGTTTGCACATTTCCCAGTTAGAAAACATTGTGAGGGAAATGGTCACAGAGATGTTTTATTAAAATAATGGAGAATTAATAAATATATCTAATTTATTTTATTTTTAAGCCCACATTTCTCCTTGCTGAATTGCTTAGAAAAGAGAAAATTCAGTGACCTCATTATTTGGAGTGTTAATGTGCTGTAGACTGACTCAACAGCTGATTTCTATATGGGCTGGGCTCCTGCCCTTGTCTTTGTTTCTCCCTGTAATTGGCTTGCCTCTCTGCACAAAAAAGCAAACAGACCCCCAAATAAACCCCATATTTCTGCTTTTATTGCAAAATATAGATTTCTAAATGAGCTCTCTTTTGCAAGGATAATAGGAAATGATGGCTTCATTGTTTGAGTATGAGTTTCTCCCAATAAAATTTGGGGATCAATAAAGAAGAGGAAATATTTCTTCACTATGACACTTTATTATTACATCAAATTTTAAGTACCACAGTCAGTGGGCTGAACCTAATGGAAACCATATCCAGGAAGCTTCTGGAATTTTTCAGGACCTGGGAGCCACAGTGGTCAGTAGGGGCTGTAATGTGTGAGTGGGTGTGGAGGGGTGGGGATAGGGGAAGAGACTCCTGGAACCGCTCACATCCAAACAGGGCTGCATTTGGATGTAAATTTACCTATCAAAAATTACTTCCTGGAAAAGACAATGTCAGTTTAGTTCCTAAAATAAAACCTCTATGCTTTAATATGTCAGAGAAACTATCACAGCGCATATTGGATACATATTTTGAAAGATTTGCTGACTTCACTGAGTATATTCTGAGTAGTCATTACCAGTGATTTCTAGAACATACTGTAAGCAGGTTAAACACATGCATGAACTTTGGAGTCAGATAGATTAGAAGTTCTAATTTTAGATCTATCATCACAGCTATGCAACCCTGTGCAGCTAGCTTAGGCTCTCTGAGCCTCCGTTTCCTCCAGAAAAATAGGAATTATAGCTGCTATCCATCTGAGTAGGCTAACTACTTGACAAACAACTCCAAAATTTTATTGTTTCAGGGTAATAAAAGTTTATTTTTCACTCACTGAAGGATCTAATATGTATGTCCCTGGTTGGGCAGCTATCTTGACATTTCTTCTCTGACTCAGTGACCTAGGTTTCTTCCAAATTGCAGCTCTGCCTCCCCTCACCAACATCCTGAAAGTCCTCTCCATTCAGCTGGACTATGGAGAAAGAGCATGGAGGATGCAACTTCAGAGGGCTTTGTAGATGGATACTGGAAGGGGCAAATGCTACTTTAATCTATACTTTATGGGACAAAGTTTGGTCACAAGATAACTCCTAATATGGGAGGCTGGGAAATGTAGTCTAAATGCCCAGCAAGGAAAGCGCTAGAACCAGGGTGAAGCAAGAGATGTACCTAAAGAAGCCACATATTCTCAAGGTCAGGCAAGTGCAAGGTCCTGAGAGTGAGCACACCTCCTTACATTTTGCATCCCTTGTTACCTTGCTTTTCTCACCCTAAATCTATCTCAAAGTAAAGAGTTTGGGGAGGTAATTGCTGATTTCTGCCACATCTATCTACCTATCAGGACCACTGTGAAAGTAAATAGAATGTTCAGTGCCTGATGCTTACTTATTTCATTATCACATACAGAATCAAAAACTATATCCCTTTCTTTTTCTCTCTAATTAAGTGATTACATGTCTACATTAAAAAGAAACTTTAGCAAATAGCCCTTAACTTAAAGTGTGCCGATTTTGTTATTCTATATTATTTTAAAGTGAGACTAAAAAAAAATTGTTTGATTCTTTACAGCTGTTTTCCCCCAGTCACTAAAATATTTAGCAGCAAGATATAAACTAGACAAAAGAATAGACACTGCCCCCCGTTCCCCTCCCCCCCCAAGACTTTTTGCAACTTAACTTCTCTGAAAATAAGTTTTGGTCTGTACATCTTGATTTCTTAATGGTTGTTGGATGCACAGCATTTCTTTCGACCACAGCTCCCTTAAAATTCAGTGAGGCATTGTTAGGGCGTGCTTTCCCATAATGAACACATTACAGTAATCATTACAGAAGAGAAAAGACAAGAATGGCTGTGGTGCAATCTTCAAAATGTTTGCGTGGTTCTAATGTTGGTCATTTTAGGGAAACTGCCAACAGGCTCCTGGAGCAGTAAACATGCATTCCGCATTTAGAGAAGTAGTTTAACTTTCAGGACAGCCCATTCCAACTCCAGTTTATCTTGCTTTACGTACAAAAGAGCTGTTTGGATTTTGACAGCTTATGAGAAAACCATTCTGCAAAATGCGGCCTTTGATCTGCTATTGAAAGGAAAGAATGTTCTGTGAAAAGGCTGCAACTAAAACTAGTTGCTGTTATGAGTTGATGAAGTTTTTATTGTTAATTAAGTCTGGGAGAATATCTTCATCTATGAAGACTACTTTACAGAAGTCCAAAATGATGCTGTTGTGTTGCTTTTGCCTTTCTTTGGAAGTGCTGGCCCTCATGATATTATTGATTAGTTCATTTGACAGACACTTATTTACTAAGGGCCTCCTGGAGCCTAGTAATGCACTGGATGCTGGTGTGCTAGTGGATACAAAGACATAGCTGTTTGGAATGGGCCCTGTCTTCAAAAAGCTTCTGCTTAGGTAGAGCTTGTAAACATACACAGTTACAATATCTTGCAGGAAATGTAAGTACCATGAAAGAGGTAGCCCTGATCAGGGAGCTCAGTTAGGGAGAGTGTTGTCCTGATATTCTAAGGTTGCAGGTTCAATCCCTGGCCAGGGCACATATAAGAATCAACCAATGAATGCGTAAATAAGTAGAACGGCAACCCAATCTCTCTCTCTCTCTCTCTCTCTCTCTCTCTCTCTCTCTCTCTCTCTCTCTCTTTCCCCTCTCTCAAATCAAATTTTTTTTTAATAAATAGGGGTAAAGACAAAGTTTCATCCATTTAAGGGAACTGTATGAGCTTTCTTGAACAGATGGCATTTGAGCTGGAAGCAAACACAGACTTTGAACATATAGAGAAGATGGTGTATTGGGGGGTGGGGCGGGGGGTAGGGGCATGGAGCATGCCTAGAAAGAAAAGGAACAAAGATCTATCAGTCAGATCCTTGTATTAACAAGTTATTCCCTAAGCACATTTAGATAAATTATAATTAATACGTTTAAAATAAATATTAATAACGACCTCTGAAGTATCATAATGTCACACATAGAACAGTATGGTTCTCTTCATAACCACAGAATCACAACTTCCATGGACCGCCTGCTTCGAGACCAAGTTCTCAGCAAACACTCATGTTTTTCTAGGCCTAGAAATATTTAGCATGTACCTGAACCTGCCAGTAATACCTTCTTACTTGGACATATATTTCTAAAAAATAAAGACTCTTTTAAAAAACATGTCCATAGTTCCATTATCACACCTCAAAAATCAATGGTAATTTCTTAATATAAAAAATTTGGGGAAAATCCAATTTCCCTGATGGCCCCATACAGTTTGTATGGAGTCAATTTGTTCAGACTAGGATGCAGGCAAGGTCCATGCATTACTCTTGGTTGATCTATCTCTTATATCTCTTTCACTGTATATGTTCCCCTTGTAAACTATTTGTTGAAAAAAAGAGCCAGAATCTATGCAGCGTCTCACTTTCTATATTTTGCAGATTACAGAGGCTATCTCATTTGCCACAGCCCTGAGCGAGAGGAAGCCAACTAGTTGAGTAGCCACATTCCTCCATCTACTCCTTCCAGTAGCACAAGACACGACTCTTCTTATTTGGCGCTGTGCTTCTCTTTCATCCTAACGATGGCTCAGTTCCTCCCAAACTCAGCCTCCAAGGTTATGTTTCTCTAAATATCCTAGTCCCAGCTTAGACACATGGACTTCTTCAGCTGAAATCACTTTCATTTGCTAACTCAAATGTCTTCATCTTTTCCAACCTCCTGGGATTTTGCTGCTTCTGGTCAACCTAATAAATCCTGTATGTGATTTCAACTTCTTTACTTGCCAGGGCTGGCAGGTTGAATCTTTTGTTCTTATTTGTCTTTTGACCAAAATCCTGCCTGTTCTCTCGTTCTACTCAAAATCCTCTTTGCTACTATCATGTTCAATTCTGATGCCTTCTTTCTATTTTAATTATGGAAGTTCTCCACATTGTTTCTACTGTTCTTCATAATGAGAACAATATAAAAAAGCACAGATGTGGTGCACTTTTATATATGCACAAATATGCAATTTACAAGTGATACAAATATAAAAGTCACTTATCTTAGAGTCAAATTCAGCTTATTTTTTAAGTGAAGAAAGGAGTAAATATTAGAGATTCTTCAAACAGTATTAAATTTGTTTCTTTGCCCAGTTAATAGCAAAATTCAAATTCTAGACTTTAAAACCAAACTTTGCAAAGGGGGACCCCTTCCAATATCTTTAATTCTTACCACAAAAATGAATATAAGGAATATATATTTTTTTCTGTGCTCCCAAAGCAAGAGGAAACATTAGCAATGGCTGTAGGTACATGAAAATAACTTTCCTATGATAATTGTATTTCTTGGCGAAGCATCCGATTATGTAGACTGTTATAATAATTTTTTGAAAAAAACACAGTTTGCTTCTTAAAATTAATAAGCAGTGTATTAGTATGTGACACATGTGCACAAGCACACACATATGCACACACATGCACAACTCTACATGAAAAGAGAAAGACCTCTTTCTTACTGTCCTGTGTTTCTTTGAATTGAGGACACTGGTTCTCAACTCCAGAGCAGGGTTCTTCAAACTGCAAATCACAATTCATTGGTAGCTTATTAAGTGAATTCAGTAGATCATGGTTAACATTTTTATGTTGGTACAGAATAGGATACAAAAAGTCATTATTACATGGAATAACATTACATTTTATTTGTAATTTTTTTTTCAATTGTGTGTGTGTGTGTGTGTGTGTTTTCTGGGATATGTAGACCAAAAAGAAAAAAATAAATAAAGTTCTATGGAAAGTAACAGAGTGATCTGATCATATTCTTAAGTGGGCAGGTCATGGTCAGTAGTCATGCCCCAGGCCTATAAGTTCTTCACTGAAAGGTTTTAAATCAGTCCTGTCCATTTTTCTTGTGCATCCAGGTTAGCACAACTTTGAAATGCCAGAAGTAATACCCCTCAAAGAGGGTATTAACCATCAAGTGAGCTCAGAAGCTTGTTAACTATCCTGTAATCCAATTCTCACCTTGTTTTCTCCTACCTCCATTTATGTACTTTCCTTCCTTAATTTCAAATGCATAAAACAAGCTGCAAAACTGTTATTCTCCAGACTTGCTCCCTGACATATGTTGTCAGTTTGGTTCAAATAAACTTTTATAAAACTTCTCTATGGGTTTGGATGTTTGTTACATAGACAGATGATAGATGATAGATAGATAGATAGATAGATAGATAGATAGATAGATAGATAGATAGATGATAGATAGATAATAGATAGATACTTTTCTTGCTACAGGTCCAAGGCAGTCTCAGCTCTAGCTTAATCCTAGGTCTTCCCAGGACTATTACTTTGATCTTGAAATGCTGAGCGAAACAGCATTGCTTAGTGGAGTTGGAATGAGAGAAGCTTAGAAAATGTTTATTATGGAAGGGATAAAAATTTTTAAAAAAATTATAGCAAGTAATTTTTTACATGGACTTTTTTTCTACTTGTGTAGCAAAGGAAAGAAGAGGAAAAGTGGGGAGGTGAGGAGAAAAAGAGTGAGTAGACAGAGATAGAGATAAAAAGGAAGGATAGCAAGATTAAGCAGGAGCAGCAAAGTCTAATCACCTAGAATACTTATATGCGCTTATCTCAGCAGTGCTGATGACAATCACCCTGCTGCAATAATGCATTGGCTGAGTTACCCTGAGCATTTATTGGTTATGGGAGAGATGGGTAAAGGATATGAGATATCTCTGTAAAGCTTTGTTTAAACTTTTTAAATGCTAGAAATTATAGACCAATACATGTTAGCTTCAGTATATGAAAAAAATATTGAAGCTATCATTAGAAAATCAATTAGTTAACACTAAGATTGCAGAGTAATAACATAAGTTAGAAGATATCAAAGACCAATCTAATAGCCTTTGCTGACAGAGCAAGGCACATTGTGGACAGCAGAAAAGCAATAAACGCAATACATCTCAACCTCAAGACGGCCTTTGATTTTGTCTTCTATGACACACTCATCAACTAGCAGGAAAAAATATAGCATAAACCAGTATTTCTCAAACTATACAATGTGACCCCTACGGTTACCATGAAAAGGTACCAAAGGGGTCACAGAGTTTGCAACTGTATTTCCTCAACATAATGCCTGACTCACAGGAAGTCCCAATATGTGGAAAAGAAAAACAGCAAAAATTCCAAGGAAGGCCCCACTCATTCTCATACTCCCCAGAAAGCCCCACTCCCTGATTTCTCCAGCAATTACAGAAATATCCCTCCCTGGGACTGGCTAAAGCATGTTGACATAAGAAACAAACAAAATTTATTGACTTTATAGCCAAAATGCTCCAGAGAAAAACAGTGTTGCAGTTTCTTTTATGTATTTGAAATTAAGAAGAGGACAGAAGGAAGATTACAGGAAGATGGGAGAAAGCAAGGCAGGGGTTGGATTACAGGAGAGCTAAGATTATTTGCTCTCTGAGGAGTGGTTATATCTCAGAAGGAGGGGTCTGAAAGGGTGGTTCATGTCTTAACAGGGGGGATCTGAAGAGAAACATCTCAAAGGGGTATAAACCTAGATTCACAGAAACAACAAACAAGGGCTTGCTTGAGGCAAAGATAAACCTTTTAGTAAAAAATAATATGCCTGGCCCTTTTTGGCTCAGTGGATACATCATGGGCGTGTGGACCGAGGGTCTTGAGTTCAATTCCGGTCAAGGGCAAGTACCTCAGTTGCAGGCTCCTCCCTGGCCTAGGCCCTGATTAGGGTTCGTGCAGGAGGCAACCAATCCATGTGTTTTTCTCACATCGATATTTCTCTCTGTCTTTCCCTCTCTCTTCCAGTCTCTCTAAAAATCAATGGAAAATATCCTTGGGTGAGGATAAATAAATAATAATACTTACATGCCTGGGGTGTGACTGACTAACCACCATGACTTGCCCAGTTAGGAATGTATGATCAGATCACCCTGTGAGGCTACTTTTCATAGACCCAAGTTCAAATACAATCCAATAGAACCTGGTTTTCCATCTACAGGAAGAAGGAGCGTTTGGTTCAGCCAGACCTCTAGATGTTGAGCTTCACTTTTTCTTTAATCACTCTGTTTCTCAGTTATCAAAACCTCAATACCATAAAAAGTAATATAACAAGGCACGGATTAATAATAACAAAATTTTATTAAGTATTCATGATACTATTTAGGCACTATTAATAACTCACTTAATCCTCACATCGTCCCTATGAGATAGGTACTCTTACTCGTAAGTGAGAAAATCGAGGCATTGAGAAGTGAAGTAACTTGTCCATGGTTTCATGCTAATAACTGACAGAGAATATTGGTCAAGATTTCAACCCAGTAAGTTTGTATCCAGAGTCTAGGGCTTTAATCGGCAGGTTCAAACAGAAGAGCAAACACAGTGTTTGGCCCATCATGTATTCAAGAAGTGTAAGCTATTGACTGTGCTAAGGGATGTCCAGAGAGCTGGTAAAACAGTGTTCAGGGTGTGGCTGGGAAGGCGTTCCTAGAGGAGATTAGCATTTGAATCAATAGACTGAACAAAGCAGATCGCTCTTCCCAACAGGAATGGGCATCATCCAAGTGAGGACCTGAACAGAATAAAAAGGCTGAGGGATGGAGAGCTCATTCTCTCTGTCTCTCTGCCCGAGCTGAGACACCCCGCTTCTCCTACCCTTGGGCACCAGATCGTTTGGTTCCCTGACTTTTGAACTCAGACCAGGACTTATACCATCAGCCCTGGTTTGAACTCAGACTGACAACATTGACCACTTTTCTGATTCTCCAGCAGCTCACAGACATCAAATTATGGTGGTACTTCTCAGCATATATAAATTTAATTTACCACAGAAGTATATATATGTGTATGTATATATATATATATATATATGCATATATATGTATATATATGCAAATAGGTTTACAGTTATGAATATGTGAAACTTTATGTTTGTAATATTATTTTTCAATTATTGTATTATTTTCCATAGGAACATATAGTAAATACTAGAGGCTCGGTGCATAAAAATTTGTGCACTGAGGGGAATCCCTCAGCCCGGCCTATGCTCTCTTGTAGTTTGGGACCCCTCGGAGGATGTCCACCTGCTGGTTTAGGCCTGCTCCCTGGGGGATCAGGCCCAAGCTGGTAGTCAGACATCCCTCTGGCAGCCAGGCAGCCCTCGGGGGATGTCCACTTGCCAGCGGGGAGCAGACCTAAGCTGCAGTCGGACATCCTTAGCACTGCTGAGGAGGCAGGAGAGGCTCCCGCCACCACCGCTGTACTGGCAGCCGTCAGCCTGGCTTGTGGCTGAGCAGCGCTCCCCCTGTGGGAGTGCTCTGACCACCAGGGGGCAGCTCCTGCATTGAGCATCTTCCCCCTGGTGGTCAGTGTGTATCATAGTGACCAGTTATTCCCAGTCGTTCTGCTGTTAGGGTCAATTTGCATATTACCCTTTTATTATATACAATAGAGGCCTGGTGCACGCGTTGGGGCTGACCGGTTTGCCCTGAAGAGTGTCCTGGATCAGGGTGGGGGTCCCGCTGTGGTGCCTGGCCAGCCTGGGTGAGGGGATGATTGCTTTTTGCAGGCTGCCCAAACCCCCTTCAGGGTGGGGCTCCCCTCTGGGGTGCCTGGCCAGCCTGGGTGAGGGGCTGAGGGCCATTTTCAGGCTGCCCACACCCTCTTCAGGGTGGGGGTTCCCACTGGGGTGCCTGGCCATCCTGGGTGAGGGGCTGATGGCTGTTTTCAGACTGACCAAGCTCCAGCCTTTCCTTTTTTGTATTTTTTTATTCACTCCAGCTCCATGGCCATGGTGACTGGAAGAGGGTCTCTGGGGTTTATTTACTTTCTATAATTGAAACTTTGTTGCCTTGAGAGGAGGCAGCAGCTGCCGGAAAGCTTGGCTTCTTCCATCGCAGAGGCAAGCGAGCTTCCTGCTCGCTCCAGCTCCATGGCCAAGGCCTGCTGAAAGCTGGTATCTGGGGTTTATTTACCTTCTATAATTGAAACTTTGCTGCTTTGAGTATAGCTCAGAGCAGGCCGCGGCAGGCTGGCATCCTCTATCACTGGAGCAAGCAAGCCTCCTGCTCGCTCCAGCTCCGGGGCTGATGGCCGCCATCTTGGTTGGGTTAATTTGCATATAGTTGCTCTGATTGGCTGGTGGACATGGCTCAAAGTGTAGCAAAAGTATGGTCAATTTGCATATTTGTCTATTATTAGGTAAGATATATACCACTGGTTCTGTTTCTCTGGCAAATCCAATCGAATACAGTTATTATTATTAACACAAATCAATTTATACACTATTCTATATCCTTTATTTACTCTAGTTTACAGGTAACAAAACTGGTGTTTAATAAACTCTTGTGAAGGAAATAAGAATGTTTCAGATGTACTTAATAAGGCAGAATGGGAAGCACTGGGTTCCTGATAACTTGAGCAATGGCAATAAGCTGCCAAGTTAATTTTCAGAAGCGGGAGAGCTGTAAGGTATAGGCAGTGGTCTTTAGAAGGTTGACAGAGTCATAAAAGCACATGGCAATGAAAGAGCTCTCCAAAGCCAGATTAAAGCTTTGCTGAGTGGAACTAGGGGTTCAGATGGACTAAAGAGACACACATTTTTTTGATAGCATCAATCCAAACATTTGTAGGATTTTCACCAGGAGAGGGTTCTCTCTTATTGAGAAAAACAAACATAACAACACAAAAAAACATTCTTTAAACAACAATCAGTGACTTTGTATGTTTCTCTGAGAAAAAAGCTAATTTGATATTTCAATTGAATTTTAAAATGTTTTGGGAAAAAAAAGAAGCTTCTCCTATTGAACTTATTTCAATAGAAGGCTGAAAAGTCTTGTTATCTTAAAGGAACAAGAACATAATTTTAAGCTCTCTATACATATTTCTGATATTCTTCTGTGGTAAATTAAATTTGCACATTTGCTCTTGAGTTTGCCATGTCTTCATTTTCCTCTCTATTTATGCTTGTGTGCTTTGTGCTTTGTAGATTTACAAAGGACTGTGGGAGAATAAAAGCAAGAGCATTCGAGGAGAAATTATTGTTTTCCCATATGTAGAGGGTTTGTCTGCAGTGGCGGTCTGCTCATCACCGCCTTGCTGCTCGATTTTGTATGTGACAGATTGTCAAATGGAATGTTTAGTCTGCCCCTTTTCATTTTCTCTGTTCATTTCTTGTTTTCAAAATAGAACATTTAGCATTTCTCCACTATCAGAAGTCATTTTTTTGTATTTTAATGTTAATTGTTTTCCTAAGTGAGCAAATCAATTATGGAAAGGTCTGATGCTTCAAAAAAAATCTACAAACATTTTTGGGATACTTAGGATAAGGTCAACTCAAAGCAGGATATGTGCAAGTCTATTTAGTGTTATTTCAGAAAATAAGAACAAACACTAATACATATTTTAAATTCTTGGTCTCTATATCTGAAATTATTATAGGATATATAGTAGGTTCTTAATAAATGTTGAATGAACATGTGTATAACTCCAAAAATCTCAAGTTTTGTATGAAAATTTGTGCGGATTCTAATTTTAGAAAAAGTGTTCATCCAACCAAAACAAATGGCTATCAATGTCGTTCGCTACTGACACATCCTAAGATTATTAACAGAAGAAAATAAACGTTAACATTCCCAGAATTTTTTTAAAAAAATTACCTCCGCACAGTGCTTTACTATTCTCAATAGTTTATACATAAACAATGAATGCTGCTCCCTAAAACCTCTCTGTCCAAAACTCTAAAATTTTCCCCCAAGTCCAGATAGCTTACCTCCTTAAATCCCATGTCTTTTATTTCCTTTTTCTTCTCTTTTTCATTTCAAATAGTTATTCTCCTTTTGTTTATTATGGTAAAATATACATAATATAAATTGACCATTTTAACCACTCTCATGTGTACAGCTCTGTGGCATTAAGTATATTTATATTGTTGTGCAACCATCACCACTATTCATTTTCAGAATGTATTCACCTTCCCAAACTAAATCTCTGTATTCATTAAACACTAACTCCCCATTTCTCCCTCCCTCAGCCCCTGGTAACCACCATTCAACTTTGTGTCTCCATGAATTTAACTACTATAGGTACCTCATATAAGTGGAATTATAAACTATTTTTCTTTTATGACTAGCCTTTCCCCTTAGTATAATGTCTTCAAACTTCACCCATTTTTTAGCAGTGTCAGAATCTTCTTCTTAAGACTGAGCAATAGGTATTGCATTTATACATATAAACTAGAGGCCCAGTGTGGGGTCCAGCCGGTCTGGCCCCATCAGGGCTGATCAGGGCTGGGCCTATCAGGAGGAGGAGATGCGGGGAGGTTGGCTGGCCAGCCCACCCCAATTGGACCCAATCAGGGCTGGGTCAGCTGGGGCAAGGGGCCGCAGGCGATTGGCCAGTGGGCCTCACCCCCAATTGGGGTTGGGGGGCTAATTGGGGGTGGAGCTGGCTATGGGGGGGGTTGTGGGCAGTGGGTCAGCTGGCCACACCCCTGAATGGGGAGGGGGATGCTGATTAGGGGCCAGTGGCCTGGGGGAAGGGCCATAATAGTTGGGGGGTCAACCTGGGGTGGGGCCAAGCAGGGGAGGGGCTGCAGGAGATTGGTTGGTCGGCCCCACCCCCTATTGGGGTGAGGGGGCAATTAGGGGTGGAACCAGCCTTGAGGAGGGGCTGCAGGATGTGGAGGGGGGTGGTCAGGGGTGGGGCTGGTCAGGGGGAGGGGCTGTGGCCTGATCAGGGTGGTGGGGGCCCATTGGGGTGGGAGTGCAATCAGGGGTGGGGCGGCCAGGGTGTGGGGGCGTTTGGCTGCTGGCCCCACTCTATTTTTTTGGCAACTTCATGACTTTTATTTTTGGTGCCTGTGCTATATCTTGAAAATACCTTCTCCCCCTGCCCCGGACAGCGTCGGGGAGGGGGCAGCAAAAATAGAAGACATTCCTCCCTATTGCACATGGACCCTATATACAGGCCCACCTGGCCCAGGCCTGGGGGATGCTTGGCACATTCTCGGATCCCTGCTCAGGGGTAGAAGGGGTGACTGGTGGCAGCACATGTGAGAGGGGACATCCAGGTGTCCACTTTGGTCCTGGCCACTGATCCTGGCATTTCCTGATCCTTGGTTCCTTCCTGGTCCTTCTCGCAGCCCTGGTCCCCCTACCTGGCTCAGCCTCTCCTCTCTATCCTGGCCTTAGATGGCCACCTTGGCTCTTGGGGGCTCTGTCCTCCCCTCCCAGCCTGGAGGTCCCGAGGGGAGGTTATAGCTTCTCAGAGACTCCCTGGCAGCCCTGTCACTCGTGTTCACATAGGGCAGTGGTTCTCAACCTTCCTAATACCTTGACCCTTTAATACAGTTCCTCATGTTGTGGTGACTCCCAACCATAAAATTATATTCATTGCTACTTCATAACTGTACTTTTGCTACTGTTATGCATGGTAATGTAAATATCTGATATGCAGGATGTTTTTAGGCGACCCCTGTGAAAGGGTCGTTTGACCCCCAAAAGGGTCGTGACCCACAGGTTGAGAACCGCTGACATAGGGGAAGGGGTGCGTGTGGCAGAAGCAGCTGTATAAATGCGGGTGCAGGGGCAAGTCCTCCGGGGTCACTAGGACAGTTTGCTGATTACGTGGATCAGGGCTGTGTTCTTGTCGTTGAGGTGCTGGTTGTCAGCTCAGAGGTTGGACAAGCCCTTCAGCTCCTTGGCCTTGCTCTCCAGGGCCCTGTGCTCAATTCTCTCCAGCTCCAGGAGGGCCAATCTCTCTGCAAAACACTCCTGCCTTGGCGTGGCTCAGTCCAGCTCCACCTTGAGCTGCTCTAGCTGCAGCGTGGTCTCAGTCAGGGCCTCACGAAGTCTCTCATGCTCAATGCACAACTCTGCATAGAGCTTCCTTAAGCCTTCCTTGGGCTCTTCTGATTCAGGCTGGGGTTCTGGGTTGAGAGTCTGCTGCCTCTGGGGGGAAGGGCTGGATTCTGGGCTGATGTCCACTGGCTTTGCCTCCTCCCCCTCTGCAGGCCATCTCCTCTCCTTGCCAACTCTGCAGTGCTCCTTGGAGGCCTGTGGTCCCTTCCCCTGCCCATCAGATGCCTCTACTCTCTGGCCAGGGCCATCAGAATTCCCAACCCCAGGGACTTGGGGCTGCCAGGAAGGGTCCAGGCTCTGTGTGGGCTGCTCTTGATCAAGATGGGAGAGTTCGATCAGGGGCAGGCCGGCAGCGGGGAGGGGCTGTGAGGTGCTCAATGCACCGCATAGTGATTAGTCATTTGGTCATCCTGGTCATCATGGACACTGGCTTTATATATATATATCACATTTCATCTATCCATTCATCTGTCAATAGAAACTTTGGTTGTTTCTACATTTTGGCTATCTATATCTAATCTAATAAAAGAGAAACATGCAAATTGACCATAACTTTGCTACGCCCCAAGCCATACCCACCGGCCAATCAGAGCGACTATATGCAAATTAACCCAAACAAGATGGTGGCCAGCAGCCATGGAGCTGGAGCTAGCAGGAGGCTTGGCTGCCCCGGCGATGGAGGAAGCCAAGCTTCCCGCCTGCCCTGGCTGGCTGTGGCCTCTGCTAAAGGCAACAAAGTTTCAATTATAGAAGATAAATGAAACCCAGATACCTGCTTCCAGCCAGCCTCCACTGGGAGCTTGGGTGGCTGGGGGCCATGGCCAACCTGCAAACAGACATCAGCCCCTCACCCAGGCTGGCCAGGCACCCCAGTGGGGAACTCCACCCTGAAGGGGCTGTGGCCAGCCTACAAACAGCCATCAGCCACTCACCCAGGCTGGCCAGGCACCTCAGCAGGAGCCCCCACCCTGATCTGAAACACCCTTCAGGGCAAACCAGCCAGCCCCCACCCATGCACCAGGCATATAATGAAAGGGTAATATGCAAATTGACCCTAATAGCAGAACGACTGGGAATGACTGGTCCATATGACACACACTGACCACCATGGGGCAGACGCTCAATGCAGGTGCTGCCCCCTGGTGGTCAGTGCGCTCCCAAAGGGGGAGCTCTGCTCAACCACAAGTCAGGCTGATGGCTGCCAGCACAGCAGTGATGGTGGGAGCCTCTCCCGCCTCCTCAGCAGTGCTAAGGATGTCCGACTGCAGCTTAGGTCTGCTCCCTGCTGGCAAGTGGACATCCCCCTAGTGCTCCTAGGCTGACAGAAGGATGTCTGACTGCCAGCTTAGCCCCGATTCCCCAGGGAGTGGGCCTAAGCCAGCAGGTGGACATCTCCCGAGGGGTCCCAGACTGCGAGAGGGCACAGGCCAGGCTGAGGGACCCCCTCCCCCAAGTGCACAAATTTTTGTGCACCAGGCCTCTAGTATATCTATAAAGAGCCAGGAGCCATCACATCCAAAACAACCAGACAACCAAATAGGCTGAGCGGGGCATCAAGGCCGGCAGGGAGGTTAGTGAGGGACGACCAAATGACTGAACAGCAGTCTGTGTGGGGCAACCAGGCCGGCAGGGGGGACAGTGAGGGACAACCAAACAACCAAACAGCAGGCTGCATGGGACAACTAGGCCAGCAGGTGGGGCAGTGAAGGGCAACCAGGCCGAAGAGGGGGTAGTTGGGGGACACCAGGCCAGCAGGGAGGGGGGGTGGCAGTGAGTGGTGACCAGGCCAGCAGAGGGGTGCAGTGAGGGCCGACCAGGCTGGCAGGGGGGGGCAGTTGGGGACGATCAGACAGGCAGGCAGGTGACCAGTTAGGGGCCAGCGGTCCCAGATTGTGGATCAGGCCTAAACCAACTGTCGGACATCCCCCGAGGGGACCCAGATTGAAGAGAGTGCAGGCTGAGGAGACCCCTCCCCCGCCTCGTGGACGAATTTCATGTACCGGGCCTCTAGTTACAAATAAAGCTACTATAAATATGGAGGTATGAAATCTGTTTGAGTTCTTGCTTTCAATTATTTGGAGAATATACACAGAAGGACAATTGCTACATTTTATGGCAAGTGTATGTTTAATTTTTGGAGGAGTTGCCATACTGTTTGTTTTTCAAAGTAGCTACACCATTTTACATGCCTGCCAACAAAGCACAAAGGTTTCAATTTCTCCACATCCTCACCAGACTCGTCCTTTTCTGGTTGTGTGTGCGTTTTAATAATAGTTATTCTAATGAGTGTGAAATAATATCTCATGATGGTTTTGATTTGCATTTCCCTAGTAACTAGTGATATCGAGCCCTTATTATTGTACATTTTCTTGGGAGAAATGTCAATTCGTGTCCTTTTTTAATTATTATTTTTAAGCAAAGATGAATATTTTTTAATCCTCACCTGAAGATATGTTTATTGATTTTAGAGATAGAGGAAGGGAGAGAGAGAGAAACATTGATGTCTGAGAAACATCTATCAGTTGCCTCCCATATGTGTGCCCAGACCAGGAACCAAAACTGCAACCTTTTTGGTGTACTGGATGATGCTCCAACCAACTGAGTCCCCTGGTCGTGGCCTTTTGTAACTTTTTAATTGAGTTACTTGCTTTTTTGTTCTTGAATGATAGAAGTTCTCTATATATTCTGCAAATTAATTCCTTATGTATATGGTTTGCAAATATTGTCTCTTGTTATTTAGGTTGCTTTTTTACTCTGTTGATAGAAGACTTTGATCACGTAAGTTTTACATTTTGATAAAGTCCAACTTATCTATTTTTTGCTGTTGCTTGTGTTTGCTGTCACATTCAAGAAATTGTTACTAAATTCAATGCCATGAAATTTTCTCTGCTATTAGTCTTTGATCATTTTGAGTTAATTTTTCTAGGTGGTGTAAGGTAAGGATCCATCATTATTTTGCATCTAGACATTCAGTTTTCTTAACAGTATTTGTTGAAAAGATGTTCCTTTCTCAATTGAATGATCATGACAAAAAATCACATGCAAAGGTTTATTTCTAGGCTATCTGCTCTACACTTTTGGTGTATATTTTATCTTTACGCCAGTATCACATTGCTTTTATTACTGTAGTTTTGTGGTAAGTGTTTAAATCAGGAGGTGTGAGACCTCTAACTTATGTATTTATTTATTTATTTTTAATCCTTTATTGTTAAAAGTATTACATATGTCCTTCTTCCCCCCATTGACCTCTTCCAGCCTGGCTCTGCCCCCCAGCCCAGGCCTTCACTCCCCTATTGCCTGTGTCTATTTGTTTATGCTTATATGCATACAAGTTCATTGGTTGATCTCTTCCCACCCACCCATCCTCCCCTGCCTTCCTTCTGAGGTTTGATATTTCTGAGTCTCTGGATCTATTTTTGTTCATCACTGTTCTAGTCTATGACCATAAGATGTCTTTCTATTTATTGGTTTCTTCTTCAGTTTCTTTTAGCAATGTTTTACAGGTGCGTTTTTGTTTGTTTGTTTTGTTTTGTTTTAATCCTACCCCAAGGATATTTTCCATTTATTTTCAAAGAGAGTGGAGAAAAGAGGGAAAGACAGAGAGAAATATCAATGTGAGAGAAACACATTGATTGGTTGCCTCCTTGCACAGGCCCTGATCAGGGCCTGGGACCAGACCGAGGACGAGCGTGCAACTGAGATGCGTGCCCTTGACCGGAGTCGAATTGGGACCTTTGGTCCACGGGCTGACACTCTATCCACTGAGCCAAACCAGCTAGGGATGTCTTGCAGTTTTCACATAAAAATCTTTTGCCTCCTTGGTTAAGTTTATACCTAAGTATTTTTTCCTTTGATGCTATTATAAGTGGAAGTGTTTTCTAACTTCCTTTTTGGATTGTTAATGTACAGAAATACAACTGATTTGTGTGTGAATATAATGTTGGCTGTATCATGTCAAGGTAGTTTCTTTCAATTCCTAATTTGTTGAGTTTTTAATATTATTATGAAAAGGTATTAAATTTTGTCAAATGATTTTTCTTCATTCATTGAGATAAGCATGTGTTTTTTCTCTTTTAGTCTGTTAATGTGTTGTGTTACATTAATTGATTTTTGTGTGTTGAACTATCCTTGCATTCCAATAATAAATTTCACTTTATTGGTGTATAGCCCTTTCAATACACTGCTGAATTTGGTTTGCTAGTACTATATTAAAAAAAAAGTTTTGCATTAATATTCATAAAATATATTGGTCTATAAGTTTGTTTTCTTATAGTGTCTTTTTCTAGCTTTTCTATTAGGGTTATTCTTTTTAAATAAAAGGACTCATTAAGGCTGTCCTCTTTCTTTCACTTTTTATACTACCTTATAGATTCTCACTGTTCCTCAGAGGTACAGCAAAGGAAGCTGGAGTTGGGGGTGGAGCAGGGGACAGAGACAGAATTTTCTCTGGCAGTCAAGGGGAGGTGGCAGATTGCAAATATCTGACTTAATATTTTTCCATTGTCCTTGACATAAATGAATTAGTAAGTTGAGTTATATTCCATAATTAGAGCTAAACCTTCCAAAAATATCTTCAACATTGGTTGAAGACCATGTGAAGTTAATGGTACTCAAAATTTTTGTTGTTGTTTTTTATGGTATTATGTTTATTATTCTACTTAAATGTCTTTAAACATAGAGTTATACATAAATTCCACACAGACACAACTCTTATTAAAAAGCAAAGTAAATTTAGAAATTAAATACAAATTCCATCAGCCCTGGCCAGGTAGCACAGTTGGTTGAAGCATCATCCTGTACACCAAAAGGTTGTGGGTTCGATTCTGGTTAAGGCACATGCCTGGGTTCCAACTTTGATCCTGGTTGGGGTGCATATGGGAAGCAACCAATAAATGTTCCTCTCACAGCTCTCTCTCTCTCTCTCTCTCTCTCTCTCTCTCTCTCTCTCTCTCTCTCTCTCTCTCTCTCTCTCTCTCTCTCTCTCTCTCTCTCTCTCTCTCTCCAATAAAACCATACCCTGGGGTGAGGATTAAAAAAAAATACAAATTTCATCAAACCAAACATTTCAAACTAACAATTTTCTGACAAAAGATCTTGTTTTACCCAAAACAAAATGTTAGCTCACATGTTACCAGTTGCTACTACAAAAAATATCTTGAGTTCATCATGCTTATACTACAATTTATTTTGTGATGAGTCAGTTTTTCCACTCTTGATTTTATATTAATTATTGAAAAAATATTTTATATGGCATTTGGTCAGTAATATTACCGGTAGTCATCTAAGATGGTAGTCATAAGATGGTGGTGGTCATTCAAGTAATCCAAAGCATAATTGTGTTACTTCTTTGATTAGCATTAAAATAAAAAATTTAAATTCAAATTTAAACTTCCTAATTAGAACACACAGATCTATTCGCCCACCTCTGTAAAAAGAAATAGATATTGATTGGAGTAGGATAGGGAGGAAGGTTGAGGAGAATATAAGAACTTAAGGGAAATGAGGACAGGAAGCTGTGTGGGGGATGGTTCTTGTGTTGCTTCTCTCTAAGGCAATAGGCACTAAATCAGAGATGTGCCGAGGCATGAGGTTAAGGAACGTAATAAAAGGGAGTGTTCAAAAGAAAGATAAAGATCCAAACTGATACTCATAAGAAAGCAGATTGCTATTTCAAGGGCTTGGTAGAGAGGCGAGGACTTGTAAGGGAACAAAGGACTGTATTCATAGAGGTCCAGATGGAAGAGCGGGTTCGGGAAAACCAATGGAAGCAGAGGCTGCAGGCTGAAACCCTGCTAACTGTCATGGCCATGAACGCCTTCCCACAGGTGCATCTCCAGTGTAGAGAAAGGCTGAAAAATGGGAACTAGCTTCTGGAGACAAATGACTAGTTTAACAACTTTATCAATCTACCTCTTACTGGAACTAATATACTGAGACAAAGTATACAAGGCAACTAGGCCAAATTAGGACAAGGATCAAAGTGAGCATGAGAAGAATAATAGCATTTTTTTCTGTGTCTCTGCCCTCATCGTAGAGTTGTCAAACACTAACCATCCACTCCCTCCCCGAGAAAACCATAAATATTCAAAATTATTGCAATTAATTTATCCATTTCTTTATTAACTTAATTATCAAGTGCCTTTTTATTTAACAAGGTCATTGCTAGGCTCTAAAGATATAATGGTTTAAAACGACATGGCTGATGTCTTCCTGCCTCTTACAGTCAATACAGCGATATAGATGAAACTCATGCTATCTAGGTTTTGTGGAAAAGCTGTGGAAGGGTGCTGAGTTTCAGTGGCAAAAATGACACTGGAAAGTTAAACAGACTCCCAAGGAGCTATTTCAGAGCCACGAAAGTCTTTTAAGCATGGGAATAAAGTGATCAGTTGAAACAATCTTAAAGGAATGCATTATGGATTTGTTCACATATGACTTTCTGGGCATCCACAGCATCTAATATTTTATATACCTGTTCTGGCTCTTGAAGTGGTGCTTCTAGCCACTCTCTTTATTTACTGGGAGTTTCAAATGTAATTGCCTATAGTGGTCTAGCAAGAAAATAAATGCATGAAGTGAACTGGTAAGAGACATTAAAGAGTGGTGGTGACTCTGGCAAAGGGGAGATCTATGTCCATACACAGGGTAGCCATTATTCAGTTCCAACTGAACAGTACAGCAACATTGGCACAAATGAGTTTTATTGAATAAACTCATCTGCACACACACAAAAAAATCTGTGAGCTAGGATCTGTTCTCAAGCCATTGGTTTGTGACCTCTCTTACTATATGCCATAATTAGGAAAATATTTGAAACATTCATTTGTTGCCAAAGAAAATAACAGAATTATCATTTAGACTAAAAATATAGCAACTGGTCCAATTTTATTAACTTCTGTGTTCTTTAAAAATCCTCAATCTAATAATCATAATGACTTATTTCAGGGTTCAAGTGGACAGTGAAGCTAAAACACAGACAGAACAGTGATTTCAACATGCTGAAATGTATCTAAATATCAATCTGAGAATGAAGCATGTGGGGAAGGACAACATAAAGTGACTTTCTGTTTAGCTAGGCACTTTCTCATACTCCCCAATATAATATTATGTGTGTGTGCTGTTCATAAGAAAGGAGATCTGTTGCTCCTGCCTCCTAAAGACTTCTATAATCTTGGTCAAGACTGCAACATCTGAGTTGCTCAGTTTTTTCTTTGTAGAAAAAATGAGTTTGATTTCGGTTAAGAAATACTATTTAAAACTTGGAAATTAGACAAAAAGTTGGGCACTATGTCTATTCAATATCACATTGGAATAGCATTTAAGAAGCGTTGGCCATTAGCTGTTTGGTTAGACCTCAGTTGAGACTCTATTGGAATTGTAGGACATATTTTTAAAGCTGAAATATAAAAATCTATCTGATGCAATTGGGAAATCCATTTTGATGCATCTACTTTTTAGTGATCCAATTCTTTTATTTTATTTTAAAATACAGCCTAAAATATTTGTGATTATGTTTTTAATTTGACTCGTTTTAGAAGTTTTGGCAACATTTCTCTTCCTAAGAAACATATGAATTCTTGAGGGGGAAAAAAAACATGTTTCAATAAAAATTAAGAAAAACCACTAAGGGCATTTGTTTTTTATAAACAATACACACAGCTGTAGCAAAGTTGGCAAGGACACTTGCCAAAGAGCTACATATTTGCTACTACAAACTGTTCTGAACACCCTTTATCCAGTAACAGCTGGTAAAATGGTATTTAAGAACAGTTTGTTTAATCTAATGAGAAACTTTGCTGCAATGCATGATACTGCCTGCAGAAAATAATTGGACAAACATTGATTTTTTATGTTGCTATAATAGTTACATTTTTAACAAATAGGAATTTATATGCATATTTATTTGGCAACATTTCTCTCTATATGAAAGCTAGTGATTAGTTCTTGACAGGCACACACAAACACATATGCATGCATACACATATACATGTGAAATACACATAAATTAACAGTGCATACAAATATAGTTTAGGGTTTTAGTGTTATGGCTGCCAGAGGGTGGAAAAACTATTTGGAATAGTTTTAAAGTTTATGACTATCTTTGAAACCAGAATTATTCACAGAAAAGACTACTTTAGGGAAGACCAGCAACTGTGACAGCAGCAAAAACTAATCAAAGATTCCTGGGGTCCAGATATCAAAGCAGCACACACTTCAATTTCTCTGGAGTGACTGAAAAGAAGAAGGAGCCTTCGGACTCCTCCATTTCTCACCCTGGGAACCTCTGAAGGAGTGTAAATGTAGTGTGCAATTGTTTGCATGCACACTCCTCTCTGTTTGTTTTCCTTATATCGTCTCAATTCCAAATTCTGCAGGCACTGTAACACGCAAAGCTGTCCTGGTGGTATTTCTGTCATGACTTGCTACCTGGAAGTGCTCGAAACCACAGAAGACCACATCTTGCCAAAAATTTAAATCAGGTTTTATTGACACACAAGGTTCAGATAGTTTGCAGAAACACTCAAACTTTTAGATAATATCCAAGACACTCCCTTTGAAGAATATATGTATATTCTTCGTGTATATTAATATATATGTGAATTGCAAACTATATTTTATTGTATTCTAATTGATATTTGTAAATTTAAAGCCATATCTCATTTTTATTGTAATTTCTTGATGATAGGATATCATAGCTAAATAAGGCTGAGTTCATAATAGGCACTATGTTTGATATAAAAATACTTACATTAAAAATGTTATGGAATAAATGTTATTATTAGGTTTCAGTCACTCATTATATTGACAGCATACAATAATGTCTGGTATATTTTAGTAGACTATAAATAATGTTTTAAGTAATAATATATATATTATTATGTATAATAATAATATATTATTATTATATATGTAATATATACATATGTAATAATATGTATATATATACATACATTAAGAATGTAAGAGATGGGTTTACAACACATAAAATGATATGAAAGAAGAGAATATTAAGAACTATTAGTAAAAACTATGAGTTATACCAACTATCATAGTTCTTGAAAAATCATTGCAATAAAAAAATGTTTGCTGATTCCAACATGGTGGCCTGGGGGATGGCAGGGAGGGAGAGAGTGTGGGTGAGTGATGGAGTGAAAGGGGAGTATATAGATGTGTGTGGGGTGTGTGTGTGTGTGTGTGTGTGTGTGTGTGTCTGAGTGAGGGACAACTAGATCTCGCAGGACTTTTGGGTGCTGGCAGATGGGGCTCTCATAGCCAGGCAGCTTCTGCTACTGCTGTAATCTCTCCCAGGGCTGCCAGCTCTGCCACAGAAGCGATGCCATCTTGAAGGGGAGAGCTGCTATGACTGGGATCCCAACCTCACCTCCACCCAGGGTTCTCTCGGCCACCACCCAGGATACTACAGCCACTCCAGCCAGCGACTTGCTGCCTTGACTGCCAACCCATGGACACCAGGACTCCAGCTTCCCCAGCTGAGAACTCCTTAGCCCCAGGCACTGCAATTGCTCCAGTAGTAGCATGAGCATCCACTGCCAGTGACCACATGAGGAGCAGCAGCCCCATGACCCCCACCCCGAGGAGTAGCCACAGACTGCACTCACATGAGGAGCAGTCACCCTGCGACTGTGTGAAGAACAGCAGCCCCTTGACTATGCCAGGAGCAGGAGCTCCTCAACTGCATGAGGAGTAGCCATTGACTGCAATAGCCCAAGGAGCAGCTGCCCTGCAAGAAACCGCCACCCATGAATGCCCAAAGAGCAGCCACCCCACAACCCCCCAAGGAGCAGCCAAGCCTGCTGCCACCTGCAATGGCCCAAGGAGCATATGCTGCCCACAACTGCGTGACCAGACACCAAGCCCACTGCTGTAGCCACAAGCCCCATGTGACTCGACACCTAGATCCTTTGGAGAGAGCAAAAATGGGGAGACAGAAGAATAAAACCCAAAGGAAATCAAAGGAGGAAGCACCCCCAAAAAAGAAATGAAATAAAATGGAGGCATGCAATATGTCAGAAAAAGAACTCAGAATAAGGGCCATACAGTTCATAAACCAGATGGATGAGAAAAATCAATAATCAATATAAGAACTAGGAGGAAATAAAGAGTGATATAGCTACATAAAAGACAATATGTAAGCTTTCAACAGTAGACTAGGAGAAGCAGTGGACTGAATTAGCGAATTAACGAATTAGAAGACAGGAAAGCAAAACACACCCAATCTGAACTGCAATTGGAGAGAAAAAATCAAAAGACAGGAGGAAAGCCTAAGGGAGCTTTGGGACAACATGAAACAAAGCAACATACGTATAATAGGGATGCCAGAATGACAAGAAGAGGAGCAAGGTTTAGAAAACATATTTGAAGAAATAATGCCAGAAAACTTCCCTGATTTGGGAAATAAAAATGTCACACAAGCACAGACAGTCCCAAACAAGATGAATCCAAAAGTCCCACACCAAGACATATTGTAATTACAATGGCAAACATTAGTGACAAAGAGAGAATCTTAAAGGCTGCAAGAGAGAGACAGATCCCTTCCTACCAGAGCTCTCCCATTAGATTATCAAATGATTTTGCAACAGAAACACCTCAGGCCATAAAAGAATGAAAGGAAGTATACAAAGTGATGCAAAGCAAAGGACTGAATACACAAATACTCTATCCAGCAAAGCTATCATTCAAAATTGAAGGGTAAATCAGGAGCTTCACAGACAAGAAAGGGCTAAGGGACTTTATCACTACCAAGCCAGAAATGCAAGAAATACTAAAGGGACTGATATAAAAAAAAAAAAAGAAATAAAAAAGAGGGAGAAGAAACACAAGCATAAAAAATAAAAATGGTTACAAACAAGTACCTTTCAATAATAACTTTAAATGTAAATGGACTAAATGCTCCAAACAAAAGACATTGAGTGGCTGAATGGATAAGAAAACATGACCCATATATATGCTGTCTACAAGAGACCCACCTCAGAACAAGGGACTCACACAGACTGAAAGTGAAGGGATAGAAAAATATATTTCAGGCAAATGGAAATGAAAAAAAATCTGGAGTAGCAATACTTATATCTGACAAAATAGACCCTAGAGTGAAGGCCATAACAAGAGATAAGGAAGGCCACTTCATAATACTAAAGGGATTAATACAACAAGAAGGTATAACTCTGGTAAACATATATGTACCCAATACAGGAGCACCCAAATTCATAAAAAAAAAAAAAAAAAAAAAAAAACTTCTGGAAGATATCAAGTGAGAGATCAACAACAATATGATCATAGTAGGGAACTTTAATGCCCCACTGACATCACTGGATAAATCCTCTAGACAAAAAAATCAGCAAAGAAACAGCAATCCTAAATGACTCACTAGATCAAATGGCCTTAATTGACATTTTCATAACATTTCACCCCAAAGTCATGAAATATACATTCTTCTCAAGTGCACACGTGACATTTTCAAAGATAGACCACATATTGGGACACAGGAAAAGTCTCTCCAAATTCAAGAAGATTGAAATCATATCAAGCATCTTCTCAAACTACAATGGCATAATATTAGAAATCAAGTACAATAAAAACAATCAAAAATTTTAAGCACTTGGAGTTTGAATAACATGCTATTAAACAATGATTGGGTTACCAAAGAGATCAAAGAAGAAATTAAAAATACCCTGGATCAAATTAGAAATGAAAACACAACAATCCAAAACCTATGGGACACAGTGAAAGCAGTCTTGAGAGGGAAGTACATAGCTCTACAGGCCTACCTCAAAAAAAAAAAAAACCAAAAAAACAAACAAGAAAAACTGATAATAAATTATCTAACTCTACAACTTAAAGAATTAGAAAGAGAGTAACAAGAAAAGCCTAGAGAGAGCAGAAGGAGGGAAATAAAAAAGATCTAAGCATAAATAAATGACATACAGACCAGAAAAACAATACAAAGGTCAATGAAACTAAAAGCTGGTTCTTTGAAAGGATAAATGAGATTGATGAATCTCTAGCCAGGCTCACCAAGAAGCAAAGAGAAAGGACCCACATAAACAAAATCAGAAATGAAAGAGGCAAAATAACAAGAGACCCCATAGAAATACAAAAGATTTTAAAAAGAAATACTATGAACAACTCTACTCTAACAAACTAAACAACCTAGAGAAAATGTACATATTCCTAGAAAACTATGACCTTCCAAAACTGAAACCAGAAGAATAAAAAACTCAACAGATCGATAACTAAGGAAATTGAAGCACTCATCAAAAAGCTTCCAGAGAGACAGCTTCACAGGAGAGTTCTACCAAACATTTAAAGAGCTAAAACTTATCCTCCTCAGACTATTCCAAAAAATTTAAGAGAAAGGCACACTGCCAAGTTCTTCCTAAGAAGTCTGCATTATCCTAATAACAAAATCAGATAAAGACACCACAAAGAAAGAGAATTACAGGCCAATATCCCTGATGAACATAGATGCCAAAATCCTCAACAAAATTCTAGCAAATCGGATCCAGCAGTACATTAGAAAGCTCATACACCATGACCAAATGGGATATTTTTCCAGGGATGCAAGGCTGATACAATATCCGCAAGTCAATAAATGTGATGCATCACATAAACAAATTGAGAGACAAAAATCACATAATCATATCAATTGATGAAGAAAAAACATTTGACAAAATCCAACATCCTGATAAAAACTCTCAGCAAGGTGAGAATAAAGGTATCATACCTCAACATAATAAAAGCCATATATGACAACTCTACAGCCAACATCATACTCAATGGGCAAAAACTAAAACCATTTCCCCTAAGAACAGGAACACAACAGGGATGCCCACTTTTACCACTCCTGTTTGACATAGTATTGGAAGTGCTAGCCATAAGGTTCAGACAAGAAGAAGAAATAAAAGGCATCCAAATTAGAAAAGAAGAAGTAAAATTGTCATTATTCGCAGATGACATGATATTGTACATAGAAAACCCCAAAGACTCCATCAAAAGAAAACAAAAAACACAACAACAACTAGAACTAAGAAATTAATTCGGCAATGTAACAGGATACAAAATTAACACCCAGAAATCTATGGCTTTTTTATTCACCAATAATGAACTCACAGAAAGAGAAACCAAAAAAACAAAAAAACAAAAACAACAACAACAAAAAAAACCAAAAAAACAACAATCCCATTTACCATTACAACAAAAAAATTAAGATATCTAGAAATAAATTTAATCAAGGAGGTAAAGGACCTATACTTAGAAAATTACAGGACCCTGAATAAAAGAGATAGAGGAAGACATAAAGAAATGGAGAATATACTGTGTTCATGGATTGGTAGAATCCACATCATTAAAATGTCCATACTACCTAAAGCAATCTATAGATTCAATGCAATTTTCATTAAAATACCAATGGCATACTTCAAAGACCTAGGCCAAACTCTTCAAAAATTCATCTGGAATAAAAAAAGACCCCTAATAGCTGCAGCAATCTTGAGAAAGAAGAACAAAGTTGAAGGGATCACAATACCAGAGATCAAACTATACTACAAAGCCACTGTTCTCAAAACTGCTTGGTACTGGCACAAGAACAGACGTATAGATCAACGGAACAGAACCGAGAACCCAGGGATCGACCCAAGCCATTATGCTTATGCACAATTAATATTTGACAAAGAAGGCAAGAGCATACAATGGAGTCAAGACAGTCTCCTCAAAAAATGGTGTTGGGATAATTGGAGAGATACATGCAAAAAATGAAACTAGACCACCAACTTACACCATACACAAAAATAAACTCAAAATGGATAAAGGACTTAAATGTAAGATGGGAAACCATAAAAATCCTATAAGAAACCATAGGCAGCAAATAGCAAACATTTGTCATAGCAATATCTTTACCAATACATCTCCTAGGGCAATGGAAACTAAGGAGAAAATAAACAAATTGGACTACATCAAAATAAAAAGCTTCTGCACAGCAAAAGAGACCATCAACAAAAGAACAAGAAAGCCCACTGCATGGGAGATTCATATTTACCATTTTTTTTCTCTGATAAGGGTTTATTCTCCAACATTTATAGGGAACTCAAACAACTTAACAAAAGGAAGATAAACAATCCAATCAAAAAATGGGCAAAGGCCCTAAATAGACACTTTTTGAAAGAAGACATACAGAAGGTCAAGAAACATATGAAAATATGCTCAAAGTCCTTAATCATCAGAGAGATGCAAATCAAAATGACAATGTGGTACCATCTCACACCTGTCAGAATGGCTATCATCAACAAATCAACAAACAAGTGCTGGTGAGGATGCAGAGAAAAAGAAACCCTTTTGTACTGCAGGTGGGAAAGCAGACTGGTGCAGCCACTGTGGAAAAAAGTATGGAGTTTCCTCAAAAAGTTAAAAATAGAACTTCCATTTGACCCAGTAACCCTACTTCTAGGAATACATCTCAGGAAAACAGAAACATCATTTAGAAAGGATATATGCACCCCTATGTTCATAGCAGCACAATTTACAATAGCTATGATTTGGAAACAGCCTAAGTGCCCATCAGCAGATGAGTAGATTAGAAAATGGTGGTACATCTATCTACACAATGGAATACTATGCTGCTGTAAAAAAAGGAATTCTTACCATTTGCAACAGCATGGATGGAAATGGAGAGCATTGTGCCAAGCAAAATAAACCAGTGAGAGAAAGATAAGTATCACATGATCTCATTCAATTGTGGAATATAATGAACAACATAAACTGATGAACAAAAATAGAACCAAAGTTATAGAAGCATTGAACAGACTGTCCAACCTGTGAAGAAAGGCGGGTATAGCAGGGCAGATATAGCAGCTCCTCAGGAGTTGAGATCAGAGTATGGGGCAGAGGAAGTGGCAAGAATCTTTAGGGAACAGTACTTGTGAAGGGTATGTGTGCAGAGTCACAGAAGCCCATATAGGAGTCTCTAGTGACTTTATGTATGAGGGCTGGATTATAGCCCTCATACATAAAGTATAGGAAATCTTCCTGAAGGTTAGTGAATAGCACCCTCTATAGAATTGAGAGTGGAATAAAGAAGAACTAGAGGTTGAGCAGTGCTGTGATATGAGCAACTCTGAAACACCAGTCCTACCATAGTAGAGAGACAAAATAAACACCTTATTAGTAAATCTGGCATCCAACTGAGATACCAGAAAGACTGCCTTAGAAGTAAGGACCACATTCTAAAGGAAAACCTGATCTGAACCTACATTAGCAAAGCGTAAAGCCATGATCCTACCTAAAAATTTCACAGGGAAACAGTTGGAGAGGCTTGAGAAAAAAATGTGGACTTTCCAGAGATTCACACTAACAAGGTTTAAAACCAGTCTAACACAAATCCAAGAGGATCAGACAGTAATTGAACTGTTTGGTGGAACAAGAGCCAAAACTCTTCAGTGGAAGGTTAACAGATTCCTATATTTTAACAGCATTTTATCTATAGTTTTCATCTGTATATATAAAAAGCCAGCAACTGGAATGCCCTAACAACCAGAATGACCAGTTGCTATGATGCCCACTGCCCAATAGGGGATGGGGGTTGCTGGCCAACCTCCCACCATCTCCCCCTCCCCACACGCCTATCCCCAATTGGCCCTGATCGGGGCCAGGCCGGCCAGACCCCACTTGTGCACAAATTCATGCACTGGGCCTTGAGTTATTAAGTAAAAAATGCTATATATGAAGACATAAGAGCAAGATCAGGCTTGGGACTTTCACCTAGTCACATTAGATGCACTCAAGTATGTCCTGAGAGTGTAACTATCATTTTACCTGGAGGGTAAATGGGCTCATAACCAATATCTTCCAAACAATTTGGAGCAACCAAGAAGAAAACAAACTTCCGAAGAATGGCAAAAGAAGAATCTTGAAGGAACTTAGGGGTTTCATTTTGAGTACTTGAAGGCTAGAGAAATTTGCCACTTTGATTAGGAATACTTGATCTGAGTAACTATAGTCAAGCAGCTGGGTTCTTAGTCCCTTTTACCCGTAATAAATGAATAGATCTAATCTAATCACGTGGTCCTTTTTAAAAACGGGAGGCTAAGTCAGAGAGATTCGAAGCACAAACAATGCTCATTTGCTGGCTGGACGATGGATAAGGACAATTGCAAGGGCTGGAGAGTCACTCTGGGAGCTGAGAGTAACCCCTGGACTATAGCCATCAAGGAAACTGGGACCTGGGTCTTATCACTGCAAGGAATAGGATTCTGCCAACAACCTGAATGAGCTCAGAAGTGAATTCTTCCCCAGAGCCTCTAGTTAAGGGCCCAGGTTGGCTGATACCTTGATTTTTGACCTGGTCAGACCCTAAAAAGAAGCTAGGGCAGCACAATTGCTCTTCTGATCTGCAGAACAGTGAGATGATAAATTTTTTTTTGTTTAAAGCATCCAAGTTTGAGATAATTCATTACACAGCAAAAATAACTAATATAGAGTTTAACAGATACAAATGTAGAAAGGTGATGACTATACTGTTTCTTGTTTTTATCTAGCTTTATTGAAATATAAATCACGTGTAACATTGTGTAAGTCTAGCATGGAAAATGTGAGGAGTTGATACATATAGTATACATTGTGAGATGATTACCACAATTAGACTAGTTAATATATCCTTCACCTCACCGTTTTTGTTGTTGTGGTGGTGGTGGTGGTGAGAACATTTAAGATCTACTCTCTTAACAACCTTTAAGTTACAATGCAGTATTGCTAACTATAGTCATCATGCTCTACATTACATCCTCAAAATATTAAGCTTTGATTCTATGTAAACTCTTTGGAACTTTGATGCAAGAGTGAAGAAAAGTTAGGATGTAGAAAAGTCTGAATTGTAGGTTAAACAAACAAACAAATCTTAACTGAGTTTACTTTGAGTTAACTGAATTAATATTCCCACCACTGAATAGAATGCTGCTTGAAATTGACAATGAATTGAGTTGAGAGAAGTAAACAATAATACAGGAAAAGATACCTTACCCAGTAATGCAAGGACCCCTCTTCACACTATGCTGGTAGAATAGTGATTATTAACACTAATAGTTAAAATGTAAAATAAAAATTATACATAAAAAGTAATTTTTAAAGTTCTTTTCTGTTGGTTGTACTTGAGATGTCTTACATTTTTAGTTTTGGCTATTTTACTTCAAGAGATGAGGAAAGAAAAACAAGAATTAATCTGCTTAGAGATACTTGTTATGATTGTTTGACCCACACAGAAGAGAAGTAAAATTCATGAGTATATTTAGGCTTAAACATTGACTTTGAAATCTGACTAACATGTATACAGGTCAGTACAACTTATCCACAGACACATATTTTCCCCATGTAGACCACATCAATGAGTTAGGACAACATTGCTGCTTTAATTAGCACTTGCTAACAGGGAGGTATCTTGAGGGAGAAGAGATAGTGGTGCTTTTCTTTTGCCCCTGAAATCACATTGATCAGTTGGATTGGGAGGTTGAGGAAGAGATGGACGATCCAGGCCCCATGTGGTATCTGAGTCAACAGCAAGACAAACCAGCAGCAACTAGCCTTATTGGCACCCAGGGGAGGTCAGAAAAGGCAAAAGATTCAGCCCTTAGTAGCACATCACAGGAGCTTTACCAGAGCCAGACCCCACTCTTAAGGAATATGAGAACTTTTATGAGTCACTTAACCCCTTGTTAATCATTAATTTCTTTACTGGTTAAAATAACACAATTATGTTTCATTATCTCTACTATCCATTTTAGTTATAACAATCTACAAGGCAATTTTTGAGGGCCAGTATGGTTCTCTGAAGCACATTTTTGCCAATGTAGGGCTTACCTCATTCACCATATTCAAATTTTAGTTCTTGGGCTCTGCATAGAGGTCATTTATACAGTGAGTGAAGAAGTGTAAATGAACCAACATAGCCTTTCTTTTCCTTTTCTCTCTCCTTTGAAGTTTGAGCAGAGTTCTCACGTTAGGTTTTTAACATGGCTATTTCCCAGTTGTAAAGTTATGCATTCCTAAGTGCCATTGTTGTAAGGGGTTCTTTTCCTTGATCTTCCCTGACTCGTCTTACGTTTGTTGAATTTGTATAAACAATTGTACAAAAAAAACAAGGAAACAAACAAACTAACAAAAACAACAACAACAATAAAAAATATTTATACTTCAAAATTAACCGTATTTGACACAAGAAAACATTCTGATCAATGGACAACATGACTCTCTTTTCCTCTTTTATCATCATAAGTACATAAGTAAGTATTTTTATTTTGGAAAAGCTCAAAGCAAAATGGAGAGTGATCATATGTTTCTTTGCATCATTAGGTACTTCTATGAATCAGTGAGCAACTATGCCATTGATATTCAAAGAACAGGTTATACAGTTTAGACCATGAGTTATCACATTGAAAAGTCTATTAGTGGGTGTGTGTTTTTCCTGTTATTAGCACTGAGCTTGATTGTACAATTATTCCATCTGAGAAGCCCTCACTGAAGTCAATGGGTGTCTCAGAATAAATTTGATTACAAGATTTGGTCCATTGAGTAAATGAACGAAATTTGGCTTTTATTAATTTGGAATTTCTCAATTAAGAGCTTAACTTCCCAAGCAATTTGTAGATATGTTTCTAATGATGTTTATTTGTGCCCAAAATGACAAGGAAAAGAGATTTCCTTTCCCTCCTGTGGAATATATGTTGCTGAGATAAAGAGAAAAGAAAGTTTTTCTGAAATGTTAATTGAAATTAAATTCTTAAACAAGAAAAAGAAATGAAATGACATTATTTCTCCCATTTTACATTAGTAAAATATAAAACACTGTGCGTCTGCAAAAACTGTCCTCTGTTTCTGATGAAGCTTGTGATTATATTTTTCAGGTTTGGTTTGAAAAGCTCAGACATCTGTTTATCCAGCGCATACGGAATAACTCTCATGTCTCCTTATCTCTGAAGATTTCAAAGGCTTTCATTCTGGTTTAAACCCTTTGAAGAAGCAGTAATCAAAGACAAAAATTATCAGAGGTACATTTTTGTTTCCCAAACAATGCAAATAACACTCACCCTCCTTGGATTTCCGGCACTAGCATAAAACTTCAAAATTGGAGATTTGCCATTGAATCAAAAAACAATATGGATAAATAGAGGCAAAGAAAAGCAAATGAAGAGAGCATTTTCTCTACTTCATATTAGTGCATAAATTTAAATTCAATATGTGAATAATTTTTTAAAACACCTGGTAAACAACATCAAACGGCATATCCTAGCACCAAGTGACAGAATGCATCTGGTTGGTGGGTGGGTGCAGGTAAAAAATTAGTTTGAACACAAAGTTTTTATTTTAGTAGATTTTGCAATTTGAAAAGGTTAAATTAAGAACAGGGAGAATCCTTAGGATGATAATAAAATGAACTCTACACAAAAATAAACCAAGAATATCCCTAATAAACTGTGCTCAGGATACTCAGGTAACTGAGGTAGTAGCAGCCTGTCTCACCCTTCATTAGCTTCAGCATGCCTCTGTGACTTTCAGCATATGTAAAGCCATGTATTTAGGAGCTGCATTATAACTTAATCTGTCATCCTCTTTCCAAAGAGAATGATCTATATATATAAAAAGCCAACAATCAGAATGCTATAATGACCAGAACGACCAGTTGGTATGATGCCCACTGAGGCCAGTGAACTGGCCCGATCGGGGGTGGGGCCGGCCAGCCAGCCTCCAGCAGCCCCTCCCCCCACCCAGCCCAACCCCCAATGGGCCCCCACCACTCCCCCATCAGCCCTCAGCTGGCCCCACCCCTGATCACCCTCCATACTCTAATAGGGGGCAGGGACAGCCAGCCAATCTCCTGAAACCCCTCCCCCCACATACTCCCCCATGGGCCCCACTACCCTGATTGGCCTGCAGCCCCTCCCCCCAGCCAGCTTGGCCCCCAATCAGCTACACACACACCAGCCAGAGTTGGGGCTGCCAGCCCACCTCCCACAGCCCCTCCCCATGGCTGGCCCAGCCCCCAATCAGCCCTCCACCCCAATCGGGGCTGGGGCCCGTTGGCCAACCACCTGCTGCCCCTCCCCCCAGCTGCCCCAGCCCTGATCGGGCCTCAATCAGGGCCAGGCTGGCTGGACCCCACCCGTGCACCAATCATGCATTGGGCCTCTAGTATAAAAATAATATCCATTGTCCTTTAACCCTTCTTAGTTATAAGTTAAGATTTTGAGTTTTGACCTCCTTCTGCATTAACAAAATTGAAAATAAGTCTTCAGAATAGCTGGCCGATGTGGCAGCCCCACCCAGGCGAGGGCTTTGGAGTGGTAACCATCTTGTATCACAGAGAAGACAGGAGAAATTCACCTTTCCTGCCCAACTGTAGGACACCTAGGTCTCTGCCCAATCTCCCCCTTCTCCAACAAAGAAGGAACGGAGTTTCACATTATATCTGAGCCACAAAAATTAGCTTTGGATTGCAGTTAGGTTTTAGTTATTGAAGCTGCAAATAGAGATGTTTCTGGAGTCCAGGGCAACAAGCAGCATCAATGTTACTGGAAGAAGTCTTCTCTTTTCAGCATGAGGAGGAATAAAGAATCAAGATGAAGAAAAACTCTATCTAGAACACTCAGCAATGTATTCTCTTTTATTTAGTTATCTTTATTGCAAACCAAGAATCATACATATGTGGATCTGTTTCTAGGCTCCCCATTCTCTTCCATTTGGTGTGTCTTACCTTTGTACTGATACCACCTAGTGATGGCTTTTGGATGTCTCAACGTGCCTAGGCCAAATTCTCCAGAAATCCATTTCTCGTGTGTTTCAGGTTAATGTGGTCCACAAGGGATATTTTGGGGTGATGTGGAGAGTGTGATGTAAGCAGCAGCTATGTTATTTCTATGCTTAGAAGGTCGAGGCAGGATCCACGAGGCACGTTTGTAGCTCTGGCTCACTGGTGTGGGGCAGCAACCTGCAGTACAACTTTCCCTTCCCTGGAACCCTCTTCAGCCTTTCTGGGTCACAGTGAGTTTAGGTCTATGCTAAAGGGTGCCAGCTTCCCCTGCAGGACTCCCATCTTAGGTTGGATGCAGTGTGAACTGACAGAGGTGTCATTTAGTTTTTGAGAAACCCAGGTTATGCTCATTGGTTCCTTTACCTCATTTTACATCACATTTGTCTTCCAGCTGTTCACCCTGCAGATTCCAAGCTCCTGCATCAGATGCAAAGACAACAGCTTTGCAGAGCCTTAACCGGGTCTCATAATTGTACAATTTAAAATCTCTGTACCAAATACACACACACACACACACACACACATCTACTTATACCTCTATATAGCTACATCTTTGCACTTCTGCTTTTCTGACTGAACCCTAACTAATATGGTCTTATTTCAGTATGCTAAGTTCTCTAACTTTTCCTTCAAGAATATTTCAGCTCTCCTTGTCTCTTAACATTTTTAAAGTATGTTTTAGAATCAATTTATCAACTTTCATACACACATACACACATGTTCAAACTGCACACGTATCTATTGGAATTTTGATTGAGATTGCACAAATCCATATATCAGTATAGAGAGAACTGAGATCTTTATATAATGAGATTCTAAACCTAGAAATTCTCAGGCTTTCAGATATGCATAAAATTCACAAGGAAACCTTGTTAGAATATAATTCATGATTTAGTCAGCCTGGATGGAGCCCAGGATTCTGATTTTCTTATGAGCGCCAAGATAATGCTGATGCTGCTGGTCAGTGGACAACACTTTGGTAGCAAGGGTCTAGGCAGGGCATTTCTTTCCATTTAATTTCTCTAATAATATTTATGGCTTCCTGTATAAAGGTCTTGAACATATTTTGTTCCTAGGTGTTTGAAAGTTTATAAATTATATCTATATTTAAAATTTTTATATTCCATTTGTTGTTGATTTATAGCAATGCAATTGATTTTTATATGACTTTGTCTTGCTAAACTCACTTATTAATTCTAATAATTTATCTCTATAATCTTTTGGATTTTCTACAAATATAATCATCATATTAAAATGACAATTTTATGTCTTCCTCTCTACACCATTTATGTTTTATTACCTTTTCTGGCTTGACATCCCTGATAGAAATACCTGGGACAATGATGAATATCACTGAATGGTGATAGTGGACATTTTTATTTTGTTCCCTATGTCCCAATTTCAAAGGGAAACCTTGCCATATTTGATTATTAAGAGTAGTTGCTCTATCATTTTTCATCATGAATGATTTTTAAAATTTTGTCTAGTGTATTTCTGCATTTATCACAATAATCTAATAATTTTCTCCTTTATTCTGTTAATGTGATGAAATAAATTGATTAACTTTCAAATGTTACATCAACGTTACATTCCAGGAATAGACCCAACTTGCTCATGATATATTATCTTTTCTATGTATTTCTGGATTGGTTTGTGTTGTTAAGCAGTTTTGCTTTTATGTTATTAAGTGAAATTTTCCTGTAATTCTCCCTACTTTTATCATCCTCAATTTACAATACAAATTATACTAGACTCATATAAATTTAGGGAATACCTGCTTTGTAGACTTCTATCCTGTAGAAAACATTTTGTGTGATTGACATAATTTCTTCATGAAATATTTTTTAGTATTCAACATGAAGCCATCTGGACCTAGAATTTTCTTAGTGAACAATGTTTATATATAGATGGCATATGTGAAACCTTTAATATATTTTTGCTACTTTTTATAAATTGTGTTTTTCTAAGAATTTGTACTTTTAAGTCATATTTTCAACTTTGCTAGCATAAAATTGTTCATGTTCCTTTATTATGTTTTTCTTGCCTGTATAATTATTTATTCATTTCTATACTTAAAGCTGTCAGTGTCCCTCTAAACTTTGGCTGCATCATCCAAGATTTGATTTTTTTTATTCTCTAATGTATATTAGGATTTTCTTATTGAATTCACAGAATTTGTTATAAGAATATTCCTTAATAATTGAACATATGAGATATTTCAGTTACTTTTTGTTAAAAAAATGACTTGTAGATTATATCTACTCTATCAAAGAACAAATAGAATATTTGTTGAGGTTTTCTTTATTGCTAAATTATGGACAATTTTTTTTAAAAATGTTACCTAAGCCTGAAAAGAAGATATTATCTGCAGATGTTAGGCATAAGGTTCTAAAGTTATCTATTAAGTCATGTTCACTGACGCCAATGTTTACATTGTTGAAACTTTCTAGACCTTACTGACATGTGACTGCTTATTAAACCAGTAACTGAAAGAATCTGGTAAAAATCTCTCATAATTTTGCATTTTTCTATTTATATTGTATCATATTAATTTTATCATTCAGATTATGTTACTAGATCTATAAAATAGACATATTTTCCTAATGCCTTTCATATTTTGTTATTATATAGTATCTCTCTATTGTTATCAATTTTTCAAAAGTCCACTTTGTCTGATATTAATATAGCGACTCCAGCTTTCACTTGAATTCTATATCATATATCTTTCACATCTTTTATTTTCAAACATTTTTTGTTCTCTTATTTCAAATTTGTCTCTGTAAATAGCACATGGTTGAGATTGTTTTGTTTCCATATTGCCTCTCTTTATCACTAGAGTATTTAGAACCATGAATATCCTATCTAATAAAAGAATAATATGCATATTGACCATCACTCCAACACTCAAGATGGCCTCCCCATTGTGGTCAAAGATGGCCACCCCCATGTGGACACAAGATGACCGCCACAAGATGGCCGAGAGGAGAGGGCAGTTGGGGGCAACCAGGCCTACAGGGGAGGGCAGTTGTGGGTGACCAGGCCTGTAGGGGAGGACAGTTAGGGGTGACCAGGCCAACAGGGGAGAGCAGTTGGGGGCAACCTAGCCTGCAGGGGAGACAGTTGGGGGCAATCAGATTATTGTACTAGATCTATAAAATAGACATATTTTCCTAATGACTTTCATATTTTGTTATTATAAAGTATCTCTCTATTATTATCAATTTTTGATAGGGGAACAGTTAGGAGTTGATCAGGGAGTGGTTAGGGGATGATCAGGCTGGCAGGGGAGTGGTTAGGGGCTGATCAGGCAGGCGGGCAGACAAGTGGTTGGAAGCCAGCAGTCCTGGATTGTGAGAGGGATGTCCAACAGCCCATTTAGGCCTGATCCTAAATGGGCTGTTGGACATCCCTCAAGGGGTCCCAGATTGGAGAGGGTGAAGGCTGGGCTGAGGGACACCCTCACCCCTGTGCACGAATTTTGTGCACCGGGCCTCTAGTTTAATATAATTACTGATATAATTGAATTTAAATAATCATACTCAATTATTTTTATTTTCCACCAATGGTAGGCCTTCTTATTTGCTTCCTTTTGGACTAATTTTGCCTTATTACTTTATTTACCATCTCATTTGTTTGGAAGTTGTATATTCTTTTATGATTAGTATGATAGATTTCTTAAAAATTACAACATTTCAAATGTTTGAAATATTATTCTAGTTTGGTTGATTTGATTTCAAGCTTCCTTTTATTGCATATATGTAGAGCCTGGCTATTCAAGTTTTTACTTGATATGCTTCCAATAAATTGCTTTGCTCTTTAAATTAGCCAACATTAATTCTGTTGCTTGGGAATTTGTCAAGTGGAGATCTATTAACAAATTTCTACTGAAGGATATAAAATAATTCAATATTTCCTATAATGAATATATTTAATTTGTTAAAATGTGCTCTAAATTACATGCACATATTTCAATAATTCTATGCTTCTGATTTAAAAGGAATTCATGACTACTTCAAAAGCTGTTATCTATATTTTTAAAAGGTTCTTACTTATGGTTTTAAACAAATTAAAATTTAGTTAGAAGATACATATTCATCTTCGAAATAATTTTCCTAGTGATGTGGCATATTAACAATTGAAGGTATAATTTTAAGAGAAGCTATTAAGATATATTAAGTTGTATTTCTTTAAATTTATTGTAAAATTCAGTTTTTCATATGACATTGTATTAAATTCAGGATCTGAAATTCAGCTGCTTACGAGTTGCTGAAGAGGAGCTGGGATGCTTCCCTAGATCAGCTTGATAGTACAGAGAAACTGGCCCAAATTAGGGGCTATAAAATAAAGTCCTATTTATTGTAAAATCAAGCTGTTCCATGGGGATAGCATCACCCAGACATTTTTAATGCAAAAATAAAAAACTGAACTGATAAAAGACAATTAAATAAAAAGGATCAGTGAGCCAATGATAGTAATGGGAAGCTAGAAAGGCAGGTGATATTTAGTTTGGTCTATATTAAGAAATGTCAATCAACAGGCTAGGAATGGCATTCTGTGGGAAAGGGAAAGATCCTTTACAGAAAAGGGGTGAGGTAAGATCAGAAGACACACACAAAAAAAGAGAGAGCAGGATCATAATCTTATGAATATAATGAACAGTAGTCTCTTTTCAGCATTTCCCAGCCCTAGGAAAGGAATGAGCTATTGGGCATATTCACAGACGTTTTATTATTATTGTTGTGGTTGTTGTTGAGTTATAATTGACATGGAAGTGGTTTTCGAAGTAAGAATTAAAAAATCCAAGTGTATGATTTGAGGTATATAGAGAAAGGGAGGATCATGTAAAGTAAGGATCTTGGGTTTTAGCGATATCATCAAAATGGAGTACAGTTGTCTTGAACAATATGGATTTGAATTGCACGTGTCTACTGATATACAGATTTTTTTCAAACAAATACCTGTATTGTTTTCTATCCAAGGTTGGTAGTCAGTGGATGCAGAGGGCCAACTTTATGCATTGATCTATGCTTTTATACAGGGGACTTGAGCATCAGCAGATTTTGGTATCTGCTGGGGTCTTGAAACCAATTATTCATGGATACTAAAGCTAGTTAAATTTGGGGGGGAGAGTCAAAATTATACACTGCTTTTCTACTTCACAGGGATCTTCAGCCCTAACCCCCATGTTATTCAAGGTCGACTATCCTGTCCTCCAGAAGAATATCACAAGGATATGGTGGTCAATATTGTCTGCCTTCCAGGTAATTCTTCAATATCCTCTTTAGACTCTATGGGAATCTCTGCCCTTGAGCCAAGAATCTCAAGGATCCCTACTCCCTGGTTTTCATCTCTTATTGTTGATATTTCTGTAGGAGAAGAAATAGGAAAGAAGCAAACAACCTTGAAAAAAGCACCAACTGTTCCTTCTTTGTCGCTGAGAAGTCTTGTGGCACACTGATTGAAACAAAGAATATAAGTAAAGCTTTATTAGATGTTTTAACTTCAAACCAATCACACTAGTAGATAATGAACACTTTCTAAGCACTCATGAGTGGTGGTTATTTTTATTGGGTAAGTTGTGTAGGATTCTCTCCTCTTATAGCCTATCCTAAGCCATCTCAATTAGTCTGCACCTAACCCTCTAACCATTTCAGGGTGATAAGACTGACAAGCTTAGATGAGTTTTATCTACATAAATTCTTGAAACAACAGAAATTAATGCAGAACCCATTATCAGAAATCATAGTATAGCTGGTACACAGCTCTGATCATTGCAAATGAGGTTTCAACTAGACCCAAGAGCACTTTAAGTCCTTTTGAAGTGTTTTCTAAATCGGAAAATCTTTCTCTTAAAAGCTTCTCTGAAAATTAACATGGATCTTGACCAAGGATGATTGGTCTTTTCCCAAGAAAGTGTTATCAGCATTAAATTATGCTGAGTAGCCTGGCATGTGCATGCTCCTTTAACATGTTTTTTTGTATTAAAATTAATTTAAAGTTATAAAACATTGATTTTAACCAGTGCCTGAATGTAAACATATGAACCGAGTATAACATGAACAAAAGGACATAATTATTCTGGGGAATAATAAAAATATGATTTTCTCATAAAAAACTCTTTTCTGTAAAGATAAGTCATTTTGACAGATTAGGAATGGCTTGAATTCTAAGATTCTCTGATTGACATCATCTTAACTCCCAATGAAGCTACATGAGCATATATGTAATTTTGTGCAGTTAATCAGATGATTTGATTAGTATAAAAGTGACTCAGGGGAGCCTTATTTTTGAAAGATTATTTTTCATTATAAAATGTCTTTAAAAGAAAATCAAGAATCCTGTTGGAAAAAATCAACCACAATTCCACTATCCCATTAAAAAGTTGTTAAACCTAATGAATCTCTCTAGGGTTTTAAATGTATTCTATTTCTTGTTTAAACAAATTTATGATTACACATTATACCCAATTTTGTGCCTTCCTTAACACTTTTGCCAGGCATTATTTTAAAATTTTTATGTCTAGTAACATTCAAATCTCACAACATAATATTATATACTAGAGGCCCAGTGCATGACATTCATGCATTTTGGGAACGGGGGTGGGGGGGTGGGGGGGGGGGCTCAGTCTGGCAGGTGCCCTCTTTAATCCCGGAGCCCTCAGGTGATGTCTAACTGACAGCTTAGGCCCGCTCCTTGCAGGTACCGGGCCTAAGCCTGCAGTCAGACATCCTTAGCGCTGCCACAGAGGTAGGAGAGGCTCCCGCCACCACCGCTGTGCTCGCCAGTCATGAGCCAGGCTTCTGGCTGAGTGGCACACTCCCTGTGGGAGCGCACTGACCACCAGGGGGCAGCTCCTGCATTGAGCATCTGCCCCCGGGTGGTCAGTGCACATCATAGTAACCAGTAGTTCTACTGTTCAGTCGATTTGCATATTAGCCTTTTATTATATAGGACTAGAGGCCCAGTTCACAAAAATTTGTGCACTCGGGGGGGAGGGGGGTCCCTCAGCCCGGCCTGTGCGCTCTCACAGTCTGGGACCCCTCAGGAGATAACGACCTGCTGGCTTAGGCCTGCTCCCAGGTGGCAGAGGGCAGGCCTAATCCCTAGGTGCAGCCCCTGGTTGGGCTCAGAGCAGGGCTGATTGGGGAGTTGGGGCGCCGCCCCCTGTCATGAACAGAGCAGGGTGGATCGAGAGGTTGTGATGCCACCCTCAGTCATGCTCAGGGTAGGGCCGATTGGGGGGTTGGGGCACTGCCCTCTGTCACACTCAAGGCAGGGTCGATGGGGAGGTTGCGGTTCCACCCCCTGTCACACACAGAGCATTGCCAATCGGGGTTGGGGTGCTGCCTCCTGTCACTCACAGAGCAGGGCCCATCAGGGGGTTGGGGTGCTGCCACTGTCACACTCAGGGCAGGGCCGATGGGGAGGTTATGGCTCTACCCCGTCACACACAGAGCAGGGCCTATGGGGGGGGGGGTTGGGGCGCCGCACCCTGTCACACACAGAGCCGCAGGGAGATCAGGGGGTTGGAGAGCTCCCCCCTATCAGGCACAGAGCAGGGCTGATCAGGGGGTTGGTGTGCCTTCCCCTGTCATGAACAGAGCAGGGCGGATAGGGAGGTTGTGGCCCTGCCCCCTGTTACACACAGAGCCACAGGGCGATCAGGGGGTTTGGGCACTGCCCCCTGTCACGCTGATCCCACTGCCGGGAGGCTTCGTGACTCAGCTGATCCCGGTGCTGGGAGGCATATTACCCTTTTACTATATAGGATAGAGGCCTGGTGCATGGGTGGGGTCCGGCTGGTTTGCCCTGAAAGGTGTCCTGGATCAGGCTGGGGGTCCCGCTTGGGTGCTTGGCCAGCCTGGGTGAGGGGCTGATAGCTGTTTGCAGCTGGTCACACCCCCTTCATGGTGGGGGTTCCCCCTGGGGTGCCTGGCCACTCTGGGTGAGGGGCTGAGGGCTGTTTTCAGGCTGGTGAGTGACTGAAGCTTCCAACCGCTCCTTCTTTTCTTTTTTCTTTTTTTTAATTCTGGGCCAGCTTTAGCTCTGAGGCTTGGCTCCAGCTCTGAGGCCTAGGCTGTTGAAAGCAGGTATCTGGTTTGTTTAGGTTCTATAATTGAAACACTGTTTCAACTCCAGCTCTGAGATCCCAGCTGGCTGAAAGAAGGTTTCTGGGGTTTTGTTTAGCTTCTATATTTGTTACAATGTTTCAAACTGCAAGCTCAGAGGCCGGCAGTGGCAGGCGGGGAGCGTTGGCTCCCTCCGTCACTGAAGCAAGCATGCCTCATGTTTGCTTCAAGTGTTCACAATGCTCATTGGCCTCTGCAGCTAGAGCATAGCTAGAAGGAGATATGTCAGTGGTAAGAATTAATGAAAAACTTTTTAAGTTAGAATTCTTTGGTTGCCTGCAACAGAAAGAAAAATAAAAAGGGATTTATTGAAAGGATACTGGGTAACTCACACTAAGAGGAAAAGCTTAACAATTGGTTACTGAACTAGACAAGCAGCTTTGGAGACCTCAGTTAGGAACTCACACATACCTTTTTTTTTACAAACTGTTAATGGAATATATTTTATCATTTGTAACTTCATTACAAATTCATATTCCTGGGAACGAATTTGATTGGCTTATCCCTTAACTAAGGCTGGGAGAGGGAGTTGGGCAAGACTGGATTTGACAGTCCCAGTGCTACCTCAAGAATTTGTAGAGAGCTGAGCAAGCAAGAGCAACAGATGCCAAATTCAATTTTCATCTTAATGTGGGAACAGAAGCTTAGAAATCAATAAATTCTTAAATATCCAGGAAGTATCTTCATGTTGGCAAGTCCATGCCACAAAATGTCTTAATCAGTAGGATATACCAATGTATTTACTTCACAAAGACATGGCTTTGATTCACTGTAGATTTTCAAATTTAGCCAAACAAAAGAATATTGTTGCTATAATCTCTTACTTCTAAATGGAAGCAGGAAACACAAAATCAAAGATAGTTTGGCAGTTAGTATGAGAGATAAAATCTAGCACTTGAAGGACCAGGACATAGCCAAAATCAAAATACTGGAAAGCAGCATTAAAGAAAGATCAAATAGCCCTGGCTGATGGGGCTCAGCTGCTTGAGCGTTTTCCATGCATTGAGAGGTCGCCAGTTGTATTCCATCAGGACACATGCCAAGGTTATGGACTCAATCCCCAGCAGAAGGCATGCAGGAGGCAGCTGATCCATGTTTCTCTCTCATCCATGTTTCTATCTCTCTCTCCTTCTTTCTTCCTGTCTCTCAAAAATCAATAAAAAGATATTTTTCAAAAGATCAACTATATGTGGGATACATGAAAGAATCCAACTATAATGGTGGTAAAGTCAAGGTGAAAGTTGGTGAGAGGACAAAGGGGTACAGAACATAGGGATAAGTAGAATATGAAAAAATGATGCTTTGTAAATGGTTCTTAATTGTAGGACTTCACTTGGAAGCCTCAGACCCAGTAGTCCAAATGCGAACATGCTTATAACACAATTGAAAGAAATGAATACAAGGACAAGCCATTAGAAAACAAAAAAGGCTTTTTATTTTTTCTTTAAATGTATTTGAGTTCTCTTTAGGGCTACTTTATTTCTTTAAATCTTTATTGTTGAAAGTATTACAGATGTCCCCTTTGTTTATGGCTATTTTAATGGTTAAGAGTTGTTTTTAGTTGAAGTCCTACTAGAAGGGGGCACAATTTTTTTTCAGTGTTTAGGTCTCTAAATGTCTTAATCTGGTCCTATTTGGTCATTTGTTCAAGAGCATACTTTCAAAGTTATCCCTTGTAAGAAAGCAACATTGTTTGACTTCCAATTAATATATAAATCAGTAAACAAGTTTAGTCAATAGATATTTGTTAATGCTTACAATGAGCTGGATCCTATAGAAATTAAAATGGAATGACTAATGTGTCCTGTAATTTGATAGTCCTATAATCCTGTATTCTGGGTGATAGCAATCCTCCTTCCTAGTGAAGAAAAAATAAAATCCTAAATAACATATATTTTTAAAGCTTCTTTTCATCATTGAAAAGATGACATGATTGTAAGGCATTATCAGGCCAAAAACAAGTGATTGCAGGAGCCAGATAAGTAGAAAGACCCTTCCCCTCTTCTTGCCACCCCACACTTTATCATTACTCATTTCTTTTCCCACTATTGGCATTTATCTAAGCAGATACTTGATCTGTGGTTTTCAGTTTCTTGCATGTGCAGTAAAAATATCAAAGCCCAAGGCCCACTCTAGGTAGGGCTCTAACAGAAGACTTTTACCTGACAAAGTAGGGACCTTAACAGACAATATCCTGAGGAGATAAGTTAAACATGATATAAACCCCTCTTCCCAAAAGTCATAGAGGACAGGTCCCTTGCAGTAAGCAGAGCAAAGCAAGAGGGGAGAGTGAGAAGATTATTCCTCAGAAGTTCTAATCATAAGCAGCCTTCAAACGGGTTGAAGCCTCAAGCATCACACATTTAGATGATCAAAAACAAACAAACAAAAAACCCTCAAACTGTGACTTTTACTTAAACATGATTGGTAGTACCCAAGGCTGTCTCAGAAAAGAAAAAAAAAATCTTCTATGAAGAAATAAATCTTCAGTCAAGGTTTCAAAAAATTATCACAATGATTTAAAAAACAACAACAAGAAAAACAAATTCCCTGTAAAAGATATTCTAAGACAGGAAGCATGACAGAGATTAAGAATCAACAGACAAAAATAAAAACAATAGAATGAATCTCACAAAGACCTTATATATTGCAATAATTATGCTTATTGGACTTAAAAGTAAAATATTAAAATATCTACAGGCAACAGTAAATTAAAAAAATAAAACTGTGAACTAGGGATTTCAAAAAACAAACAAACAGAATTCCTAGAAATAAAAAATATAATTGAAACAAAAACTTCAATGATTAAGTTTCATAGTAGATTAGACACAGAAGGGGAGAAATATGGTAGAGAGGAAGCTAAGTAAAAAAAATTTCAGAATACAGTACAGAGACAAAAAGAGGACAATATGAAAGAGATCAAGTTCAAGGGTTTACTATACATTTAATCAGATTTCACCAGATAAGAGAGAGACTAGAACATGAGTAAGGAAGAGATAGTGAATGAGATCTCTTCATAAGTGATGAATATTTAAGAAGTTCAACAAATACCAGGAAGGGTAAAAAGAGCTACACACCCAGATATACCCCAGTGACACTGCACAATCAAAGAACAAAGAGACAAGCAGGAAATTCTCAACAGCATCAAGTTGGAAGACTGAAATAATATTTTCAGTATGATAAACAAGAACAAACGTCAAATTAGAAATCTATTTCAAGTGAAAATATCTTTAAAATAAGACAAAATAAATATATTTAAGACAAACCAAAAATAAATGTGTATACCACAATCAAGCCCTCTTTTAAGAAAATTATTAGCAACCTTTTTGAGAAAAAAAAAGATCACAGATGGAAGTTCTGAGCTGTAAGAAGCAATAAGACCAATCCTGTAAGATAAAGAGGTAATATGCAAATTGACCGTCACATCCTCACATAATATGTCCTCCCCTTTGTGGGCACAAGATGGCCCCCACAAGATGGCTGGCAGGGGAGGGTAGTTGTGGGTGACCAAGCCAGCAGGGGAGGGCAGTTAGGGGCGACCAGCCTGCAGGGGAGGGCAGTTAGGGGCAACTGGGCCAGCTGGGGAGGGCAGTTAGGGGTGACCAGTCCTGCAGGGGAGGGCAGTTGGGGACATTAGACAGGCAGGGAGATGAGTGGTTAAGAGCCAGTGGTCCTGGATTGCAAGAAGGATGTCCAACTGCCAGTTTAGGCTCGATCCCTGTGGGGTCCCAGATTGGGGAGGGTGAAGGTTGGGCTGAGGGACACCCACTTCTGTGCATGAATTTCATGCACTGGGCCTCTAGTAGGTTAATAACAGTAACAATAATAATAATGTGAATATAAACATGAAGGATTTATAAATGATATTTATTGAATAACATGCAATGTTTTAAATAACTTTTATATATTGATCCATGACATTCTACTATTTTTGTCAACTCCATTTTATACAAAGTGCAGTCAAAGATGTAAGTAACTTGTCCAAGGCTGATAATTGGTGGAACCTGCATTTGATTCATGGCTGTCTGGGTAAGCTGGTTTTACTCAAAACACTCCTGACCACAAACGTATGGATTTTTCCTCACACCAACCAATTATTCAGTTATTTAGGTCTCTGAATGCTCAGTGGATAACCCACAGTTCTTAGCCTTAGACTCCTTAGGTTTAAAAGCTCCATCCCATAAGACTGCCCTTACTTCTGAAACCAGTTGCAAGTCTTAAGTCACTGGGTTACCCACATTTCTATCTGAATTTGCTGGAAATTGGGTGTTTCTTCAACACTCCCCCGACCTCCAGGTTTGATAATTTCCTAGAATGGCTCACATAATTCAGGAAGGTGGTTTATTTACTATTACCAGTTTACTATAAAGGATGCACTTAGGAACTGCCAAGTGAAAGTGATGCCTAAGGCAAGAAACAGGGGAGAGATGCCCAGCTGCCATACCTTCTCCAGGTGTGCCACCCTCCCAGCACCTCAGTGTGTTCACCAACACAGAAGCTCTCTAAACCCCAATTGCCTAGGGTTCTTTGGAGGTTTCATTACACAGGTACACATTATTATATCACTGGCCATTGGTGATTAACTCAATCTCCAGTCCTTCTCCACTCCCTGGAGGTCAGCAGTGGGCCTGCAAGTTCAGATCATGTAATCATGTCTTGTTCTTTCTGGTGATCGAGCCCTACTTTATATTTTTTAAAAATATTTCATTGATTTTTTACAGAGAGGAAGGGAGAGGGATAGAGAGTTAGAAACATCAATGAGAGAGAAACATCAATCAGCTGCCCCCCGCACACTCCCCACTGGGGATGTGCCCGCAACCAAGGTACATGCCCTTGACCAGAATCGAACACGGAACCCTTGAGTCCGCAGGCTGACTCTCCATCCACTGAGCCAAACCAGTCAGGGCTCAAGCCCTACTTTAAAACTATCTAGGGGCTCTTAGCCACCAGTCAACTTATTAGCATAGAAAAGGCATTCATCACTTAAATATTCCGATGATTTTAGGAGCCTTGTGCTAGGAAGCAGGGCTAAAGACCAAACATATATTACTCACTGTTTCCCACTGAGCCTGTGTTCTTACTTGCTATTCTATACCCACTCTCTTACTCTCTTTAAGTAAAGGAAAATAGCATATAGTTGAGCTTAACAGACATTAAAGTTTTGTTCCATATATCTTGAGCTCTTTTTTTTCCCCTTCACAGTTAGTGAATACAAATCTATCTATTATCTATCTATCTATCTATCTATCTATCTATCTATCTATCTATCATCTATCTAGATATAGATCTATATCTATATATCTCTATCTCTATCTCTATCTCTATATCTATCTATATCTATATATCTTTATATCTATATCTATATCTATATATCTATATCTATATCTATATCTATATTCTGAAATTAGATTTGGAAGACACAGGATTACACAAAGGAGTATCTCATGGGATTCCTTGACTAGGATGGTAGTTCAGTCTGATACAAAGATGGGATCCACACTTAGAGCAGTGGCAAGGGACCAAGACAAAAATCACAGCTAAATAAAACCACAACTTCAGAGAAGTAAATGATGATCCAGAAATAAAAGACAAAGACATAATTAATATGTTGAGAGATAGGGCTATAATAATGGAGAGGATAAAAGAACATGAGCTGCCGAAACCGGTTTGGCTCAGTGGATAGAGCGTCAGCCTGCGGACTGAAGGGTCCCAGGTTCGATTCCAGTCGAGGGCATGTACCTGGGTTGCGGGCATATCCCCAGTGGGAGATGTGCAGGAGGCAGCTGATCGATGTTTCTCTCTCATCGATGTTTCTAACTCTCTGTCTCTCTCCCTTCCTCTCTGTGAAGAATCAATAATATATATATATATATATATATATATATATATATATATATATATATATATATAACATGAGCTGAAAGAGCCTGGGATATAAGATGTCAACAGATCTGGGTTGCTCACACTCTCTCTAATGGATACTAAAAATATGGCCCAAGCGACAGTGAGCAAGGGTAAGGGGATCCTGGGATGCAGTGAACTGGCCCAACTTCTTGGATTTGAGAATTCTAGTTTTTATGATAAGTGGTTTGAACCAATTGGCTTTTAAGATTGCTTTCAACTGTAACATATAATTTGCTACAGAGCGATTTCATGGAAATGATCCAACTGCAGGTCTATAGAGTGTTTGTGAAGATACCATGTCAGTGAAATTTTTTTGTTTAATTAGTTTTTGTGAGTATTACAACATTAAGGCTATGTTACTACATTCATATTTCAAAATAGGGAAACCTGAAGAGGCTCCACATGGTATAAAGTGTGCAGGGCCTCAGGTAAAGCAGCCTCTTTTGTGGCATAGGAATCCTGTTAATTATCTCTGGAAGAGTCAGGTACCATGGATCAGAAGGGGGAGACCTGGAATAGTCTTCTTAGAATTTGTGTTTTTCTTAAATCAGAAACACACGCACACACATACACAACATACACAAAAAACAAGAATTCACACAGACACACACACACACACACACACACACAATGTACATACAAAAAAACAAGAATTCAATTTTTCTGGGAGACTGACCCCTAGGCAGGTGAAAGGTAAGATTGCATCTCTTCATAGGAGACAGGCTGAGTTTTGGAAAGAAGGCATGCTCTACCGGTATTTTGAGTCCTAAATGTAATAATTGAGGCATTAAAACCCTATAATTTAAAAAAAGTAATTGTGATGGACATGTTTGCATTTTCTCTAATCATTTTCCTTTTGTTTCTATTTAGCATGTGGTAAGTTCCTCATGAGGTTACAGTGTTTCAGCAATGTGAATGAGAACCAAGGGAGATTCCCTTTGTTTCCCTTTGCTACACTCGGTCCAACCATTAAGAGGAGGCAGCATCATTCTTTGGATGTCTGATGCTGTTTATGATACCAAAATAAGAAGTATAACATTAAAGTGAAACTAAGAGTCCCAAAGTCAGGATCTCTTTTTTAAGGCATCACGTTATTTGTCAACACTCCTCTCTCCCCGCTCTCCTCCCCATGCTCAATGTTCCTCCTGGGCATCCAGTATTTGACCAAGTTGCATTCATTTTGCTATGACTGGTGGCTCAGTTGGTTGAGCATCATCCTGTGCATCAAAGGGTAGCTGGTTGAATTTTTGGTCAGGTCCCATGCCCAGGTTGCAGGTTTGGTCCCGAGTCAGGTTGCATATGGGAGGCACTGATCAAAATTTCTCTCTCACCTCAATGTTTCTCTCTCTCTCTTCCTTTCTCTCTCTCCCTCTCCCTTTCTCTCTCTAATAAAAAGCAATAAGAGCATTAAAAAATGTTGTGCTCATCTATCCTCCATGTGCAGAACCACAGTGTCAGGCATTGCCTGCCTAACAGGCACAGCACCTTCCTGGCTTTGGGACCCTTTCTTCCACTCTCCTTTTCACCACTGCTTTCCTCACGGCTGTTCTCAGTGGAATTGCTGATGTTCTGTTTTTCTTTCTTCTCAGAAATGTTTGCTTTCCATCTCTACTTTTAGAACAGCAAAGATGGTGACAAGTAGGAATGTAAAAATTCAAGAAGTATTTGGTAGGCACAGTTGATAAGCCGTGTGGGAGGGCAGAGGGAGAGGTTTCAGCATGACCCCCGAGTTCCTGCTGTAGGCAGCAGGGTGAACGGCAGTAAGTTACTTGAGATGAGAGGACTAGAAGGAAGGACAGATTCGGTAGAGAGGGAGTGTTGAGCTTTGTTACAAAAACAGTAAAAGTAAACACTTCCTTTTATTGAGCATCTGCTTCATTCCATGCAATGTTGTGAAGGCTTAAAATGGAGCAGTGCTGATTCTCTGAGTACATTTTAACATAAGATGTTTGATGTGTTTCTGGGACATCCTAATGACTACATACAACAGATAGTTAGATTCTCAAGTTTAAGATTCAGGAAAGGGGTTAGCATTGACAATGGGTGTAACTAGTAGTTAATAATAAGGAGAGTCAATGCAATTACCAAAGAATATATGTCAAATTAAAAAAAAATAATCAGCCAAGAACAACCATCCTATCTAATAAAGAGGGAATATGCTAATTGACCCTCATGCCATTGCCAAGATGGCAGCACCCATAGCCAATAAGGAGGGAATATGCTAATTGACTGCCCCAGACTCAAAGATGGCAGTGCCCACAGCCACAAGATGGCCGGCAGGGGAGGGCAGTTGGGGGCAATCAGGCCAGCAGGGGAGCAGTTAGGAGTCGATCAGGTTGGCAGGGGAGTGGTTAGAGGGTAATCAGGCTGGCAGGAAGGCAAGTGGTTGGGAGCCAGCATTCCTGGATTGTATGAGGGATGTTCGACTGCCCCGAGGGGTCCCAGATTGGAGAGGGTGCAGGCTGGGCTGAGGGACACCCTCCCCCCCCACACCCCCCCAGTGCATGAATTTCGTGCAGCAGGCCTCTATTCAGGATATAATAGAGGGAGCATGATATTTGGTGCCAGGTGGATATTGGTTTGAATCTGAGTAAAAGTCTTTGTTTCTCTGCTCATTTACCCCAATGAGAGATAATCCTTTAAAATTCAGCCCCTATTTTCTAGTTTTACAGAATGATCCTGCCTTATCTTTCCCGACCATAATTTTCTGGATCAGGGATTAAAAACATGGCTTAAGACATTCAATCTAAAGGTTGAGCTGAGCTTATAAGGTTTTCTCTAGGGCATTTGGACTAAGTGACTCAGAAATTGTGGCCCTCAACTAACTGTCACCCTCTCTTCCCCTGCTTTTATAACCAGAACATTTTATAATGACTTCAAACCAGAATTACTGTGAAAACATGGTGTACAAGTGTGGATTGTTGAGTGTGAAATACTAGCAAGTCATTTGAATTATCCTTCAATTTTCATTTGGTAAACTATTTAAGTGGATGTCTGTGAAGGAGAGAAGATAAAACAGTAAACATAATGGGGGCTGAGATAGTATTCCAAGAAAAAGATCTTTGTTCAAGATAAAATCTAGTAGAGAGGGGGCCTTGAGTACAGAGGGTGTATGAGCAATCAACAGAGACAAGAGAGGGCTAAGCTTCTAAGGACAGGGTCCAAAAATTGAGAGAGATTATCTAAGTTGTGGCTATCATATATCCCCTGATGAAACATGGTAACACCCTTTAGCAGCTGCGCTCACGTGGGTAAAGTTAAAAGACCATTCTTTCCTTTGCCTTCAATCTATTTTTCAGTGACTTTACCTAATGAGCCCAGAAACGTTGCATGACATAATAAATATGAGGAGGAGGAAGCCAGAGAGAGATGCCTCCATTGCTTTAGCCAGAAATCAGAAGAAGGCTCCTATGTCTTCCTCTTTCTTCAAACCTCAGTATTCTAATCCTCCCCCAGGAAAGTCTGTGTCTGCAGTTTCTTTGGCATATACAGAATATCATTGCTCAATATCTTACAATTTGCTCATTCCATTAGCTGGGTACATATGAAACATTATTCCTTTGTAATTCTCCCAAGTACTTAATCAACTTTCTAGGTCAATCAGCTTTCTTTCACAGTCACCAGCAATATATTTTAAGTTTCTTAAATTAAGCACCACTTGTAAAACAACTGAACGATAAACCATATTTCTTATTTTTCAAATGATGATCAAAATTTATATTTTCTTTGTATCCCAAATTTTATTTTATTTATTGTGTTATATAGTGTAAGTGCCAAAAACTTTGTTTCTGGCATAAAGCAGGCAATTGTAGTCCACATTTTTATACCCAGGTGTATCATTAATTTATAGAAGTTATAAAGTACTTTTACCCAGTTAGCAAGTTTGTTGCCTGCATATCATAGACTACATTTTTAAATGTCGAACTCCTGCAATTTTCAGCCTTTTTCATGTATAATAATAAATGATGAGAAATATAATTTTTGTTAGGAGGTGCTAGAGAGCTTCAACATAAACTCTTCATGGAAAGCAATCTTGAAATGTACCATCTAAGAATTCTTCAAAATTAGGATATTAAGACAGATCACATATCGCTCTTCAGGGTGAGTGCTAATGCCTTCACAAGGTTTTGTTATTCCATTTGTGAGATTGGACAATGACTGATTGAGCTGGTGAGTAAAGAGCTCTTAATAACCCTGGAAGTTCAGCTCCTTTCTTAATCCTAACTGATGTGGATAGAGTGAAATACCTTATTATAATATTTAGTGTGTGTTTGTGTATGTATGTGTATAAGTGTGTGTGTGTGTGTGTATGTGTGTGTACCCATATGCAAGTCTTTGTTATTTTGGTTTGTTTATGTGATTGTTGTTTCAAAATAAACTGACGTCCATTTAGTATATGAATATTGAAAGCAGACTGATATAATCAATATGACTCATGTCCAGTATTGCCAAATGTAAGGAGACATTCAAAATAGAGGCTCTGTTTAGTTCTAGGGCAGAGTCTATAATTAGTCATTTACCTCGTGCTCAAGACTAGATTGGCATTGTTTTCTGTTTCAAATTTTCATTTAATCAAATTAATATTCTTTTACCCAGAAGATAATGTGCTGGTATTTGAGATATTTGTGTTTACTTGATAAAATATTAACATTTTAAACTAAAATATCTATTTGCAAAAGATTAGGGTCAGACAAGGTTATATAATCTATAGAACCTGAAAATGATGACAACTTCAGAAATCCCAGGTTATCTCCTTTGCCTAAGACAATAGCTCCTGTGTTTTCTATTGAGATGTGAAATTCTACAGCAAGAATTATTCTTTAGTTTAAGAATTTGGGGGGCAGGTAAAATGTAAATTTTATTTAAGAAAGATTATATATATAATATATATAATATGTGTATATTATATAATATATATATATATATATTCTTCCACATGTACTTCAGCTTAAACAATCCTAAGATTCAATTTTAAGAGTAGTTATTAATAAGTATTAATCTACTATGTCTGTGGATTGCTAAGGCAGAGAGATAACACCCACCGGATGGATGGGGATGGGTTGTGATATAGCCAATATTTGGTGTACTAGGAATTTGGGAAAAACATGGCTGACCTGCCTTTATTCACTCATTCTCTAAATATTTATGAAAGCCTATTATGTGACAGGCATTATGCTAAGCTCTTGGGATACAAAAATAATCAAAATAAATGATTTTCCTGTTCCTAAAAAAGAGCATATTGTCAAGTGTATTAGTTTCCTGAGGCTGCCATAAAAAATTACTCCAAACTTGGTAACTTAGAAATTTATTGTCTCACACTTCTGGAGGCCAGAAATCCAAAATCAAGGTGTCCCCAGGGCCATACTCTCTTTGAAATCTCTAGGGCAAGCATATAAAACTCAAAGGATAACATGGGCCAAATTAAACAAGGCTTGCGGCCCATAGGCCGCAAGTTTGACATGCTTGCTCTAGGGAAAGATTCCTTCTAGTCTTGTCCAGTATCTAGTAGCCTAGAATCAGGAATTCCTTAGTTTATGGCTGCATGAATCCAATCTCTGCTTCCATCTGCACATGACCTTTGTTATTCCAGTTGACCCTGTCTTTCCTCTGTCTCTGTGACCTCTCTTCTTATAAGGATGCCAGCCATTGGATATAGGGCTGACTCTAAATCTAGCATGTGTTCCTCTCCAGATCCTTAACGAATTGCATATGCAAACACCCTATTTCAAAAATGATCACATTATGAGGTCCTGAGTAGGGATGAATTTTTAGAGGACACTGCTCACCTCACTACATGAAGGAAGCAATATAAGCAAGTACAGAGGTAGTTTTAGCCCAGGAGAATGCTGGGAGAAGTGAAATGGGTGACAGGAGAGGGGGAAGGAGGAGAGTGAAGAATATTTTAGGCAAAGCATTTTGAAAGACCCAAAGGAAAATATGTGGAGTGGTTTTTAAGAATTTCAATGTGGTGGGAACTCATGAGAGTACATGGGGAGGGAGGAATTAGAATGACAAAATGTGAAGTGTTGTGTGTGTGTGTGTGTGTGTGTGTGTGTGTGGATTTTCTTTCCTGAGATAAATAGGCAGCTATTGCAGGTTTTAAGTGAGATATCCTTGCATTTCAGGAAGATTGCTTTGGCTGTTTGCAGGAGGGGTGGGAGGGGGAGGGGGGAGGAGAGAGGTAAGCTTGTAAACAAAGGAATTTAGGAAGGGGTATATTACACATTATAGTGGCTCCCTGCTCAGCATCTAATCTCCCCTCAAAGTGTGATACCCAGACCTGGCCAAGGGTAAGACAAAGGGTGCAAGTTAGGACAATCACATACTCAATTCATGTTGTATTAGCCTTGAGATAAATGACAAAATATTTCAAAATATTGCTGTTCACTCAAATCAACAAAGATGCCAATTATTCCAGCAACTTCTGTCCACTTTTCTGTTCTTTCTCAATCCAAATTATTCTGTCAGCCTTGTGATTCTGAGAGTTAGATCCTCTTCATAAACTCACAATCTTTGCTTAGGAAAGTTGAAATCATTTATATTGCCCTCAATAAAAATACCCCAGTGTTAGCCAAAGGATGACAGTGACATAAACTAGGGTGGGAGACTGAAGTAGTGTGGACACATCTGAGTAACTTTTAGGAAGTAGCACATATTTGCCTGCGTGATAAATTAGATGTGGGTTGTTAGGGAGTGGAGTCAATGTTGAAGCTCAGGGTTCAAATGCAACAATACAGGTGACTAGCAGAACTAGCAGAACCTTTCACTGAGATAAGACACAGCATGAGAATGTCAGACTGGATTTATTGCATTCAGTTTCAGACATATGAATTTGAAGTGCCTGCAAGACATCCAATTGAAGGTGACCCATAAACATTTGAATATAGGTCTGAAGTTCAGGACAGGAGCCTGGGTGGGAGAATACATATGTGGGAGTTGTTGATCTACAGAGATCGATACTTTAAGACCCAGACTGCTAGTATCATAATTGTAGCACACGGACCCTATGACCTGGCACTTTCCATTCTTAATAGTCCTCTCTTAATTGAATTTTCAATTACTTATTTTTCTTTAGTCATTTTTTAATAGATGCTTACAAATATCATCACTTTCATATAATTTCATATGCATAATCTCCGTAGAATAAATAATGCAAAACCGGATTGGAAAAATCTCTTTCCTTTCCTCCTCTCCTGGCTAATATCACTTTTCTCTCAGAATATGTCTATTATTTTCAATATTTGGCAAGGTTGAACATTCTTTACTGTATCACATTGTCTCTAAATTAAACTTTAGGTCCATGAAAGTTGGGACTTTTCTTTTCTATTTATTTCCAAATAAGATCTATTGCAGTTTAAAGCACTAAAGGTCATTCACATGTTTATTGATAACACTTTTAATGTAGAGGTGCTTGCAAGTTGAAATAGACACCAGAAAGGACACAATATGACTTAAATATTCAAAGATTGTAATTATATAGCATAACAAGAAAGTGAAATAAGACACCAAATACAAATATGATAAGTGGATCATTTTGTTTCCTTTGTAAATAATTTTTCATGCACAATTACACTTACACCTGCATGTGCTAAATTAATTTTTCCATGTTGATGAATACCGAATGAGGAATACCATCTGAGAAATATTCTTCCAATTCAAGCCTGGATTCATTCATGCTATCTAGTTCAGTATCAGAAGGGATATGAGATAAAACAGCATAAATTTTCTCTTTATAATTTTGCTTAAGCCTCTTATTTTGTGAAGTTTGAGTTAGTGTCAGAAATACAAAACTACAGATGTCAAAAATAAGTTTCCTCTTCACTCAAAGCTAGCTTTAACTTTTCTGATATTTCTGACTGGGCTGAGGTTGGTGATTATGAAACTTAGCACATGAATCATTTTCTTCATCTTCAAAGAAGATTACGAACATTAAATAATCATTCCTCACAGTGTTCTGCAAGGCTGGTGTTTTATTCCCATCCCATTTTACAGACCTGAGAACTGAGGGGTAGAAGCCAATTAAGTTGGTATCCTATGATCCCCCCAAATTAAAAAATAATAACAGCCCTTTGAATCTTAAGCACCTTTTCCCTTTCTATTTTGGTTCTTTCTATGGACATTATGATGTAAGGAAGAGATAGGGGGAAATGTAAACTCTGATGTTTTCAAAGCAAAGGAAAAAATTCACACCTTTTCAACTGCCATTGAGCTGCAGGTGAAGAATTTAACAGCTTGCGGAGTGCTAATTAGAGCCCATTATAACTTGATTGACCTGCATCAGCGGGAGCAGTCCCTGTGTCCTTGCGAGATGGAGAATTTGCTTTTTGCACAGTTCTGATTCACGTAACTCGGCTTCCTGACTGTGGAAGCAGTGATAATTCAGAGGCAGCAATCAGAACCGGGCTGCGGAAATCAATGTTTAAAATGGAATTTTCCCTTGGTGAGTAATAAGCAACAGATCCTGTTCAATACGTCCAGGGGCCCAAGTGTTTTCACACCGCCTTGCATGGTGATAGGGAAAATTGAGCTTCATTATCTATCTTAACTTCTTAATTAACAAAGTCAAAGAATCTAGGAGAAACAAGATTTCTGTATTTGGCCTTCCTGGCTTTTGCTATTTACTATTTGCAAAAGAAATCAAGTATGTATATTGACAAGGTAAATGCTTTGGACTCAAGTGGCAAAATTAGCCTTTCGGAGTAAGTACATTATTTCGGTGAAAAGTGTTTCTTTTTGCTTCTTTTGATTATTTTCTTGATGATCTGAGGGGATTTTCTTCTGTCTGGATAATTGAATTCGGTACTGTTCTATATACTTGTCCTCTAACCTTCCCTCTACTACTCCCACGTTTCGGTTTGCTATTGCACAGAAAGATGTGTGGAAAGGCATTTCCATTTCATCCATTCTCTTCCCAAAAATAATTCTCCCACTTCCTCCATTTTTTTTTTGCTAAAATATTTCTTACATTGAGATATAACTGATATACAAAATTAGTTTCGGGGTACAACATAATGATTTGATACTTGTATATATTGTGAAATGATCACTATAATGATTCTAGTTAATATCCTTCACATCCTTCATACTAACTTATTAATAACTTCTAAGTCTTTGGGCTAAATGTTTGAGTAAATATCTAGAAATTAACACTAAAAATTCCTAATATTTTTGAAACTCTCAGCAAACCTACCTACTCCAGTCTACTCTAAATTGTGCTTTTATAAACATTTTCCTTACAGACACTTTTCTTGTAACATTTATTGAGCACTTGCCTTGTGCCTTCCCCACCAGACAAGATTTGAGAAGGGCAGAGCCCCTGATTTTCTCATTCACCTTTCTCTCCACTATGCAGGAAAGTGCCGGGTACATGCTAGGGGCCTAGGGCATGAATTCATGCACCTTGAAAGGAACTGTAGGCCGTGAGGCTGCAGTGGGCACAGGGGTAGGCTTGGCCCATCCTCCACACCCCTGACCAGTCCCTCCCATCACAGCCCCCTAATCCCTTCTCTGCTTGCAGCCTGGCTCCCACCATGGCCAGTCCCACATGCTGATGGTGCCAGCCCTGCTCACACCTGCTGATAGTGCAGAGCAATTGGGACTGTGCTGACAGCGGGTGTGAGTGGGGCCAGCATTGTCAGTGGATGCAAATGGCAGCTGCTGCCCTAATTGCCCCTCAGGAGCAGGGGGAGGTGGAGAAGCCCTGAAGGGTGATTGGAGCCGGCAGCAGCCACTCACACCTGCTGATGGCTCTGAGCAATCAGGACCAGCGCTGGCAGTGGGTGCAAGCACTGGGCGGGACTGTGGCACATGGGAGCAAAGAATTTTCACTAACCGCGAGAGGCTCTGCCTGATGACAGTGACTAGAGTCTTGGTCTGGCACCCCCGCTCACCTGCTCCACCATCCCGCTGCAGCTGATGCCCACCATGTTCCACACTCTGCCACCTGCTGCCAATGCCCATCATGTTCTGCACGTGCCCCCTGGTGGTCAGCGCACAGCGTAGTGAACAATTGTTCCGTGGTTCCACTGTTCGGTCTATTTGCATATTAGGGTTTTATATATATACTAGAGGCCCAGGGCACAAAAATTTGTGCACTGGCAGGGGAGGGGGGCATCCCCTCAGCCCGACCTGTGCCTTCTCACAGTCTGGGACCCCTCGGGAGATAACCACTTGCTGGCTTAGGCCCACTCCCCAGGTAGCAGATGGCAGGCCTGATCCTGCGGTGCCTGCTCTGCCTCCCCGGGTCACATATGGCAGGCCTGGATGGCGGTGGGGCGGGCAGCAGATCGCGCTGCCCTGCCCCGCCACCCCAGGTCAAAGATGGCAGGCCTAGATCCTGTGCTGGGTCGCAGATGGCAGGCCCGGGTGGTGGCGGGGCAGGTGGCGGCTCTCACTGTCCCACCCTGCCACCCTGGGTCACACTCGGGATGCCTGGATGGTGGCGGGCGGTGGCTCACACTGTGCCACCCCACCTGCAGTATGCAAATTTAACGGCCATCTTTGTTGGATTAATTTACATACTCTTCTGATTGGCTGATGGGTGTAGCGAAGATACGGTCAATTAGCATCTTTGTCTTTATTAGTGTAGATGTAGATATTTGCTAAATGACTGACTATGCAAATTGTGTTTCTTGCTATCATCTTAATATTCTTTATTTCATCCAATCTACTTGCCAACCTCCATAAGCATGGCATTAAGTCCATTTATTATTAATTGCATTTAGTTCCATCAATTAGTATCAGGCTCCTGTGAAGTGAAAGCAGACGTTAACCTGGCATTGAGGGCAAAGGAAGAAGGAGACTTAAACAAGTGCAGTCAAATATATGCCACCTTCAGGTATTTTGCAATGTTTTACAGCTAACGCAGCATAAATATAGTTTCCCTTTCTCCATATAGTTCAGGTTGATGATGTGCCTCTTTCCTAACATCTGTCCAGTGACCAGTTATTGTACAATTTATCTTATATTTGTCTGTTGTTTTTTAAAAGATTTAATATACTTACTGTACATCTTGTAAACCCTCATCAAAGGTTTGCAGCTTAAGTATAGATAGTCCATATGCTGTTTTGAGGGTTAAATTAGATAATGGATACCAAAGTCTTTTAAAAATTATAAAACAGTATTCAAAGGTTAGTCATTAATAACTATTATTTTGTTATCTCTGCACAGACTCTAGTATAGGATGAACAACGATATGCATATTCAATTTGTTTATTGACCCAGCAGCAGTGTGATTTTAAGTTTTTGGTATTGAATAATGAATGATTCTTCTTGACAATTTGCTTGAATATCACTTCAAAAGGCAAGTAAACTTTTTATTCAACTAAAAATAAACTCATGAGTCTCAATCCTCCACTATTCTCTCTGACCCATCAGGCTGCATTCTGTTATATTTTACCACACATACTACTTCTCCTAAAGAATAAAAAGTTAATTAAAAGAAGACACATACACCAGAGTATAAACTTGCACCAGTGAAGGCGTTAAAGTTGTATTTGCTTTGGTATGTAAAACAAAAGTATATGCTTTGATGATAAGAAAGTTGTTCTACTGACTGGCAATTATGGATAACTAGCATTTGTCAGTAAATGTTCCATAGTGTTCTCATTCTTGGGGGAAACTCTTTCTTCATGACGCTCATATTTTCATGAGATCCAGTCTGCAGCCAGCCGGAGTTGTAGAGATTAAGGACAAGAGCAGGTTTTCTATTATCCTTCTTTCAATTACTAAAGAATACAAAGGGGAAGAAATGTATGTTATTTCTCTGTCTTCAAATTTAAAATAATACATTTTTAAACATCAAAATCAAATAGAAAGCAAGAAAATGATAAAAGTACATCCTGGTCATAGGGAATTGTTTTGCTCAAACGTTCTTAATAGTGTGATATTTCTTTATAATAACAAATTATAATGAGCCCTAGCTGGTTTGACTCAGTGGATAGAGTGTCCGCCTGTGGACTGGGGAGTCCTGGGTTTGATTCCAGTCAAGGGCACATGCCCAGGTTGTGGTCTCGATCTCCAGTGGGGGGCATGCAGGAGGCAGCCAATAAATGATTGCCACTCATGGATGTTTCTATCTCTCTCCCTCTCCCTTCCACTCTGAAATCAATAAAAATATACTTAAAAAATTATAATGAAAAGAAGATATAATTATCTAACCTCCTTTCCCGGTTTAATCAGGCTTTGTCTTTGACTGTGATCTTACAAAGCATATCAGCGTACCATTTCCAGCGTACTATGTCTTTCTCCTTTGGTTTCCCATATATTCATCAGTGAACTCATTATTTCACCTTGTCTAAGTTGAACTTAAAGGTTTTGTCATTCTCCATTCTTCCAGAAAGATGTCAAGCAGATTCCACACAAAATACTCAGAAAGGGAAAGATGCACATATTTTAAAACTTATTTTGCTAACTTGGAAGTTATTTTAGTGTCTGAGGTTATAGGTATAAAATTACGAGGCTATAATATTCCAAATTCTACTAAACTGCACTAAGAGAGTTAATTCAACTTCTGAAAGTGCCCAACTTGTTTCCAGGGAGTAATTTATATTCTGGGAGTATTGGACTAAATTAAAACAAAAAATTAATGAATAAATAAAGAATTCTAGAAAGCAGTAAAGATAAATGTATAGATGCATTTTATTTAATTGTGTGTGTTTTCATTCAACACTTAATACAGAAGTATTATATAGTAGGAATTCCTTACTTCACTAAGGATTTCCAAAATAAATATACCCCTGGTCATTTTTGTCTCACCTCTTTTTAGTTATACTTGTTTTTAAAATATCAAGTTGTTTTTGGTTGTTGGTTTTTGTTTTTTGTTTGTTTGTTTGTTTGGCCTTCTTTTCATTTACAATAAATTTTGTTCTACCTGAATTTGATTCTTCTTCAAATCTTACCATTTTTTTCTGCCTTGTTCTCATATTTTTTGGCACAGTATTCCATATTTTTTTTCAAATTTTTATTTTTTTACATTTATCTTCTCTCTCATAGCTTTCTCACTATCAGGTCCTCAATGTTTAAATAATTAACCTTGATATTACTGAATTTTAAGTCACATCTAATGTGATAACTTATCTATCCTTCACACAAATCTTCTAATAGCATTTTATCATTATTACCCACACTGTTAATTATTTCAGGTATGTCAAAGACTGGATTTGAATTTTAAGGTGTTTCAAATAAGTAAAATTCTTGGTCAAAATTCTATTCTGGTAAGCCTATGTATCAGTCAGGGTTCAGCCAGAGAAACAGAACTAGTAAGAAATAGATTATTATAGATAGGAAAATAGATAGGTAGGTAGATGATAGATTTATTACAAGAATAGATTTATCACTAAAATGTGTAGACTGGCTAAGCAAGCCTGAAGTCTGTAGGGCAGGCAGCTGGGACAGTGCCCACAAACAGACCGTCTAAAAGGAAAGATACCAGGCAGAATTGTTGCCGGTGGAAACAGGGCTCTTCCATAGAGTAAGGAGAAAGCATTTCGGGGACCCACACAGGGGAGGGTGAGGTGTAATGGTGAGGTTTATTGAAGCTGGAGCAAATACAAAGGATTGCCTCCAGGTGTTTGGTGTCTCCTCCACGACCAGGGGGCTCAGCTCCATCCTGCTGTGGAGGAAGTCGTCTTGTCTTCACCAAGCCCAGAAGAAGGGTCCAGAGATGTTGTGGCATTACCTGGCACTGGCGGGGCACCTGAAGCTGTGGTAGCTCAGGAGAGTGCATGCCAAAGCTTAGTCCAGCTCAGTCTCTAACCCCATGCAGCCAGCTTAGCCTCTGCTCCCAGTTGTGCTCTACCCCTCGCTGCAGCGCTGCATCCAGGCCCGTGCTTGGGCCCGAGTGGCTGCTAAGGAGAGAAAATGCATGCAAACGGGCAGCAGGCGAACATGTGCTCCTGAGACAGGCCTTCGTTGTATCTCCTTGGGTTTAGGGAAGGGTACGCTTTATTTCAAACTAACTAATCCAGGGGTGGGCAAACTTTTTGACTCGCGGGCCACAGTGGGTTCTTAAACTGGACCGGAGGGCCGGAACAAAAGCATGGATGGAGTGTTTGTGTGAACTAATATAAATTCAAAGTAAACATCATTACATAAAAGGGTACGGTCTTTTTTTTTTTTTTTTTAGTTTTATTCATTTCAAATGTGCTGTAGTTTGCCCAGGGCTGAACTAATCTCTTCCCTGGCTCTTTGGGAGCTTGTGGGGGAGGGGGGCTCTCTCCTATCCAATCCCTTTCCTAGATCTTCTAGAGGTCTATGCCTCTTATCCAATCACATGCTTCCCCAGGCTAGACTCCTCCCCTTCTCCCTTTTATGCTCACCATCCTGGCTCCTACTGAGCTGGCAACCAGCGCAGGACTTGCCCCTTTACTGGTTCTTCCTTCCCAGGAAATCTGTGGGGAGATTGGAAAGCCTGTCCTTTCTCTCTTCGTGGGGGCGGGGGCAGGAGAGAGGGAGAGGGGTGTTAATCCTGTTGGTGGGGATTCAGCTGTCCTTTGCGGTCACTTCCAGACCTAAGCCTGTGAGTATCTCTTCCAGGCCCAGCCACTTCAGCTCCCTTCCCTGCGGTTAATTCCTGGCTGCTACACGAACAGAATGGAATTCCGGGAGCCGGAGCTAAAGCTTGGAGTCCAGGCTCAGGGAAGCACGAAGACCTTTTCTAAAGGGCTTCACTTTATTGGAACACTGGCCTAGTAGTGAAAAAGCCATGTCAGGTAGGATACATGTAGGAAAATAGAAATTAGAAAACAAAGGAGGGGATATTATATCAAAAGTTAAAAGGAGAGAAGCTCAGAATGAAGAAATCCCAAAATTCAATCTACCCTTTTAATCAACTTAGTCAATGGATTAGGACCTTTTAACTACAGCTACAAAAGCCCTCCATAGCCGTGTCTACGTTAGTATGTAAGTGAGTGCCTGGGTCTGTACGCTACCAATGGCTGTTGCTTCCTTGCTGTCCTTCAGCTCTTCTGAGAGGATATCCTTCTTAGTCCGCCCTGGCTGGAAACCATACACCCAAAAGCAAATTCTGAGGACTGTCGTTCAGCCAGACCGAGATGACACATCTCAAAGCCATCACCGAATCGGTTTGACCATGTGATACTTCATAGCTTACTGAGAGTGCTCTGTGATCTATCCCTAACAATCCAATGTTCATAAAAGTGATGAAAAAATGGTGATTTGTTTATTCTAACTAATATTTATTTAATAATTACTTAGTCTGTAAGGTATTATTTTAACACATTAGGTGTATTAATCCAATCTTCACAGTAACCTTATGAAATAAGGTGCTATTATTATCCCCATTTTCATATGGGGATCCTGTGGCATAAGTAGGTTAAATAATTTTTCCAGGGTCACACAGCTTGTTGTTTTTCAACAGAGACTCTAGCTGCAGAGTCCATAATCTTTACCACAATGCTACTGCACCCAAAATCCAGAATTTTTAAGTTTTGTCACACAAAAATTTAAATGTCCAAACTCAGCTCTAATTCTTGGGACTGTAGTACTTATTCAACTTATTGCTTATGTAATAAAATGTCTAATCAGGATAAGAAAGCATGTTTACTTTTCTACTCAGCACCTCTACTTTTTCTTTTTTCAAACTATGGACTATTCTATTTTGTCACCTATCTGGGCGCAGTGAGCCGATTTGGTTAGGGAAATGCTTTCCCAAAGACCAGGACAAGCCTGTCACATTTCCAGTCTCCAAGACATGCACAGCGCACACGCCCCCTGACTCAGACCTGGCTCCCTGCAGGGTATAGAGCACTTCCTATGACATAAAGTCCATCATGACAGAGCTAGATGCAAACTTGCAATGAGGGAGGCATCAATAAACTAAAGGATTTTAGTGAAACCACTTACTGTAAGTGCGATGGACTTGGATGAGGTAGGTGACAGTGTAAAATACTTTGAAAAATCACTGGTTCCCACTGTTTTATCTCACTCACACTGGAGTTATTCTTGAAAATAAAAGTACTTGGTGAGGCCAAGGATTTCCTTCCACAAGGCTTGGGGCTATTAAGAAATTGAAAAATGGGGATGTCATTAGGCAGAAACTCAAAGTACGGGGATCAGTCCAATCACTGTATATCATATTACCAGGATATACAATTGCTCTAATCCTTAGCACATCAATTAACAACCAACCTGCCTTTTTTTTTTCATTGGAGCAATATTCACAGTTGATATCTTAGTTCTTAGACAGTAAAAAGCTTGCCATAAAATAGATGTTAGGGGCTTCTTATGGAATGATGGAAAAATGGAAATTAGTGTCAAAATGATGTCATGGCTTCAAAACATTGTTGGTACTAGTGCCTGACAGGCATCCTTGACACACTCTATAATGACATAGTAAGAAAGCAAAAATAATGTGACAATGACTTTCTATAGGACGTATGAAGAATGACTGTATGGTGCTGCACTCCATATGCTGATCTCAAGTAGAAGATGCATTTCCTCTGTAGGACATCAATATTTATGAGATTTATTGATTATCTTGTCATGTTTAAAATATGTGCTTAACAGTATATTTAAGGGTCAATTGGAGTCACAGGGACACATACGAGAGTGCAGCAGCATCCACAAGCAAGACAGGAGAGAGATGTGACATTCTTTGTCAGTTCCTATTAGTTCAAGCAAATTGTCTCTTTCTCTAAGAAAATAAGTCATCACATTTTCAATAATTCTCACAGAGAAAACATCAGGTCAAGAGGTTTTTACAGGCAAGATTAACTAAAAATATTTTAAAAAGCAATACTATTAATCTCATATAAACTCTTCTAGTAATCCTCTTCTTTAAGATTATTAATATTGTATTATTTGGGAATAGCCTGGCTTATTGCTGACTTAGTCACTGTCTGAACCATCAAATCATGTCATTTTAGAGCTGGAAGAAACTTTAGCAGCCGTCTAGCTCAACTCCTCAGAGATGAAGGGCTTACTCAATATCATAGAGCTAGTTAGTAGTAGAAATGGTTCTGGTATTTCTAACAACTAGTTATGCCAAATCAAATCCCTTAGGACTGCGTTTGATGCAACTATTGCATTATCTACCAAGAAGTCCAAAAATAGGCAGCTCTACACTGGATGCAGGTCATTAACACACTTGAGGACCCAGGCCCCTCCAACTTTCCCATGTTAACATGAACTCTGGACCTTCTAATAGAAAGAAGGCTGATGCCCCTTCAGTCATCATGTCTGTGTTCTATAGATGGCAAGAAGGAAGAAGGAAATGGGCTGAACTAATAGTGTCAACTTTTTGTCAGATCTCAGTCATATGGCCTCCTCTGGTTTTGATGGAAAACTTTCATCTTTTAATGCCTGTGATAGAGACAACAGGACAGGAGAGGATTTAAAATGGAGGTTGGGGTAATCAACTAATAATGTCTGCCATACTTCCTGCTAGGACTAAATTGTGTCCCCCCACCCCCAAATGCATATGTTGAAATGTTAAACTCCCTTGTGACTGTATTGGAGATAGTGCCTTTAAGAAGAGGTTTAAGGTTCAATGAAGCCATAAGGGTGAGCCCTGGTCCAGTAGAACTGCTCCCCTTGTACGAAAAGAAAGGGACACTAGAGCTCTTCCTGCCATGTAAGGACACCGTGAGAAAGAAGCTGTTTGCAAGCCAGGAATCAAAGCATATCAGAACCTTGGGCTTGGACATTTTAGCCTCCAGAAGTATGGGAAAATAATTTTTCTCATAAAATAAACACTCAGTCTAAGGTGTTTTGTTATGGTATGCCAGCACACACAGATCTGGGCATTCACTTAATCATTAACAAGAATTTAGGACACCTATAATGTTGAAATCATTGTGATGCATTTTGGGATTGAGATGAACAAGACACAGGCCTGTCTAGTGGGCAGGTAATAGGACAAATAATCAACAATAGTGACTGTGTGATAACTGTCCTCACAGGTAATTACAGATTGTTATTGATACACAAGGGGAGTAAACAGAATCTTCATCTAACATCCCAGCAGCACAGCCTCAAAGAAGGCTTATAGGAGTGGTTGACTTCTGAATAACAGACTAGTTACTTAACCTCTCTAAACTTCATTGTGAAAATGAAGATAAAAATTAAATCGACTGCAAATATTTGTTGTCAATTTAATGAGATACACCATATAAATGAAATAATGAGATATACTGCAATACTGACATTTGTTAAATGTACAAAAAATTATAATCACATCAACTAAATCAGAGGTCAGCAGACTTTTTCTGAAAATAAGACAGGCATTACAGGCCATATTGTCTCTGTGATCACTAATCAACTCAGCTATTGTAGTGTGAAGTCAGCCATAGACAATGTATAAGCAAATTAGCATGCTGTATTTCAAAAACTTTATTTACAAAAACAGATGATGGGCCAGATTTGACAGTGTAGTATCACAGAGACATAAGTCCAAGTAATATTAGGCAGTATTTTGAGAGATTTCTTTGTATTTGTCTTAGAAATGTATATTATATCATCAACAAACAAAAGGTAACATAATGAATTTTGGAAAATATTTGCAAATCATATCTCTGATAAGGGGTTAATATGCAAAAAATATATAAAGAACTCATAAAACGCAACAAAAACTCCTATTAAAAACTAGTCAGAGGATCTGAATAGACTCTTTTCCAAAGAAGATATATGGATGGACAATAGGTACATGAAAAGATGATCAACATCGCTAATCATCAGAGTATTCCAAATCCAAACTACAATGAGATAGCACCTATTAGAATGGCTATTTTCAAAAGGATAAGAAACAAACAACAAATGTTGGTGAAGATGTGAAAAGGGAACCCTTGTGCACTGTTGATGGGAATGTAAATTGGTGCAGCCAATATGGAAAATGGTTTGAAGTTCCTCAAGAAATTAAAAATAGAACTATCATGTGTTCCAGCAATTTTAATTATCAATATTTATCTGAAAACAAAAAAAGAAAACACTAATTTGAAAAAATATATGCACACCCCCTGTTCATTGCAGCATTATTTACAATAGTTAATACATGGAAACAACCTAAATGTCTAGCAATGGATGACTGGATAAAGAAAATGTGTCCTGTATATATTATTACTAGCCATTTTAAAAAAGGAATAAAACCTGCCATTTGTAACAACATGATGAATCTTGAGGGCATTTTGCTAAGTGAAATGGGTCAGATAGGAAAAGGATCAATACCATTTGACCTCATTTATATGTGGAATCTAAAAAATTAAAATAAAAAAAAAGAAGAAATAAAAAAAAATGAGCTTATGTTATAAAGAACAGACTGGTAGTTTCCTAAGGCAGGAGTTGGGATAGGTAAAATTGGTTAAAGGGGCCAAAGTATTAGAGAGAGAGCGAATGAATGAATTGTACCTTTGCCTTTGCTTTAAAGTTAGGAAAAGTATATAGTCATGTGGTTATTTCTGGCACACACATGGGCCACACCTGTGAATGGTCAACTTCTCAAGTGCTTCCTCCTCTGAATTTATGTCTCAGGACAGGCAAAGGCTTAGCAGTGGCCCCCTAGTTAAATGAGCCTGGTTTTCTTCCAGTTAAATCCTTGTGTTTTCACTCACAAAATAAATCCTGCTTCCTGCCTCAAAAGTTCAAGCACTAGAAGGGTGAGGGTGGGGTAAGGGACCTTTAAAAAATGTAATTTACTCTTAAATGTGTTTGAGTGCTGGGCACTCTCATAGGCACTTGTGAAACCAACCGGGAGTAAGACGCGAGCCCAGGCCTCCAGGAGCTGCCAGCCCTCCGCGGGGTCAGAGGGCTGCAGTGGTTGTTCTCTAGTCACAGAGCAAAATGCTTTGTCCGGTTTCTTAAGAAATCATTGAAACGTTCCTCAAGAGCACCTGGCTCAAAGCAGTGGCGATTTCACTCTCCTCCTCGATGGCAAAGGCTGAAGGAGGCTTTGAGTGGTGGGCTATCATTTCATCATAAGTCAAATGTTGCCCGTTCAGTTTTCAGCCTCGTAACTCCATAGACCTTTCCCTTCAATTAGCAAAATAAATCATTGGAAACCCAAAGCTGACAACTGAAAATTTCCAACTTCTATGACCCATCTCTTTCCAGAGGGAACCTCGACATATTCTTTGCACAAATTTTAAGCTTGTCTCCCCCAGTCCTTTGCCAAAGTTGTGTGGGTTTTGTGTTTGCTTTTGTTTTTGACAGACTGAAGAACTGTGGACAAAGTAAAACGGTGGGGAGAGACCTGGAGGTAGAATATTATCTTGGGAGACAAGTAGCCTAGGGATTTGCCCCGCTTTCTTTTATATAGAAATAAAACACCAGCGCTGGGCTTGTGTTCGCAAGCAGCCCAGATGCTCCGGCTCTTTTTTCCTTTTGATGTATATTTGTGTCTGAAAGCTTCATTTTCTTTGTTCCAGTGATTGAGGGAGTTTGGTCCTTTTAGGAGAAAGCATTTGCTTTCATTTCCCTTATTGAAATGGATATTTATCCCAGAGAGAATTGTCCAGATTTGTCTGTGGATTCTCCTCTCTCTGTTCACACACCTCCTGGTTGTATCTTTTTGCTCTCCTTTACCAGAAGTCCGCATGGCACGCTTCCAACTCTGTTTATCCACTCCAGCTAATTGACAGTCACATAAGTGCAAGTAATGTGAGGTATTATTGTGAGAGATTTCTGTTTGCCTCTTTAATTAAGCAGTTGTTCACAGGTGCATACAGTTACAACTAAATTAATTGATAGCTTTATATCACACTTCTTGAGCCCACTGCTATTTGATGTTTGCAAACACAACTATTAGATCTGTCTTGTCTTGTACACGGAGGGTACTTCTCATTTTCTTCTGACAGAGGAGAGGACAGCTTGCCCTAAAGAGTAGAAAAATCTATCGAAGCGGCAAAGATCATTTTACTAAGAAGGAAACAAAGTGAAATAGTTATTTATGGAACATGTTATCACTGTGGAGAAGTACAATAGAAGCTCTTTATGTTTCTGGACGTACTGCAAGTTTCCTGAATGTCAAAAATCATTGCTCTCCAAACCAAATAGCTTCCTGTGAAGGCTATGTGTTTGTCTTTCAGTGATACTGAGGAGCTACACACTGCACACGCTTACACCAGGCAACTGGCATTTCCTGGGATTAAATGTTATTAGTAGTCATTTTCTGCATTTTATCTGAGTACCAGCAAGGCACCTTTCCTTTCTTAGTTCATAGCGGGGCTTCCCTCCAAGGAGAAATATAAATAGATATACTGCTATTATACCTCCTTCTTGCTAGAAGGAGCAAGAGGTTGCCATTGGAAAGTATCCCATTTCATTGCCCCTTATACAGGCAGCTTAGTAAGAAAATTTCAATGAAGTCTCTGAGTAAAACTTCCTGAAGTTGAGCCCTGCCCTGTTATTTATTACCTGTGTGTCATGGGCAAGTCATTTAACTTCTCTCTTCCTTCACTTACTTATGGGTGGATGGGGATAGCTAAGCAAGTACCTCATTGAAATGTAACAATTAAATGGGTTAAAGCAGTTAAGTCCTGGGAAGGTAGATGCGAAATAAATTGTACCTACTATTTAGTAGAATATGCGATTTAAGCAGTTTATTTACATTTTTGCAATCTCAGTTTTCTAGTTGTAACTTCTGGATATGCATTCTAACTACTTTTTCAATCGTATAAAAAGTATTGGCATGTTATTAATTTAATTGTTATCTGAAGGCTCCCCAACTGTCAGACTCATATGCATGATGTTTGCAAGAACACAGCAGTTATTTTAACAATATTGTTGCTTTCTAGTCATGTGTCTCCTTTTATTATTTCTACTCTCCATCTGCTTTCCTGCCTGTGGATTACTTCAATCCTCTAATACAGCAGGTGGTGAAACATGTGAAAAACAAAGCACTCACAAGTATGTGGGGTGGGTGGCTCTCCATCTTCAAAGGTTTAATAGACCCAAAGGCCCTGCTTACTACCAAATTACTTGTCCTATTGCCACTTTTAACACTTTATGACAAAATCCAGAGAAAACCAAATTAAAATATACATGTAACCCTTAGGAGAAATTCTATTTGCCCACTTGAATTAGTGACACCTTGAAGTAGATTGTAGTATTAGATTAGCACATCCTCAGAGAAGAGCAGTGTTGATGGAATATGATGTCAAATACAAAGGATTAGATCAGGAATGGAGGGGACTTGTTTAATAAGCCTTTAGGATGGTGAAGTGTTTATCTCTGACCACAGTGGCCCAGTAAGTGCCCAGGACCGGATTTAATCTGAAAGGTAGCCACTTGGTGTGTGTGTGTGTGTGTGTGTGTGTGTGTGTGTGTGTGTGTGTGTGTGTCTAGAAGCACATGTAGGCAGAGATCAGCATAAAATCCTAGTTGATATGGAAACACAAAAGATCATACTAAAAACACTAAATCTGTCATCAGCTCAAAGGAATAAATTTAGAGTCTGGAGTGAAGATGAAATCTAAAAGGTCAGGAGCTAGACAAACTCAGGAGTGGACTTAGATGTACGGAATCGGGTGAAAATGAGGTGACATAACATAGACCTGGCTGAGCACAAGCCTGGATGATGCATAGAGCTCCTCTTACTGGTGCTGTCTACAAGATGCATGAATGGGCATGACTGGGTAAGAGAGGATGGGTGCACACAAAGTGATATAAGTATTTTGCTTTTGTAAATTTTGCATTCTGCACAAGTTGAACTTTTCTCCTTGATTTTGATTCTAGACTTGTGACTTCATGGGAGAGAATGAGAGATATTAGGGAGTTGATTAAGGTAGCAAATGGGCTACTTCTTTTGCAAGCACAGATTAAGTAGGAAATAGAACTTTGGCTATGACAAATTTGATGCTGATCAAGATTTAAGATAGTGGCCTGTAAGTGCCAGAATCTGGTACACTTGGATAAGTGCCATTTGGAGCCAGACACTTGTTAGTTCTATCCAGACCTCCTACCTTTATCATCCAAGTCCTAGACCCTCATGTCCTCCACACACATACACATGAATCTTCTTTCCAATTCCCATTCCCTTTATGATATGCTCTGCCTCACCTGTACTTATTACCCATATCAATTCTTTTGCTGTTCCCGCTGAAAAACCCCTACAGCCTAAACATTTATTTTCAAAATACTTTTTCATCTTGCACATAAAACTTGCCCATTTCATGGGCCACTCTTTGCACTTACTGCACTTTCATTTTCCTTGTTAGTACTTCCCAGGCACTCTGATCAGCAGTGGTCTTCCACTCTACCTGTCATTACCATCTTAAGTAATTTCAGTTTCCTGCACAACAATGCCAAAGCCGTAGCCCCAGGGTTTCTTGACCCTCTAAGGACCTTCAGCTCTACTCTTTGTCAATAATCCAGTCCTATGCTCACATTTAGGGATTTGACCACAGAAGAAATAGCCTCATTCATGAAGTATTGAATTCTTTGTTTACTTTGTTGACCTCAGAGAAATAGATATTTCTGCAGCAGAATGAGTTTATTCAAGAACAACAGAAAATTGCAATTTGGAACATACAGTCTAATGAACCACGTGCAAGCCCAGACAACAAAGGAGAGGAATGTTCTTTTACAGAAGAAAGCGAGATTTCATAGGGGTTGTTGTTAACAGAGTCCATTGGAAGAAACTGGGTGTTTGAAGTGCAGTGGCTTTTCATTGGCTGAGCTGTAATAGTCTCTCATTGTTGAATGGTTGCAAGTAAGAAGATCTTCATTCTTCCTGTTGGAAGAGCAGAGTATAAAACATCTTTCTGTTGGAAGTAGAAGGTACATCTTTTCCGGTTTGGGGTAATTGACCAATGGCTGGTAGAGCATGAGAGCTCTCCCTACAGACACTTCCAACTCCAGTTTAAGTGAGATTTCTACTTATTACTCCTCACAATTTCATATACAGTTATGAAAATATTTTACTGAGAATTTACTTACTTAAATATTATCAGATTACTACAGCATATGAAACAGAATAGGATAAAAGAGAAAATAGGAAATTAACTCAAAAAATAAATGAAAATAAAATAAAGCCAGTAGCAAGATAAGTAGACAAGAATATATACCAAAAATTCTAGTTGCTAGAGGTGAACTGATTCCCAAAACAAAGAAGGAAATTTGAGCACAGTTCCTGTAAAGGAAGCACAATTTCTGTAAGGGAAGCACAGCGTTATTTGATCTTCTTTGTGTGTGATAAAAGTGAAAATGTCCTCACAATCCCTAGGGTTAGCCCTGCTAATGATTGTTGTTTCTTATTATGTTTTTTATTACGTCCCCTAATGATGTCAGTGCCATTCTCTTGAGAACATGCAGTAAAAGCAATCATTATCCCAAAACAATGTGTTATAAATATGCAGCTGGACTGACCCCAGAATAAAATTGAGAAAGCCTAGAATAATCTGTGGATCATATATCTCTCATGAATATTATATATTGAAATGACTCCTTGAGAAGATTTGGACACTAGAGAGTTCAAGGTTAATATTGTTTGAGAGAGAGAGAGAGAGAGAGAGAGAGAGAGACATATGAGAATTCTTTGTTGCAGTTTTGAAGTGGAGTTATATGCTTGACACTTGACTAACAGAAGATAGGCTTGAAATACAGTTTTTGAACACTAGCCATGCCACCTTTGCTTGGAGGAAGGCCAAAGGAGTGACTATGAGGAGGGTCAGGATCTCAAAAAAATATTTCTATCTCTTCTTCAACAAATAGACACACAGCTTAGATGACTGCCCAGGCCATAGTTACTGATTTCCCACACCCACCCTCTCCCACTGTGGTCATAAAACATCTCACCCGAAGTATCTATAAAACATATCTCATTTTAAACAATGTAACTCCTAGTGAACCTCAAGATAGATTAATTGGCAAAATGTATCCATAGATAACTGAATAATTTGACCTGTTACATAGAAGTGTTGGGTATAAGCCAATAACTGTTGGAGGACATCTGCCAAAACTTACGATTTGAGTTTTGAATAGTTGATCCTATGCCACTATTTCTGACAATAATTAAAAGGCAGGATCAATTATGTGTTGAGGTCATTTCTAGTACATGACAAACTATTTCATCAATGTAGAAAATAATACATCCCTCCCACCCCCCATTCTTAATATCAGGGTGGTTTGTAGATACCTCAACCAAAAACAGATTCAATTCACTAACTTACAAAGGAGAGAATCTAAATCATGTTGTTTTCATTTCATTTGAAATCTTTTTTCTTCTTTCCTATAGACATTGTCACTTGAGGGACATTAAGATAGAAAATCTTTATGAGCAACAACAACAAAATAAAAGTTCCTATACCACGTGCATCTGTAGCTTAACTTGTTCACTGACTTAAAAAGCAAAGAATGGTCCATAAAAGCTGCAAACATTCTTAGACCATCCAGCTCTCTACATTCCAGGCCACAAAACTCAGTGTTACCACTATTGCATGACTATGCCAGTGCTTTGCAAAACATCTGGCATGTGGTAGGTGTCAGGTGTTAACCTTACTTAGTTGATTACAAGATGAGCTCTGTGATAAATTGTGGATTACTGAGTCTGAAGATCATTTATTATTGTGTACAATATTGTCTGGAGAAACTTAGATTTGTAGTTGATCATCAAAGAGAATAGTGGACCAACATATTAGAGAAGGAATTTAACATAAGCTTTTTTTTTTTTTAAATTTCAGAAGAATAGTAAATAATTGTCCTTTAAAGTATGAGACAGATTTGTACATTAGGCTCAGCTGCATGAGATTTTAGCCACCAGGTAAAAAAAAAAAAAGCTGAAAAAAAATGTTAAGGATGATTACCTATCAGTGAATATATAACTTTAATAATTCTAAAGGCAAGATGATTTTAGCTAGAAACATTCCTAATTTGCATTTTTAGAATGGGTGCTTTAGATATAAAGAATGTGTTCAATTAACAAACAACCTAAGACTAAAAGATAAAGGAATCACATTTGTACTATTAAGAAAAAAAAAAAAAGAGCGAGATTTTGTTTCTGAGAATTTAATACATATTTAACTTCCTGAACTAAAATTATGTTATAGGCAAGAAAATACCAGAATCTGAATAATTTCTATGGATAAAATGATGACATTGAAGGAAAAGGAAAAGATAGGGCAACCATCCACTGTTCCTTTTCCTTTGACTCTTTCCTTACTCATTTGTAAGCCAAAGGTAGAAAATGTGTGCATATCAAAATAAAACAATGAAACAAAAACAGTTGAATTAATTTTGCACAGTGTTCTTTTAGTCATGTAAGAACAAAATTTCTATGTATATATGAGCTACAAAATACTAATTGTATCATTCCCATGATTCAGCCTACAAGTTAAATGTTTTTATATTTGCATATAAAATTGTCATTGTGAGAAATATAAATTTGAATAGTAAAATTCACACTAATAATTTAAAATGTTAATTTGCCTTTACTTAGAATGACATTAAATATGAAATAAAAAACATGATAAGTCAAGAGAGAGACTGGAATAAATAAAAAAGCTTTATATTTTAACTAGAGGTCCAGTGCATGAAATTCAGGACTCCTGGCTCCCAACCGCTCACCTGCTTGCCTGCCTGATTGCCCCTAACTGCTTCTGCCTGCAAGCCTGATAACTCCCTAACCACTCCCCTGCCAGCCTGATCGATGCCTAACTGCTCCCCTGCCTGCCCGATTGCCCCCACATACCCTCCCCTGCCAACCTAGTCACCCCCAACTGCCCTTATCTGCCAGCCCAGTCGTCCCCAACTGCCCTCCCTTGCATATTCCCTCTTTATTAGATAGGGTTTCTTCTTTAACATATTGGACACTGTACCTGCTGTGGTCTTGACAAACCAGTAAAAATGTAAACCCAAACTAAAAGTGTCATAAAATAAACTCCTTAAACTGTAATTTCATGAGACCTTGGAAAGGTGATATGTGGTTGTTTCCTCCTTTTTTCCTTCTCTTTCTTTTTCTTGATGTTTCATCTTTTTTTCCTTTCTTTCTTTTCTCTTTTTATTTCTTTTCTGTCCTGTCTTTCTTTTAACTTTTCTGTTGGTAGATCATCAGTACTTGAATCTGTCTGCTTCCAGAAGACGAAGAAGAGGGAAACACACCATCATTTGAAGAAAAAGATGATCTATGTTGGGATCAGTGGTGTTTCTGGTTTTGCTCTTTTCCACGTTTGTTTGTCATTTCTGCCGGCCCCGGCATCTTCAGGACTTGTGTGTGGACGCTTCTTATTCATGTCTACAAAACCTGCCTGCCTTGGTGAAAACTGTAGGGGAAAAGGCCTTCCTGGGTGGGTTCAAGCCCAGCCCGAGGTGCTGAGGACCCAGGGAGGGGAGTGCCTGCCCCTGTCGCTGCAGAGCCTGACCTCTGGACCATGGGGTACTCTCCAGTAATGTAACTGCAATGTCGCAGTTTGCCTTCAGAAATTAGTTGTAAGTTACTTCCGATGTGAAACCCTACCTCAGACATTTCCTTTGCGGTTTGTAAAGATTTTTAAACAAAACCCATTTACCTCCCTAACCCATCACAAGCTTCTGCCCAATGGGAGAGGTTTGCTGGACAGTGTCGCCCAGATATCCCCCCCCACAATCGTCGGCTGGGGGCGAGGGAAGTTCCAGAAGAGGCTGACTCCCTGAGGTTGCCGGTGGGGCAGGATCACTCACCAGGGGGCACGGATGCTTCCGAGGCTGAGCCCCTGAGGCTGCAGGTGTGTGTGTGTGTGTGGGGGGGGATCACTCTCTAGGGATGCACAAGGTTCCAAGGCTGAGCCCCTGAGGCTGCAGGTGTGTGTGTGGGGGGAGGGGGCGGGGATCACTCCCTAGGGATGCACAAGGTTCCAAGGCTGAGACCCCGAGGCTGCAGGTATGTGTGTGGAGCAGGGGTACCACACTGGGGGATGTGCAAGGTTCTGAGGCTGAGACCCCGAGGCTGTCACTGGGAGAGGATTGCTCAGTGGGGGTGCAGGCACTTCCAAGGCTGAGACTCTGAGGCTGCAGGTGTGTGTGTGTGTGGGGGTGGGGATCACTCTGTGGGGAGTGAATTTGTTTTTGTTTTTATATAAAGGGTCAGGAGGGCCCCTGGGTAGCATTCCACCAGGCTGCTCACACTTCCCGCTCTCAGCGGCTGCCCCCTTCCCCCCCCCCCACAAGGGACTGGGGGACTCTGGTGGGGCTGAGAGGACTGGGCACCACCATCTTGTGGCTATGGGTGCTGCCATCTTTGTCATGGAGTGATAGTTAATTTGCATATTACTCTTTTATTAGATAGGATAACTTCAATATTATCTTTTTCCTGCTTTCAGAACAATGCTTCCACATTTTATTTCTCACTAGCTCCCCCCAAATTACTTAGCTGGTCTTGAATATTAGTACTGCAAAACAGCCTTTTCCATCTACTTCTTTATGTAGATAGTAAGCAAAGTTCACCATATTTTTACTTATAAAATGAAAGAGTGGAATAAAATTATTTCTCTACATTATCACATTCTTAAAATAAAAGTCATCCATTTTCTATTAAAAATTTGCCTTGTTGCCCTGGGCTGCATGACTCAGTGGTTGAGCATTGGCTCATGCACCAAAGGATCAAGGGTTTAATTCCCCATCAAGGGCATGCACCTTCGTTGTAGGTTTGGTCCCCTGCCCTCTTGGGGGCATGTGTGGAAGGCAACCAATCCATGTGCCTCTCTCACATCGATGGTTTTCTCTCTCTCTCAAATAAGAAAACTTCAAGTTCAAATGTTTCTATTTCCATTTCATTTTTCTCTATCTCTAATTTTACCAAGTAAAAATTATTCTAATGAGTGCAAGAAACAAAACCAACAACAAAATCTACTAAACTCAAGGAATGGAGACTTTATCACTTATAAAGTAACTCTGAAAATAAATATAAGCAAAGGAATTGTTTATAATATGACATATTACAAAATGTGTAACTGTTCTAAAAATACATAAAACAATAATACTTATTTATAAAAATATCACCCTCTTTTGGCATATATAAATGTATGTGAATATATGTATGTATATATATACCTGTATACTAGTATATACACTATTCTCTCTCTACCTCTTTCTATGTGTGTGTGCGCGCGAGCACGTGCACATGTGTGTGAGTGTGTGTGTAGTTGAATTGTAGTCCTCAACTTCGAATCTGTGAATGTAACTTTATTTGGGAAATCTTTGATGACATAATGAAGTTAAAAATCTAGAGACCATCCAAAATTTAGGACGAGCCCTAAATCTAATGACATGTCCTTATGAGAGCAAGGCAGAGGGAAAATTGAGATGCAGGCACATAAAGAAGAAGTCCATGTAAAGACAGACTTAGAGATTAGAATGATATGCCCAAAGATCATCAGGATTGCTGGCCACCAGAGGTTCGGAGAGAGGGAACAAATTCTCCCTCAGCTTACAGAAGGAACCAACCCTTCTCTACCTTGATTTTGGATTGGAATCCAGAGACAGACAGTGCTATAGATAGATATTTGGAAGCTAAATTGTTTTTCCCTTTGTGTATAGATGATCTATCAAAAAAATAAGACACAGAATGTCCAGTGCTGATTATTTCACTATGAATGTTAGTCATATCAGAATCTGTCGCTGAATTCAAGATCTGTTCTTCCATTCCTTTACCTTTTCTTCCTTCCTTCCTTCCTTCCTTCTCCACTTCTCCCCTGGGCCTCCTGACATGGCCTTGCTCCCCAGCTGGCACACATCTCTACCCTATCAGCTCCACCCTGTTCTGGGAGGCATCTCAATTCCGTATCCCTGCAGGGGCACATGTAGAGATCCACAGGTCCACGGCTCTGCCTTTCATCAGGGTTCTGTGCTCTTTGGGCTTTGCTTTCCCCCTTTCCTGACTGTTACTGTATCTGCCATCAAGTGGTAGGATCTGAAACTACAACCTGACATGGAGACACTCTGGACTTCTGGGTGACACAGGTATGTAGAGTCTGTGTCTGATGTCAGTTATCATAAGTGATCAATGGAATGCAAGTTGGAATGCTGAAGAAATGATGACAAAATACCAAATGTTGGTCAATACTTAAAAAGAAAAATATTGTAGTATGTTTATGTTAACAACTCTAATCTAAACAGGGTCTTTAATATAAAGTTTCTGTGATTCCATTTCAATTTCATGGCTTTAGTATACCTTAGTGTTTAGTCCCAACTTGGATTTTAAATTTCAAAAGCTGCAATTCCAGTAGAAAATATTAACAGGGATTTCTATCTTTGTATATGGAAGTATAAATATAGGTACAATTCATACATTTTTAAAATTATTTTTATTTCTTTTAGGTACAAACTAGCTTTTTATCCTTGGGTAAAATATGAAATTATAATCATACTTAAAAAATAATTCAAAGAATAGTTAGTACAAAATCATATTATACTTTAATCTAAAAAAGATGTAACTATTTTGTGAGATTAGAATAGTGGCAATCTTATTAACTAAAATTTTTAAAAGATTTCTTTAGGTTATATCAATTATATAATAAGACTGATTACACAAAGCATCATATCTCTGCATATGATTTCCAAAGGTAATAAATCATCTAACACTTGCCTTGATATACACATATATTTTTCTAGGGCAATGTCTATTTAATTACATTTCAAGTCTAACAGGGAGTACAGTCATTTCATGTAGAGTGTGATACCATAGTCTAGCACAGACCCTCGTTTATAAATACAGTTTAAACCAAGCGTGCCTAGTTCACATACTACTTTCTTACAGACTTTCAGCCTTCTGCGGAAAGGGGGAGGGTCTGAGAGGTGGTAGGGAGTGAGACCCAGTACAGGTGTGAATAACACCGAATTAAGAATCACGGGGCTTACTTCAAATCGCCACTTACCAGCTCTAAAATCTTAGAGCTTTAGTTCTGTGCTCTGTACAATGGAAAGGAAGCTTGCAGGTTACTGCAGTCCTACTCACTGTTGGATGAACCTCTGGTCTGCACCAGGCTCTGTGCTGGCAGTGCACTGAGGAACAGGACAGGTGTGGCCTCTTCATTCACCCAACGATGCTAACCGGGGACCCAACCAATTAAAGTTGCGGTCACTGTGCTGTGGTGAGAATGAACTGAGAAAATGGGCATGAACGCACTTTACAGCCTGTGGAGCGTTACCCTGAGGGAAATGCTCAGTGTTTGGGGATTGATCATGGAAAAGAATACCTTAGCTGAGTATCAGAAAGTACCAGTTACTACAGGGGGAGAAGTATCTTAATTCCTTAATTACATTGATTGGATTGTTTCCTGTGCTGAGGATTGTTATCAAGGTGAATACCATAGGTTGTCTTGGCTATCTCTCCCTTCCTTAAATAAGGTCTTCTAGAATGGGACAAAGAAAAAAAAAGAAGAAAATTGGAAAATGGTCTGTTTTATCATCATGAGAGGATTCAAAAGAGGGTCAGAAGAAACATGAGTCACATCACTGCTACTTTCTCCTGATTATGTATGTATGTATGTATGTATGTATGTATGTATGTATGTATTGGCCCTTCATCAACTGCCTCTCAGTCCTCAGAACCTGAGGACTTATGAGATGAACTGCTCAGTGGCATCTCCTAGAGAAGCCTTTAAAATGTCTCCTCATGGTCATTCTTTTCTGTTGCCATTTCTCTTGCTGAAAAATAAAATTCCCAGGAGCTATCAGAGTGTATTAGGCAAGGAAATAATTATCAGTAAAACAATCCTAATATGTAAAAAGCCAGACAGGGGCTGTCACAACCTAAATGACCAGACAGACAACTGAATAGCAGGCTGTGTGGGGTGACCAGACCAGCGAGGGGTGGGGGGAGTAGTGAGGGGCGACCAGGCCAATGGGGGAGGCAGTTGGGGGTGACCAGGCTGATGGGTGGGGCAGTTTGGGGCAACAAGGCTGGCAGGGGGGACAGTTAGGATAAATTTGATGGGTCTCGGCCCAACGGGAGGGAGCTCTGGGCCCTGGCTGGGGCACAGTGGAACTCCGGGTCTTACGCGATCAGTGCCTTGGCCGGCCTTCAAACCAGACTCTGAACGGAGGGAGGAGGGAGCCCCATTCCTTGCAGAATCGGCCACTGGTCAGCTTGCTGTCAGTAGCCTGCCGACCAGGAATCCCATTCCCTTGCACCTCAGACCCTAAAATATTTCCTCTAAATTATTCCCTTTTAATGTGCACAAATTTTGTGCACCAGGCCACTAGTAGTGATTAATAATAACTATCCTCCCATTTGTAATACTTCTTTTGTTTTTATTATAATAATGACTCTTGTTCTGATAAACACTACTATGTTTGGTCAACAGCTTAAGAAACTTTAATATTTTAATAGATCTTTTACTGGTAGAAAGAATTTCTCCTAGCAGTTCAGATTTCAGCTGCCTGTTTTTTGGCAAATGATATTTTTTTGAGGTTCAATGTCCTCTTTTGTGAAATGGAACCAATGATAACTTTCTCAAAAGGCTGTTGTGCAAATAAATGATAAAATGGATGCCACAGCATTTTGTGAATAATGAAGTGCTATGCACATATGCTCTCCTCTCCCTGTTAACGTCGGCTGCCCACTCTCCCATTCTTTCTCCTCCTGGCCAACGCCAGTAGACCATCCTACACCCAAGAGCAAGTGCATCCATAGTTAGGGTTCGAAATTATACCCATTGTTTCCTACTTTGCTGAGAAAATTGAAGCCATCAGAAGGAACCTTCCTTAGACTTTACCACATTGGCCACCAAAGTACCCACACACTCTGCTTCCTGCTGTTACCACAGACTGAACTGCCTCTGCTTCAGCCTAAAGCCTGCCCCCTCACCTGTGCCTAGATCCGACCCCTCTCATGTCACTCACAACAACACTCTAGGAATACAGCCTTTTTTCATCCTCAGTGTTTCATTCCCACTCACTTATTCCCATCAGCAAGTAAAATCTGAATGTAATTTCTCTTATTCTAAAAAGATAACATTCTCTTGATCTTCGCTGCCCTTAGCAGCCACTCCATTTCTCTGCTCTGCTAGAGGCAAAACTCTTTGGGAAAAGTCTGTTTTTTATTTTACTTTCCAATCGCTCTCCTCCCGCTCTCTCTTACACTCACTACACTCTGACTCTTATCTAGTGAAACTGCTCTGGTTAAAGGCCGTGTGGCTAACCTGGTGGCCAATTCTCAGCTCCCATCTTTCTGAACTACCCATGACATTTGACACAATCGATCACTCCCTCTTCCTTAATATACTTCTTTCCCTTGCCTTTCTGTACTTTGAACTGGTTTTCCTTCTATTCTCCTGGTCTCCGGCCTTCTCACTCGCCTTTTCTGGTTCTTTTCCCCAGATCTCTTCAGGCTGGACCGCTGGTTTTTAAACTTAATCTCTTTTCCACCTACACATGCTTTTTTTTGGTATTTCTCATTTCATGAGTTTGAATACCACCAAAGACTTCCAAATTTCTATTCCCACTCCACACCTCTGTCCAGACTGGCAAATCCAAGTCTCCTTGACATTTCCACGAGGGCTCATCACAGAGGTCTCAGACTCCACAGGTCCAGTTCAGAACTCGATTACCTCCTTCACACGTGCTCCTTCAGCAGCCTAAGTCTAGGTAATGGGACCTCTATTCTTCTAGTTGTTCAGGCCCCAAACCTTGAAGTTCTCCTTCTTTCCCTTCTCTCATGTATGCTTTACTTCCAATGAAACAAGAAATCCCTTTGGATCTATTTTCAAAATGTTTTTTAGAGTTTCGTCGCTTTTCACCCCTGCTCTGCCATCATCCTGATTTGAACCACCATTATTTCTTGCCCGACTTGCTGTAATAATATCCTATCTGGTCTCATTTCTTTTACCTTTGATGTCCTACAGTGTATTCCAAACAGAGAAGGCAGATCCTGGCAAGCCCATGCTTACAACCCTGCATTTTTTACAAAGGCCCAAGTTCCTTACCTATGACACCTATATAATCTGGCATCCCAGCTCCTCTCCGAACTCTCCTCTGACCCTGCCTACTCTGTTCCAGTCACACTGAGTTCCTTGCAGTTCCTGGTTATGCCAGGAAGCATCCCAATATCCCAATTCAGAACCTAGCTGTTCCCGCCACCCGGTGTACTTTTCTCCCAGATAAGGTTCACTTCTTCTCTCCTTCAAACTGTGCTCAAATATCCCCTCACTAACGATGCTTATTGTTGACAACCACTCTTCTGACTACCCATCCCACCCTCTTTACCTTCATCTATTTTCTTTTCCTTTTTTAATAGTACTTTTTATCTTATGCAATATAGAGTATATATTTATTATGTTTATTGTTTATGGACTATTTCCCGGTTTGAATATAAACATGATGTGGAGCCAAGTCTTTGTCTGTTTTATTCACTTCTGTGTCCTTAAGATCCTAGAATGGTGCCTGACACATAGCAAGCACACAATACTTATTTCTGAATAAAGACAAGGAAAGAGGGATTTGTTATAACAATCCACTCTGTATATTAAATGGACTTTAGTAGCTGTTCTCAACCACTCAGTTGTTAATTCCTTTAAGGACATGGGTTTTCATCTCTGTATCCCCATGAGTAAATGTCAGAGTAAAACAAGAAAGAAGGGAAGATGGATTTATTTTGCTAATTACATAATTGTTCTCAACTTTATTCACTATTTGACGCTTCCAAAAGAGTTAAGGGATTATATTAACACACCCCTGAAAAAATAAAATTCACACACAGTCAGATAACACCACAGGACAAAGTTGTTAAGGCAAAAGTAATAGAACATTGAAAATACTGAGGCATTTTCATGCTTATAAACACAAGATTTACATTTAAACTTTTTCATCAATATTAATAAAACAATTTAGTAGCTATGATGAAATTTTACACAAGATAGTCATTAGTTTTTACAGATGTCATCTCATAATGACCTTGGAAAATTTGGTTTCCATTGTTATTGGATAAACTTTTATAATGCAAAAGTATGCTATATGTCAAGTTAGCTTTCGATTAAGGTTAATATTACTGAAATAACTACATCTGCTTTCCTCTCACTGTGATGTTTATCACCTAATAAAAATGCTAAAGTTACCAAGGAAAGATGTTTAATTTGTTTGCACTGCTCAGTTGTATGTTGCATCCTATTTTGTAGTAAATGGCATAATGTCCCAAGTGGGCTGCCATACTGTCAAATACATTATTTATACATAACATTACTGGTTAATCAATGAACAAAAAATGCAGTAGTCTTTTCTTTTCTTTATTTTTAAAGTGATACCAAAATGAAATACACAGAAAAATATTCATTTCTGAAATTGAATAAAATTTGATGATTAAAAAAGTAGTCTACAAATATGAACATAATAATTAAACCATATGCCCTAAGGCATTCCAATGAAGAAAAACAATTAACTAGTCAAATCTAAATATGGTTACTTCTTTTTCTAGCAAAACATAAAGGAGGCACCTTTAACTATAGGTTGTAAATTACTAAAAAAGCAATATTTCCCCCTGAAGAAAAATATAAAATTTACTGTATATTTTTTTTGTATAGGACACTATATTTTTCTAAAATCATTCACTAAACTGAAAATCGAGGGGCATCTTATACACACAGAAGTCAGCTGAGGAGGGAGCCAAGTGGGTGTATAGCTGCCCATACCTTGTCAAACAGGCTTTCTCCAATCACTAGCTTTATTGTTACTGATGTCAGCTGATACCATAACTGGAGGTGGAGGTAGAGAGTACACAGATGCAACAGGGACCGGAGTGTTCTGAGCCCATAAAGACATCAAAAATAAAAAAGATAAATACTGGTAAGCAATTATCTTACTCTGCAAAATTCAAGCTGAATGTAATTGGCTATGCAAAAGAGCATGGAAATAGAGCTGCAGAGAGACATTTTGGACCTCCTCCCACTGAGTGTATGATCAGAAAGTGGAGGAAACAGGAAGAACAACTCCTTAAGATGCCAAAGAAGGCCTTAAGAGGGAAATCAGCAAAATGTTTAAAATATTGATTTCTTAATTTTGGGTTGGAAAAGTGGGGGGCATCTTATACATGGGTTGTCTTATAAATGGAACAATACAGTACTTTAGAAGAAAATAATTTAAAAGGTCATTGATAGTCCATTTAGAACCAGAAATTGCTGGACAAACTGTGTGTGATTTGATGGCAAACAAACAAGGAATAGGTATCCTATATAATAAAAGGCTAATATACAAATTGACCAAACGGTAAAAGACTGATCGCTATGAAGCACACTGACCACCAAGGGATAGACGCTCAATGCAGGAGCTGCCCCCCGGTGGTCCGTGCACTCCCACAAGGGAAGCACTGCTCAGCCAGAAGCCGGGCTCATGGCTGGCAAGCTCAGCAGTGGTGGCAGGAGCCTCTCCTGCCTCCAAGGCAGTGCTAAGGACCCCTCAGGGGATGTCCGACTGCCAGGGAGTGGGCCTAAGCCAGCAGGTGGACATCCCCCGAGTGGTTCTGGACTGCAAGAGGGCACAGGCCTGGCTGAGGGAAACCCCCCCCCCTCAGCCCCCAGTGCACAAATGTCATGCACTGGGCCTCTAGTACATAGATAAAACACCTTTAAAATTTTATTGATAGTTTGGCAATTAATTAAAATGTATTAAACTTCATTCATATAGGGACTAAACCTTAGCTCTTTTTATAGTTCCTTCCACACTTACATTTTTTGATAAATAAGACAGCACATTTGGGGAAAATTTGCCTGTGTTCAGACATTCTTCTCTTCCATCAGAAATAGTATTAGAAAGTTAAATATTTTTAGTGGGAAAGGTTATCATTGATTGGTTATCTTTAAAAATATATATTTACTTGAAAAAGGGTAAATATGAAATGAATAGTAAAAACTTAATGACATAATATGAAAAATAACAATTTTATTTAAGTAGAAAAAATGACATTTTATTGTTTAAGCTAAATAAAAATAAACATATAAATAGATATCCAGCTGGATTCTCATAGTACAGGTGGTAACCTCCTAAATAGATAAAAGTCTTGAAATTTCCAGTTCCTCAGAGGAAGCTATATACTACACCAGAATATGTGACCAATAAAAAAAGGACAAAGAAATAGATATATTATCACTGATAACCAGCATTTATTGAGCCCCACTATGTGCATGGTTTTGAAGTCATATATGAATATCCTCTTAAAGTGAATGAATTCAAGTCTTCTGACTTACTAGGTACAATTTCAAAATGCATAAAATTTTTTTCTGTGAAAATTATGAAAGCATTTAGAAGCCCATATTAAAACATAAAAACGAAATAAAAAAAGGAAAGCAAAAAAAAGATAGTTTATTTTTACTTGGCTCATTCTGTTGTTTTGTATTAATAGAGGTTTTAGATCAATACCAAATATTCTTCTCTGTTCCAGTGATTGAATGTGAATACATTAGGTGCATACAAAAATAGTGATAATCTAAGTTGATACAATAGTTCATTTTGCATTAGTGTCCTAGATGGGACAATGTTAAGAAGCAATTTAAATGAAATTCATTTAAATGTCAGCTCTCATGCTTGCGATTTTTCTATAATTGGTTATTTAATTAAAATAATTCTCATAGTCATTAATTTAGACTAAAACTTGCTGTGCACTGACATGTTTTAATTACATGGTATTAACAAAATTGATATGCTTTAAAAAAGCATGGTTAAATTTTAAACAAGAATAAATTAGAAATCTCATAGATCATCCTACTTAGTGTATTTATGAGAAAGTCGGTCAGTTTAAATGTTTACTGCAAACAAAGTCACACCATTTTTGTGCACACATTGCAGTTTATACTCTGTATCCTTTAGAAATATTTTATGCACATACAGGGCTCCCACTCTTGAATGCCTTTAACAATGTTTGAAGTAAACTATTAACAGAAAACCACAAAATGACCTACAGATAGATGAAGAGTTAATGCTTATTTGATACATAAGCTTATGAAGACTTGAGATACATAATTTCATACATAAGAAGATAACTTCAAATTTGCATTAAAAGGTTAATAAGTAAATGATTTTTTTATAACCATTTTTGTATTCCTCTTTGCAGAGACAAAAGGAAATGGGTATATTGATTCAGCTTTATTTTTAAAAAATAGTTTCATATTACATTTGTGACCAGTCACTTTCTCATTTCAATCTTTGTCAAAGGACTAGATAAATATTTTACCCTTTTCAAGTCGCAATTACAATCTTTGTCAGAAGTATGAGAAATCATAATTTTAGTGTTTTCTATGAATTAGAGGACTTCTGTATTGCTTTGACCTTTTTAATATTCTGTAATTTAATTGGATGGACAGTCTACTTTTAGCCAGGACTGCCAGTTCTTATTTAAAAAACTTACTGACACAAAGCATCATTTTCAGTGGCTGCTTCTTCTTTGTTCCATAGTAGGAGCTTTTAGATTGGTTAAAACATGATGTTTGTCAATGGTATTTTTCCATTTTCTTTTGGTCATCAGAGATTTAAAAATATTGTGTGGCCTTCTAGATTCCATTATTTCATTGTGTTTTAGATGCATGACAGTTTCAGAATCACGTTTCCAATGTGATTTCCTCAGCCTTACTAGACTTTAATCTAGGACCATGAACAGAAAAACTCACACTATGATACCCAGTGTGCAATATAAAAGAAGGGAGAAGGTATTTGCTTATACCTCATTTCAGCCTATGTTTCTATAGTTGCTTTTTTTATTATTAATTTTTTTTGGAGTGACATTTGTTAACAACATATAATTTTCACTGTATAATTCTATAATATATCATATTGCATTGTGCTAAAACCAAAATCTAGTCTCCCTCCATCATCCCTTTACCATTTTAATCCTCTCCCTTCCCCTCTAATAACCACCATACTATTGTCTGTGTCTATGAGTTTGTTTGTTGGTTTCTGTTTTATAACCCACATATGAGTGAAATCATATGCTTCTTATTGTTTTTCATCTGACTTATTTTGCTTAGCATGATACTTTCAAGGTTCATCCATATTGTCGCAAATGGTAATATTTCATCTTTTCTTATGGCTGAGTAGTAGTCCGTTGTATATATGTACTACCTTTTATCCAATCATCTATTGAAGGACACTTAGATTGTTCCCATGTCTTGGCCGTGAATAATGTTGCAATAGATAAAGGGGAACATATATCTGTATGAATAAATGGGTTTTTTTTTGTGTTTTTTTTTACTAGATACCCAGAGGAAGGATTGCTAGATCATATGTAGCTCTATTCTTAAATTTGTTAATGAATCTCCATACTGTTTTCCACAATGGCTTTATAAATTTACATTCCCTCCAGCAGTGTGTGAGGTTTCTTTTATCTCCACATCTTCTCTAACACTTGCCATTTCTTGTCTTATTGAATATATGTTTTTAGACACTGATCCCAGTCAAGCTACCTCTGTCATTTTGGATCATCTTTGTTGGTTGGACATGGTACTGGTGGTCCTGAAGACATGGGAGGAGAAGAAAATAGTTTCACCACTTTTGTTTTTTATGACTTAACTAGAGGCCTGGTGCATGACATTCATGCACTAGGGGGGGAGGGGTCCCTCAGTCCGGCCTGCACCCTCTTGCAGTCCGGGACCCCTTGGGGGATGTCCACCTGCCACGGAGGCGGGAGAGGCGCCCACCATCGCCACTGCGCTCACCAGTGGTGAGTCTGGCTTCTGGCTGAGTGGCGCTCCCCCTCTGGGAGCCCACTGACCACTGGGGGGCAGCTCCTGCATTTAGCGTCTTCCCCCTGGTGGTCAGTGTGTGTCATAGCTATGGTCATTCTGCCATTCAGTCGATTTGCATATTAGGGTTTTATTATATAAGATTTCTATTTGGATTCATCTAAGGAGGTAGAAATTAGTTTATAAAACTCATTCTGATTCCTCTCTTCATTCTTACTTTCTCACTATTTCTCATTTTAAAATGATTTTAAAAAAACTTCTTATTCCCATTTCTCACTCCATATTATAAATGGCTTGGAAAGATGAGAAAAGGATTGTCTTGATTTTCATTACAGACAGATTAGGATTTGAAAAGTAAGAGTAGGTTCACTTTTCCCATACTTCTCAATTTTTTTAATCATGAATTGAGTTGATTCAGTTTTAATATGATGAAAAATACCAGTGATGATGGGAAGCTATTAATTCATTGATGTATATTTGAAAAGTGCCTGACTTCGAGTAGTTGGTCAATAAATATTGGTTGAATGGAAGTGTTGATGACTGGATATAATGAAAATGAACACAAAATTCCAATTAGGTCTTTTAACATAGATGGAAGAATACAATTATTTTGAAAGTTAGAAATTAACAAATGTAGGGAGAAGCCCACAGGAACTTAATCTCTATAGGTTTATTCTCCTGGTTCACAGTGGAGATGCCGTGATTCAGGTGTTCTGACTCACTGCTCAAACCTCTTCCTCACAGATCTTTTCTTGTTCCCTCACACTGCTGTGAAATGTACCACAACAAAAACAAACCCTAATTCATCTGTTTTGTAATTCAAGCCTTTAGCACAACTGGATCTCTTAAAGCTTGGAATGCGGGTCATTTTATAAGTTTCTTACCCTAAATTTGCAATATGTTCATTTGAGTAAGGATAAAAAATGAGATACATTTTTATCTGGCCAAACTCTCTTGAGGGTTAGAATTCATGAGAAGCAGCAAAATGGCAGGTTTGAATCCTCACTGTGACACCTCTGAGTCCCATGGCCTTTAGGAAATTGTTTCTTTGGAAGCTTCTTCATCTTAAAAATTATCTCCCTATTAAAACATACCTTGTAGGGTCAGTAATTGGTTACTATTGTTATCCTGATATTTTCCATCTTCATTAAGATAATTTTTGTAGTCCTAGTGCTTTCTCTATCTGCCTTCTCTTTGATTTCCTAAACAAGTAAAAGAAGCGAGTGGAGCTGGCCGCCCAGTGGACATGGGCAGTGTTCCAAGACAAGTCCAGATATTACTGATGGTACTGTCATGGTTGATATGAGACTCACCCACGAGAACCATGATTAAAGACATCATCTGGAAACCAACTCCATGCATAAGAGAGAATATATTTTTCAGAGTAGAACATTTCCTTTAAGTTGTGAGTTCATGGTTTTGACTGGTTCGCGGTGATGAACAGGCACGAGAATGACACAGATCATGCCATCACTGTAGAATCTGAATCCCAGGATCGTGTCAGTTGACACTAAAATCTGAAGAGGAAATAATACAGAGTACATGAACACAACAGAGTTGTGCATGACTATTTTAGAGGAAAAAGGAAAATTTTTTTAAAATGTATCTTTATTGTTGAAAGTATTACAGATGTCCCCCCATGTTTCCCCCATTGACCCCCTCCACCCTGCTCCCACCCACTTCCCAGGCCTTCAGTGCACTATTGTCTGCGTCCATGGGTTATGCATATAAGTTCTTTGGTTAATCTCTCCCACCCCCATCCTCTTCCCTCTGAGATTAATCAGTCTGTTGCATACTTCCATGTCTCTGGGCCTAATTTGTTCATCAGCTTATTTTGTTCATTAGACTCCACATGTTAGTGAGATCATGTGAAACTTCTTTTTTCAAGATCAGGAATTCATACAGAAAAGACACGCACAATATAACCAAATATTTAGAGGCATTGTTGAAAGGATATCAAGATATATACTCATCTTTATCCAGTATTTTTTTTTTGAAAATGTAAACCAAATTTAAAATAAAAGCAATGTTTCATCCAGTTCCATGTCACCTTATACAATAGATGTGTCCTTATTGATAAAGTAACTCTTTAGCACATTGAATCTTACTGTAACAAAGTCATAATCATCTGTACACATAACACAATGTAAATAATATCTCCCAATTTATGTTTTGTAATAAAATATTTCTATATGCTTGATTTCCATAAAGTTCACCAGATTATTAAAATTAGTGCTAGTTTACACTAAATAGAGCTGAATTGTAATATGGATCAGCAATAGACTGCCATCTTATCCATATATCTGAAGGCCTACAATTTTTATCATTCCATTCAGTGCTCTTTTACCTATTTTTCTCTTCCATCTTATAAATGGTTGGCCACATAGATGAAGAGAGATAGATTAGGATGAGATAATATAATTAACTCTAGTAGCTTTCCCTAACGGGTTCTTGATATTCTCACCATATTGAAGGAAGTCAAAGTCAGGACCATTATATCAACAAGATTTAGGTATGCCTGTTAAATAGTTTCAGTTCAATATCCCAACTAACTGACTTTTAAAAATAATCACAGACAACCATAAAACATAGATAGCTTCTGGAAATGGACCTATATAATAATCAATCTAATGGAAAAATGAGCAAAAAATAAGAACAGATAATTCACAGTAAATATTTACAAGTTATAATAAATATAAGGAAAATGCTCAATCTCACTAGTAATCTGGGAAATTAAAATAAAAATACTGTATTTTTTTATGCACTACTGAAATCTATGTCTCTATGTGCAGATAACTCTTTCAGGTTGTTTCATCTACTGGTACGTTCATAAGTAGAATTACTCTCCAGCTTTTCTCATTTATTTTCACGCGCTGTGCGAGTCCAGTTTGCGTTAACACAGCTACATTTGTCTCATAAAATGAGCTCCACTACTATCAGGTGTGCTCAACGTTTGATCTAATCATTTGAACACTTTTATAAAAACTACCATCTTTTTCATTCCTCTGTGCCTTTGTTCACGATCTTCCCTCCGCCTGGCAGGTCCTCTGCTGTCTTCCTTCTTTTGGAAATTACAAATTACCTTTGGAGACACAGGTTAAATGTCCCCTCTTGTATGAAGTCTCCTCAACCACTCCTAAGAACTTTGTTTCTCCTCTGGTTCCAACTCATTTCATGAATAACGTTACCACCCCAAAGCATGTACCACATTGCAATGCAATTATTTTTCTGCCTGTTTGTCTCCCTGATCTGACGGGAGACTGTTTCTCCTTGAGCTTGGCATATCTAGCCCTGGTGCCGGGGTCCAACCCCAGCAGGTCCAGGGGTCCCCAAAGGTGTGGACGGAGTCGGCGAAGAAGGAAGGACACGGAGACAGCGTTCAGTTGATCAGCAGCCTAGCCAGGATCTCTAGCCAGGATCTCCAGCTAAGTTCTGGTCTGGATCTCCAGAGAGGTTCTGCTTAGGATCTCCAGCCAGGTTCTGTGTCCATGTTGTCTTGCTAGGTTCTCCAGCCAGGTTCTCCAGGTTCTCCAGCCAGGTTCTGTAGCCATGTTCCCTCGCTAGGTTCTCCAGCCAGGTTCTGTCCAGGTTCTCCAGCCAGGTTCAGTCACCAGGTTCTAGTCAGGTTCTCTTGCCAATTTCTGTAGTCAGGTTCAGTCCAGGATCTTTTGCCATGTTCTCTCCAGCGAAGTTCTTCTGTCCCTAGAGAACGTTCTGTGTAGGTTCTGTGCCTAGGTTCTGTCTCTCCTCATTCTGTCTTCTTCTGTCTCTTGCTGTCTTGTTACAACTGTATTTATACCAGTTGATTCAATCCTATCAATCTCTATTACAAAGGTTAGGGCTTTTCTTATCTCCATTCCAGGGAGTAAAGATTATGTAGCTTAAGCATGATTGTTCGTAGTTAAAGTGATTAATTACCCGCCTGGCACTTAGTTAAGAGGTTTTATTCCCTCCCTAACTTCAGGGGAAAATCCCTACCTGGGGAAACAACCTTTCTCAGAGACCTTGGTTAAAACACATAGTGCCAAGAAGGTGAGCAAACATATTAAGAACAGTATGCCATATATGCCAGGTCCTTTGAAACAGGAAGGATGGACGGGCTCCCGGCACCCTGGTAGAGTGTCTGGTTCATCATAGTTTCTCAGTCTCAATAGAGATCATTTTAATAATGCAAAGATGCCCAGGCCCACCTGAGAGTTTATGAGTTCAAAGTAAATGCTTACCACTTCCTTGCTCACCCCTTTGAATGATTATTTGATTTTCCAGATTGATAAGGTCAGCAGTTACTGTGTCACAACAAAGAGTGAGGTGGGGATTAATGTCATCTCTCCTTAGCCCTCTGCTTTCTCAAGACCCAGAGAGGTTTTGCTGTCCCTGCTGAGACATGGTAAAATGTCCATCCATCAGTTATTCCTCATCACAGTCAATCTTGCTGTTCTGTCTGTTTATTCTTCTGGTTGCCCTTTCCCATAGTCAAGAACACTTCATGACTCTTGGTTCCCAGACCCAGTCTCACTGTGCATCCCCCAAAGCAAATGCCACTTAGATCCAACCAAGAACAAGTGGATAGATAAATTTAAGTTAGCATTATGAAAATTGTCATCATTGATACAAGATCTGAGCAACCTCTGAGTCTTTCCCCTGAAACTTTGTTTCTTAAACTTTCATTGTCTTTACTGATTGTCTTGTTGAGTTTCTGTAGGATTTGTCTCATTCTTGGCTTTAATCTTTTCATCCTGAAACTTAAAGCAGGATTCCTAGCCTGAACCCAAAGTTTGACTGTACCTGAGACATTCACAGTGCCTTTGTCATTTGTGTGTTTATCAAAGAAGAATGAAGATTGTTCTTGTTATTGTTATAAGGAGAGTTATAAGGGTTGTGGAGGAAAACATGAGGTCTAATTGATATTTTGGTTCATACAAAACCTACATCTTAATCTGAAATTTCGATGGAGAGGATGGTCCTTGAGAGAACAAAATGTACCTTGTGGGTCTCTGAGACAGGAGGACAATATAAATGCTGCTTTGTGCCTGTGTCACCACATGGCTTGGCTTGCTGCTAGGAGCAAGGGCTGCTGGGAGCAGAGCACCTCTTACATTTGCAGCATGGAACCGGCATCCTTGGCACAAACACCAGCTCCAGATGCCAAACAAGTATTTATAGGTTCCTTTATATGTTTTCTTAAAATCCTATATAATAAAAAGGTAATATGCAAATTGATCCTAACAGTGGAACGACCAGAATGACTAGTCACTATGACACGCACTGACCACCAGAGGGCAGATGCTCAATGCAGGAGCTGCCCCCTGGTGGTCAGTGTGCTCCCACAGGAGGAGCACCGCTCAGCCAGAAGCCAGGCTGAGGGACCTCTCCCACCACCCCGAAGTGCATGAATTTTCGTGCACTGAGCCTCTAGTATTTAATAAAAAATGATCCCTATTCATTGTGAAAATAATGGAAAATACAGAAAGAAATGTAATAAACTAACAGCCCCTCATAATCCCATGACACAGATATAGCTATACACTTACATAATTAGCTCGATTTTTATTTAAGATTTTTTGTTTGCCACTACACTTAACATCATAGGACTTTTTCAAGGTTTACTGTAAGCCTTGTCATTTCTAAAAGCATACCCTGTGTGCCTCTCACCTCCACCCCAGGGACAACTACCTTTGTCCCACAATTGTTCAAAGTACACTCTTCTATCAAAAACCACATAATAATTTAGTCAGCCTATTTAATTATGTACATATCTTCCTCTTAAAGACTGAAAGCATTTTCAATATAAGTACCAAGCCCAGGGTATGGTACATTTTAGACTTTTATTCAGCAAGCTGAATAAATACATGAATAATTAATCATAATTATTTTAGCCACTGGATAAATATCTCTTTGTAGACACAATATTAATAGGTTGATAATATTCTGTCATATGGATCTAACAAAGAATTCATTATTCTCCATTCATTGGAATACTGATGTTATATCAAATTATTATTATAAATAACAGTGACAGGAAATATTTTTATGTCTAAATTGACATCTTTCTACATTTCTCTGATTGTATGGTAGAAGAGGAATTACTGAATTAAGAGGCATAAATATTATCCATAACACAATTTTTTACCAAAAAGTCTGCATCATTTTGCATTCCTAACAATGTGTGATGAGTTTCAGTTTCTCCTCACCCCTGCCAATATTGTTTTGAATGTATAATGTATACATTATAATTTTAAATGTATAATGCAAGAGGTTTTCTTATTTAAAGATATTTTATTGATTTTTAGAGAGAGAGGAAGAGATAGAGATAAAGATAAACATAGATGTGAGAGTGGAACATTGATTGGTTGCTTCCTCCACACCACTTACCAGGGTCTAGGGATCAAACACTCAATCTGGGCCCTGATCAGAATTGAACCAACAATCTTTAGTTGCATGGGACAATACTCAACCAACTGAGCCACACCGGTCAGGGCAAGATGTTTTTCTTTATACATGTACATGTTAATGTGATTCACAAATGATGTTTATAATTATGTATTCACTAGGGGCCCGGAGCACGAAATTCGTGCACTGGGTGTGTGTGTGGGGGGTGGGGAGTGTCCCTCAGCCCAGCCTGCCCCCTCTCACATACTGGGAGCCCTCAGGCGTAGACCCCCATCACCCTCCAATCGCCTGATCGGCCCCTTGCCCAGGCCTGAAGCCTGGGTCAGAGGTGTCAGGCTTGGACAGGGGACCCTCATCTCCCCCCGATCACTGGCTCTGATCCCCGCCCAGGCCTCAGGCCTGTGGCCCAGGAATCATGCCTGGGCAGGGGACCCCCATCTCCCTCTGATCACTTGCTCCACCCCCCGCCCAAGCCTGACACCTCTGACCCAGGCTTCAGGCCTGGGCAAGGGGACCATCATATCCCCCCAATCCCCAGCTCCGGCCCCCGCCCAGGCCTGATGCCTCTGCAAGAGGAGTTGACCCTCATCACCCTCCGATCAGCAATCACCGGATCGGCCCCTTGACCAGGCCTGAGGCCTCTGGCAGAGGTGTCAGGCCTGGGCAGGGGACCCCCAGCCCCCCGCGGTTGCAGGCTCCGCCCCTGCCCAGGCCTAACGCCTCTGGCCTAGGCGTCCGGCCTGGGCAGCGGGGACCCGCAGCTGCAGCGGCCCCGCTATCGTGGGCTTCTCTTTAGGCCCAGGCAAGGGACCCCTAGCTCCTGGGACTGCCAGCTTTGACCGTGCCCAGCTCCCATCGCTGGCTCCACCCCTACTTCCTGCTATCACTGGCCAGGGTGGAAAAGGCACCTGATTCTCTGATCATGGCTGGGGGGCAAGGTAAAGGCGGCCCCAGGGCCGCCTTTGCCCTGGCCCCCAGATCTTAGCTCCCCCCTGGGTTTCCGATCACTGTCAGTGGCAGGAGGCTTCTTCCTGCTTTCCCTTTTGCCTCCCTGCATTGTGCCTACATATGCAAATTAACCGCCATCTTGTTGGCAGTTAACTGCCAATCTTAGTTGGCAGTTAATTTGCATATAGCCCTGATTAGCCAATTAAAATTTGCAGCGTCGTATGCCAATTACCATTTTTCTCTTTTATTAGTGCAGACTAGAGGCCCGGTGCATGAAATTTGTGCACTTGGGGAGCGGGGAGGGTTTGTCCCTCAGCCCAGCCTGCACCCTCTCCAATCTGGGACCCCTTGGGGGATGTCTGACTGCTGGTTTAGTCCTGATCCCTGTGGCCTAAATGGGCAGTCAGACATCCTTCTCACAATCTGGGACTGCTGGCTCCCAACCATTCGCCTGCCTGCCAGCCTAACTGCTTCTCTGCCAGCCTGATCAATGCCTAACTGCTCCCCTGCTGGCCTGATTACCCCCAACTGCCCTCTCCTGCTGGCCCAGTCGCACCTACTGCCCTCCCCTGCTGGCCTTTTCCCCCCCAACTGCCCTCCCCTGCCAGCCTTGTCTCCCTCAACTGTCTTCCCTTGCTGGCCATCTTGTGGCAGTCTTTGACCACATGGGGGCAGCCATCTTGTGTGAGGGTGTGACAGTCAATTTGCATATTGCCTCTTTATTATATAGGATATATATTAAATAAAATCATCACATTATTTTAATTATTTTTGACAGCATATTTAAGAAATAAATTTTAGGAACTAATGTTTATTTTCAAATCATTTCAGTTTTGAAGGAAACAGTATTGAACATAGTAAAAAATATATATGTATGTGTATATACTTGTGTGTGTGTGTGTATGTAAAACATACTAGTCATCCTTCAGCATCCATGGGGATACAAAAATTTGTGGTTTTTCAAGTCCCTTATATAAAATGATGTAGTATTTGTATATGACCTATTCACATCCTCCTATATACTTTAAGCCATCTCTAGATTACTTATAATACTTAATAAAATCTAAATATCATATAAATAGATATAGTACTGTGAGAAAAAAGACAAAAAATAAATATATAGATGTTCAGTTCAGACACACCATTGTACATTAAACACAAATAAATTGATGTACATAGTACACATCAGTAACAGCATAGCATTTTTTCCCAAATATTTTTTATCCACAGTTGGTTGAACCCACAGATGAAGACCCCAAGAATACAAAGAGCTGACTGTTTTAAGAATATTGCTGAGTTTCTGATATGTGCAAATATGAACATTATGATTTTAATAAGATAAAGGGAAATATATAATTAGATTATTGTAATCTAATCAATATGGTACCTGCTCCTATCCTGTTTCTCACCTGTTTCTCAGCTGACCACACAATCCAACCCTTTGACTGAAACTTCTACCACCATGCCATGTTTTGCCTGTGTTGGTTGATTTGCAAGTTATTGAATGATTTATTGGCTCTTGAGAGTTTCTGAAGCATATTTTCTCACTTCTATTTAGAGAATATTCACTTTTCTTTTCTGTTTGATTGCCGTCGTAGAAGTGTGGTATTTGGAAGAGACAGGGTTTTATTTCATTTTATTTTCATTATTGAAAATGAAACAATTTCAACAGAACATTGGGCATTAGTCTTTTTCTTAAAAGCTGTGGATTATCATTAACTGATAAAATATTCCGCTGCCAAGATCTTGCAAGTATTGTATCTGTTGTCTGATGCCAAACATCCTCTTTAAATGCTAATGAACAAAGTATGGCATGCATTCTGTTCTTGATAGATTATGCCTATACCTTCTGTGGTCAACAGAAGGGGAATTCCCAGCCCATATGATTTCCATTCTGGCATACTCATCTCCTTAGTACTTACAAGCCAGTTAGCATTTAGATATATTACTCAATCTTATTCTTACAATGAATAGAACAAACAGCCACAGTTTAGCTGTATCTACTAAACCGGAAGAAGCGTTGCTGTGAAGCAACATCCCCTTACAGTTTTTACCCCGCCGAGACAAAGACAGTAAAGGTTTAATTTCACATCTAAACTTCCTTTGGCTAAACCTAAGTAGGCAAATTACGGAAAGTTTTGAACACACTACCAACTGGTTTAGCCTTTCTCCCACAGGCATTCTGGAGCTGTCAAATTACTTGAAGACAATATAGTCACATGGTTTGGTGAAAGTTTGGGGGAAGGGAACAGTGAAAAGAATGTGATACAAAAATGATGAAGAGGCTTTTGCAATTGTCCAGACTTGCACAAAAATAGTATGATGTTGACTCACTAATGAGGAACGAGTCTGAGGAAGATACTATGAGGCAGAGTGGCCTATAGACTCCAGGGCCAGGCAATTTTGAGTTTGGTCAGAGTTTTACCTTGTGTTGCTGTGTTGATATTAAAAATCAATCTCTTCAAGTCTCTGTTTTTATCAGATTTATCACCTGTAAAATGGTTATAATATTAGGACCTAAGATTTAAAATTGTTGCAAAGGTTATATGAGATAGTGGACTAAATCTTCTAACATAATTCCTGTCATGTGGTATACGTTTAAGATCTGTATTAGTTTTCTCTTGCCACATAACAAATTACCACAAAATCAGCAGCTCACGATGCACATATTTATCTCACAATTTTTTTTGTGTGGCAGAAGTCTGGACACAGCTGAGCAGGACTTCTGCTCAATGTCTTCATAGGTTGCAATCCAGCTGTCAGCCAAGCATCATTGCTCTTTGGCATTTTAGGGTCCCCATCAAAGCTCACTTGGTTGTTGGCAGAGTTCAGCTCATTGGAATTACAGACTAACATCTCCATTTTCTTGGTGACTATCAGAGGGAGCCACTCAGCTTCTAGAGCAGTGGTTCTCAACATTCCTAATGCCGCGACCCTTTAATACAGTTCCGCATGTTGTGGTGACCCCCAACCATAAAATTATTTTCGTTGCTACTTCATAACTGTAATTTTGCTACTGTTATGAATCATAATGTAAATATCTGATATGCAGGATGTATTTTCATTGTTACAAATTGAACATAATTAAAGCATAGTGATTAATCACAAAAACCATATGTAATTATATATGTGTTTTCCGATGGTCGTAGGCGACCCCTGTGAAAGGGTCGTTAGACCCCCAAAGGGGTCGCAACCCACAGGTTGAGAACCGCTGCTCTAGAGGCTGCCCACAGTTCCTTGTCAAGAAGTCCCCTCACAGGGCTTCTCACATCATGGCAGCTTAATTCCTCAAGGACAGCTGGAGAATATCTTTGTCCAAGTCAGTAAGACAGAGTCCCATGTGGTGTGATGAAATCAAAGGAGTGATTGTCCCATAGCCTTTGATATATTCAGTTGGCTTGAAAAAAGTTTAGGTTCTGTAATTCCACATTCAAGAGGAGGGGATTATATAAGAGTGTGGGCCATTGGGAGTCATCTTAGAGTTCTATCACTATATATGTGTTAGCTCTGGTATTACTCAAATACTTTTTTGCTACAAGACAAACAGACACTCAACTTAAAGTAGATTAAACAAAGCAGTATTTCAAAAGAGAGGATTCATTGGAACTATTCTGGAATATTCATAGGATTCAAGAAAGGACTGTAGGCATCTGGGGAGCACCAGTGACTATAAGATCCTGAGTCATGTGACCTCTGGAGACATAATGTCTCAGCATAGAAGGAGACTCCATTTCCTATGAGCTAACTTTGCCTTTTTCTTGGCATTAGATTTAACCTCTCATGCTTCTCATTGAAACCTGGGAAGTGTCTGCTTTAAGGTTCACAATCTTGCACTTCCTCTGTGAAGGATACAGACTCTTCCCCACTATTCCCAGAAGAAACATGTTTGAAAAGGTCTCCAGTTGGTTTGTAGTAAGTTACGTGGCTACTCATGGACAGTAACTCTGGTCAGGTCAATGGAGTATTATGATTAACTTAGCCAAGATCACATACCCAAGCCCATGCTTGGGGTTGGAGGAGGGGGAGTGTACTAGTTCCCAGAATATGAGATGAGCTGGAAACAGATTTGGGAAGAAGGAAGTCTGGTAAATTTCCCCCCAATAAAATATTACAAATATTTTCAAATATAAAGTTGAAAGAATTACACAGTAAACACTCCTCGACCCACCTCCTAAATTTTATTAATGGTTAACATGTTACTCTGTTTTACCACATATCTATCAATTTTTTTTTTTTAAATATATTTTATTGATTTTTTACAGAGAGGAAGGGAGAGAGATAGAGAGTTAGAAACATCGATGAGAGAGAAACATCGATCAGCCACCTCCTGCACATCCCCCACTGGGGATATGCCCGCAACCCAGGCACATGCCCTTGACCGGAATCGAACCTGGGACCCTTCAGTCCGCAGGCCGACGCTCTATCCACTGAGCCAAACCGGTTTTGGCTATCAATTTTATTTTTGATCCAATTAAAATATGTTGCAGACATCAGTATAGATCACTCTAAACACTTTAGCATGGCTATCATTAATTATAGTTTGTTAGATTGAGTTTGAAGTTAAACACCAAAGCATTAGCAGTCAGTCCATTGGATAAACCTAAAAGGATAAGCTTTACCAGATAATTATTTCTCATTAACTTGGCTACTAGTTATAATCTAAGTAATCTAAGTAATAAGAGTTAAGGCCTATTTTTGGTATTTTATTAAAATGGATATTTTGTTTGAATGCAGGAAACATGTTCAAATAATATTATGAATAAAGAGAAAAATAATATAGCAAGCCCTCACTATTCATTGAAATGATAGTTTAATCCACTTATTTTCTGAGTTAGAACCTTTGGAGTCATATACTTCTTCTTAACACCTATTCTCCAGTTGGTTGCCTGTCAGCCAGCATTTTTTTTTCAGTTTTCTACACACCCTCTTCCCCTGCTCCCTCACTCTGTCCCGCTGTCTTTACCTTTTCCAACTCTATTGCTTTCTCTCCCTCTCTTTTTCACCTTGCTCTGGCAATAACTTCACACATTATCTCTCTGACTTGGGTAACTCTTTTCAATAAAAACATCTTTATAATGCTTCCAGTGTTGTCTTTCTAAATACAGATCTAGTCTTGTACTCCTTAAAACTCAATCTTCTCTTTGGCTTGCAGAAGAAAGTCCAAAGTCTTAATATGGTGGACAAATCACAGTAACCACCAGGTATTTTGTAAATATCCTTATCAATATCCTAAAAAGCTCTAGAGTATTGGTATCATTCACATTGTATCTATTGTCAATTAGTTGCTTCAAATATCTGTTGGCCTGGCTGGTGTGGCTCAGTGTTTGAGCATTGACCTATGAACCAGGAGGTCATGGTTCAATTCCTGGTCAGGGCACATGCCTGGGTTATGGGCCTGATCCCCAGTGTTTGTGCGTTGTGGGGGGGTGTGGAGGGAGAAGGTGAAGGAGGCAGCCAATCAGTGATTCCCTCTCATAATTCATGTTTCTATCTCTCTCTTCCTCTCTTTTCCTCTTTGATATCAATAAAAATGTACTACTGTCTAAAAATCTGTTGAACTTGAATATTTCTAGTAAACAAATGCCCTGAGTTGGTCAGGATTAGGCTGATGTTGCTACATATCTGAGAATGTTATTATGGAATGATAATCTCATATAAGTGAGAAAGTATTGAATGTACTTAAATCTATAGTGGGAAGAAAAGTGTTTCATAATGGCCCTGTGATATTTAATTCAAAACTGATGAAAAAGTCAAGTGATAAACAAAGGACAACAGGAAATATATTCCTATTGGAATTCTATGCCCCATTCACACACACACATATATATTACTAGTATAATGTTTACAAAATATTATACCTAAGAAGGGATACTTTTTTGTTTCTATTAGACTTGATTTTATACTTATATACTAGAATGCCCTAATTAGAATGTCCATTATATAGTCACTGTAAGTAGGATTACTTTTATTTAGGTATGAGTAAATGATTATCTTCTAACTGAGTGATAGGCTAGCTTTGCATATTTAAAACATTTTGTATAGGATGAGAACTTGAATTAGCATAGGCATAATGATACATTGTTTTTGATTTTCATGAGCCAAATGTTTTCATTTTTCCATGCTCTCTGGCTTTCATGAGCTTTGCATTTATAGACTCATTTTTAAATAAAGTTGACCCAATCTACTAGTCAAGATTATTTATAATATATCATGAACATACTTGAACATTATAGTAGAAATTGTGCTAATTTGAAATGTCATTTAGATATTAGAATAAAGTCATTTAGATGTAGTATAAAATGTTTATATGCTTCCAAAGAATCTGTTATTATAGGAGCTTTTCCATGATTCTGATTGTCTCTTTTCTAATACATTTTACAATGAAATCCAATTTTCATAATTTCAAGAGGAAAAAAACATTGACTTTATTAGTGAAATTGAAATGCATTGTATGTTCACAAATGAGAGAAAAAAAACTTATAAAAATGCATGCATAATTTTAAAAATCAATTGATATGGATTTCTCTGACAATCAAAGGTATAGTATGAATACTTTATTGTCTAGACTTGAGGGTGTAATAACCACTGTTATCAAGGACACACCATGTTGTCTCAGAAACAACATGGGTTTTAAGTCAGAAAAACCATAACCTTGCAGCTATAAAATTCATAAATGTAGGCAAGTTGTTTACCCCTCTGAACCTGTTTTTATGTTAAAAATTGAGTCAATCATACCTACTGGATAGAGCTGTTCAGAAGATATAAAGTTCCAAAGTAACTAAAACACCTCACATACTCATAAGTATATAGTACTTCCACAAAAAAAAAAAAAAAAAAAAAAAACATCAGTCCCCTTCCTTTGGTTTTCTATTAAAAAAATAATAATCTATAATAATAAAAGCATTATATGCTAATTAGACTGGACAGCCAAACTACCTTCCGGACGTCATTCCAGATGTCCTTCCGGACGAAGCCACGGTGGCAGGGGCCGAGGCAGAGGCGGTTAGGGGTGACCAGGCAGGCAGGTGAGCAGTTAGGGGCAAACAGGCAGGCAGGCAGAGTGGTTAGGGGTGATCAGGCAGGCAGGCGAGTGGTTAGGAGCCAGTGGTCCCAGTTGCAAAGAGGGATGTCCAACTGTGAATTTAGGCATGATTGGATATGTCCAAAGTCAAAATATAGATAGCTTTAGAACTTGGTGCATATGGAAATCAAACATAGACTCTATAATGTAGACAGATACCAACAAGGTTTGTTACCATGGCTATTGGCACCTGGCTGTTGAAACCTTGTGTTCTTAGCTTTCCATTTCAGTTACTGGAATAACACAAAAGAAGGAAGAAGATTAAAATAACAAAAAGCTAACCTGAGCCAGCTGAACCAAGATGGTGCTGAATCTGACTTCCAGGAGACCCTGAACCTCATTTTACCCTGATTATAATACATCAGCATGCTAACTGACACCCCACCGGTGCCATGACAGACCTGACTTGGGCTATAGGGAAGAAAAGGGGTGGTACCCCAGTTCTGGGAAGAGATGGGCCCATTCCTGGAAAATCAATGCATATGCCTCCCCCTCATTATGTTGCCCCCCTTAATTTCCCCCCGACTTCTCTAGAATGAGAAATTGACCTGTGAATTTAACTCCTGCTTCTCTATTCTCTGCCATTGTTGCTGTTATCAGGAATATTGAGGTATTCCTTTCCCCAGTGAGTGCTGGGGGATGGAGTCCTTATGATATCTTGAGAAAAATAATTTTTTTTGAGACTCACATGGGAGAATGAGTGATTCTTATTTCTGTGGAATCACATCTAGGAGTTTTCAAAGTCCCATTTCCCTTAGTCTAGTTATAGAAAAAGTGTAGCTGGGGCTTCAGTAGAGCTAGAAGCAAAGCCAGTGTCCAGAGTTTCCTTTCCATGTTGCAGCCAGGTCCAGTTCAGCATCAAGTTGGTTTCAGTCCATTAGTCCATTGTGTGTAAGGTCTACATGGCTGTGGGCCTTGTGGGCAAATGCAGGGAGCCAAGAAAGTGCACCCTCTACACCAGGAGTCCCAAGGGCAGAACAAAAGCACAAGAGCAACCAAGAGAAACAAAGAGCACAGGAAAGTGAACTCCTTTGTTTAGGGGGTTAAATATTGCAAATCTCATGCCCTTGCAGTGGCCATGCCTATTCTGGTCAATAACCTATTCCCAGGTGTGACTCACAGTAAGCACTTTTGCTAGTCCTCTCAACTTTACTGAGCATGTTTCTATTTCCCCTTTGCTGGACCCCGGGGGTGTGTAAAGCTGTAGCTTTCTAGGGAAACTGCCCAAATGATATGCCTATAACATTTGACTTTCCCTTTGCTCCTTTCTTATTATTAATAACTAGGTAATTACAATGGTACCACTGCTAAACATTCAACTTCGATTTTGCGTTTGGCTCTGAGACATTGAACAAAGAACCCTAAGAAGGACCAAGGTTCCTTCTGAGATTGGGTCCCCACAGTAGGGACCTGGACTATTTAAACTGGTAACAGTATGACAAAGTAGAGAAACTACAAAGATAGACACATGGGTTACAGACCTATATTTCTATGAGTTGGATTTGTAACTTACAGAAAAGTGGTACCTTTCACAGGCTATGGTTTTTTTTCAACTACAGCACAATAGAATGAAGGTCTTGGGAATGAGGCTCCTCGTCTAGCACTAAAAATTAAAATTGTCATTTTTATTGTTTGTTTTTTCAAAAGAAAGTTCTGAAAGACCTGAGTAACTAGAAAGGTATGAATTTTTTTTCTGATAAATTTTCTTTTTGTGCGCCCTCTTTCAACATGCTTATATTAAATAATAATGTTCCTCCTCACCTCACAAATGTCCTCCTCATTTGATCTTTGGGCTATTTAATTGAGTATTTACTATCCCAGATTCACAAAGGATTGCTTTTTATACCTCTATAAAGATCATGGTGGAGCTTTTTTTTAAAGAAAAGGATACAAATTCAATATATGGCCCTGCTTCAGTTAATTTTCTCCCTATGTTGTTCCTTAGAGCTGGCTTGTTAAACCTGGGACAAGTTTAAATTTTAAGACACAAGCTCCTCCACAAGCTTCTATATGTATATTGAATAACGTGAAGTATTGGATGGTAATCAGTACATTTATAAGCATTATTTCTGTATTGAAAAAAGGTTAATTTGAAAGTCATTCCTCCATTCAAGAAGAACAATTTCCTCTAGTCTTCTGACTATTTATAGAAAGACCTTTACATGTGCAAACTAATTAATAAATGGGATCAATTTCAAGGTATTTTTTCTGGTTCATCACCACTTAATCATTCAATTTAAAAAACATTTTAAAGGCCAAGTCTAAAATAGATTTGCACCCACGCCCCCAGTGTGAATTTTTCATTCTTTACAACATGCACTAGGTACTGTATAATGACCTTTTCTCTGTTTGGAACAGGGATTAGAATAATACATTTGACCCTTTACAGTCACCTGGGAGAGATGTTAGTCTCCATGTTCAATAAACTGAAATATGTCTCAAGTGTCTCAAGGTTAAGGCCATGACTTTAAACTATTTAACACAGAGTATCATACTGATTCACTTAGACTCTCAGGCTTTTAAAAAAATGATTGGACTGAATTTTATGTATTTTATCAGAACAATTTCCTTCATACAAATAAAGCAAATATTTTACATTGCAAATAAAGCAAGTTAACCTAGATGCATTGTGCATTATAATAAAATTTATAGCTGCATAAATAGCAGTGTAAACTTACAGAAAGACTAGTAATTATAGTGCCATTGATGGTCTTTGTTGCTTTAATTCTGAGGCAGCTAGAATGATTAAACTGAATCTTAATCGACTTCTCCATTAAAAATGCTGGCAGAGGAGCTCCTTTAACCTTTCCCATTGATTGAACACAACAATCACCATTCAATTATAATGCAAAAGGACATTTGTTATAATGTAGAAAAGATGCATGAGCCATTTCCTTTTACTCAAGACAATCAATGAGATGACTCCTACTTCTACAAAGGTGAGAATGCTCTACCTGGGAGTCGGATAAAGTCAAAACCAAAGAGAAACCTCCCCATTGTACAGAGGAACAGAAGATTACTGATAAACTAATCTGGAACAATTCATTAAGAAGAAATTTATTTTCTATTATTATTTAAAATAGCCACATCTATCTGTGATGTGCTAGGGTTTCAAAGTACTTAAATTACCATGATCAACATTTTAATGGTGAATTAATAAGGGTGGTTCCTGGGCCTTTTATGTGTGTTCTAAGTGCATGCATAACAACAAATCCAGGCAATACTGGTAATTGAAGTAACAGAATTTTAGATTAGGAAGGAGCCTCCAAAATTAACTGATTTATTTAAGGTCAGACACTACTTGTAACAAACCCTGCACTAGGATTGTGCATTCAACACTTGTTGCATTTGTCACTTCTGAAGTATAGTTCATTTTGAGTTATGCTTTTTACTTGATTCCATACTGAATACAAGACTCATGTAATATACTGACGTCATATAACCTACAACCTGTAATGAGCTATGCAAGTATAGCTGTGCTGCTCCATCTACATAGTGGTAGTAGATTAAAGATGGTCATGGGATCTTTGCTATTTATCTCATTGAGAGATGGAGTATAGTTCCCCTCCCCTTAAATCTAAGCTAACTCAGTGAGTTGTCCAATAAAATGTGGTAGAAGTAATATTTTGGGATTTCAGATTAGTCATAATTATTGCAATTTTTGTCCATGCTTCTTGGGACACTTGCTCTGGGGGAAGTTAATTGCCTTGTAAGAAGTGTGACTTTTACTGTCATAACTGCTAGTTGTTAATATTAATAATAGAAAGAAAGCAAAGGGAAGGCCAGACATTATAAGCATGGTCATCTGAGCAGCTTCACCAGGAAGCTGCAACTTACATTCCCCAGGGAAACACCAGTCCATTCCCTGAAGATCACTGGGAGAAGGGGTCCAACAAAAAGGGAGGTGGAAGCATGTGCAGGGAAGTTGAGATGACATAAGGAAGGCAGCTGCTGTTCAGTATAGCCTGGGAACAAAGATCATTGGCTAGGAGGGTGGACCCCAATGCAAGCCCATGAAAATTTGGGAATAGATAATCAATGGACAAAGGATCTCTCTCTCTCTCTCTCTCTCTCTCTCTCTCTCTCTCTCTCTCTCTCTCTCCCCTTACTTCACTCCTGTTTTATTGCACTCGCCTGTGATCCCTCCATGGTCATGTGTCCCTCACGGTCATGTGGATCCTACATGCAATGGATTGCAACTGGGAACTCGGGCTAACCTAGCCAGATGCTGGATGGGAGTGTGCAACTTTGGGGAAGAAACTCTGGGAACTGGCTTTAGCCCTAGCCCTGCTGAAGATAAAATGGAACTTTTTCTATGGCGAAATGGAGGGGGATGGGACCTTGGAAACCCAGGGGTTTAATTTGCAGAAATAAAACTTTCCATGATGCTTCATCCTCCCATGGGGGCCTCAGTAAATTGTTATTCCCCTGGCACTCCAGTGAAATAGACATTTTTAGGGCCAAAATAGGCAGGTTTAGGGCATTTTTAAAATTAAGGGGGTCCATGGAAAAAGTACAGGCTACTGAGCTGCAAAAAGTTACATTTCCATAAGACAAGGGAGAGGCAGCAGTTACATTTCCATAAGATACGGGAACTGGGAGTAGCAAAAGGTCTATATTTACAAAATAACGGAGGAAGAAAGCCCAGAGGGAATAGGAGGACAATGAGGAAGGAAGGCCTCACATGTTCTGTGTGAGGTTTGACCTTTGAGCTCAGGAGTTACAGGAGTGAACACATCAAAGGGGAATAGCACCCAATCAGAGGGGATATCAAGGCACAAAAAACTACAGCCTTTATAAACTTTGGAAAAAGGAGCTTGGTTGGACTCTTTCCCCCTCCCCACATGGGAGTCTGTGCTAGTTTTTCAATAAATGTCTACCTTTGCTATACCATCTTCCACCTGTGGTTTCATTCTTTGACTCCCATGGACAAAGAGCCCAGGGTAGCCATCCTGCCCAGGGGAACATCACTTGTTCAAGTCCAAAAATCACGTATCACCAAGAAGCCCACTTCCACCACCACAGGTCGGGGCACAGAGAGCGCTCCATGGATAACAGGACCACCTAGAATCCATTATGTTATGAAAAAGGTGAAGCCTTTTTGGAGAGAGAGAAGCCATATATATATAGAGAGAGAGAAGCCCAAATACCTCAACTGTTCAAGCCATCCCAGATCAAGAACAGTGTGTGAATGAAGAAGGCATCTTAGACATGATGTGGAGAAGGACTAAGGAAACCAGCTGACATCAGAATCAAAGCCTTACTCATACGGCTCTAGTCAAATTGTGATAACTGACCAAGATGACCTCAATGCTCCCTCAGCTTGACTAAATTTTAGAGGGGTATATTCCTAACTATGAGCCCCTGAGCTCCCTTTCTTAGAGCCTTTACTTTACAAAACTTGCAATTATAAGTTGTCTGCCCCTTTGGAATGTAAATCTCCCAGCTTCTTGCCAACCCAGAATGCCTTGCTCAAGAACCAAGGAGTCATCCTTTTGAAATGTAAACATGGAGAATGCAGACCTCTGATCTTCCAATCTCTGTGTGAGGGTAATAGCCTAAGGTGGCAAACACAAGGCCTAATCATATTAACTTACCTTCCTTTTAATGTTCTCTGGCCTTTTTGTTTGCTCACCTCAGCATTTAAAATTTTTTCCACCTTTCATTTCAGTGGAGTTGAGTTTAGTTTCTCTCCCTTGTTGCAATTGTCTTGAATGAAATCCTCCTTGCCTATTTAACTCTGTCTGGTATAATTTTTCTCTGACACCCACAGCCAACTCAGCCATTTGTTCCTCTCCATCTGAGGCCCTAGTCATCAAGGAGCGAGAATTAGTCATTTCCGAAGTGCCTTGTCCCAATTTCAGACCCATAAAATCACATGCACAATAAAATGTATTGTTTTATACCTTGAAAATTTTAATATAGTTTGTTATAAAGCAGCAGATAACTGGAAACTCTTTTTCCTCTCTTTGTATAGATAGAAAAATGTATTTTTATGTATATATACACATTTATAATGTATAGAGTTACACATTATTTTATAGATATAGGTAGCTGTATAATGTATAACAATTGAAGTTCATGACCCTCAATTTCTAATTGCATTCAGCGAGGGCTAGAAATATAAAGTTTATGTAACTGATTTACTTTGTAGCAGGCACTAGGAATTCGGTACATTTCCCTACTTAGGAGAACATGCATAACTCTTCCCTTTGAGTACTTTAAATGTGTGTCCAATCACTAAAACTAAAAGATTATTAGATGCATAATAATTTTTTTGTGTATACTTAAGCAATTGTTTATATGTAGCCGCCCCATACCTCCAGATTGCATTTTAGAAAGTCACCTTGAATGTACATCTGATAGCAGTTAGGATGCTTTTACAGTAAATAAGTTATAGTCTATTGAAATAATGAAAGAACATGAAGACATAGGTGAAAAAAAACAAAACAAAACAAAGCAATCTTTCCTCTGAAAAAGACCTGTATTTGCTCAATTTGAAATGACAGTCTTTACCAATTAAGGGCAACCAAGTTTCAAATTTTAGGTTCAAAGCAGTAAATAATGTTTTAAAGTAATAATAAAACTTCCAAAAGAGACATAATTAATTAGATTGAAAACATCATACTTTATTTTGAATTTTTGTGTGGAAAGAGTATCATTTTCTATTGAAGGGAAACAGAATATTATTGCTTAACTAGAGGCCTGGTGCACAAATTCATATGGGTGGGGTCCCTCAGCCTGGCCAGCAATCTGGCTGATGGGGCCATGGGAGGTTGGCTCACCAGAGGAAGGCACCACAGGAGGTTGGCTGGCCACGGGGAGGGATGGGGGAGGTTGGCCGGCTGGGGGGAGGGGCTGCAGGAGGTTGGCTGGCGAGGGAGGTTGGCTGTGGGAGTGCACTGACCACCAGGTGGTCAGTGAATGTAATAGCGAGCAGTCTTTCCAGTCATTCTGGTCTTTCGGTGGTTCAGTTGCTTAGGCTTTTTTATATATATATAGAATATATATAGATAAAGTGCCAGCCTGATTAGAATAGTTACTTCTGAGAAACATGTTATGCATGGAATCAGCTTTAGTACTCATGTTTATTAGCAAGACCTTCTGGAGAGTATATCCAGATGTCGCTTTAATGTCTAGATCCATTATCTTACTTGAAAGGGGGGAAAAAAGTCATGTTCCATTATTTTGAGTGTAAGATTAATGTATTTCTTCTCAGGACATTTTGGCTGAATCTACTTGCTTTCTACTGAAAACTACCTATAACATTTCATGTTTAAATCTCTAAAGTGTGGCTTTTATTTGTTTCCTTATTTTTTTATATACTACATATTTACATGATACCTTATTAATATTCTCCAGGTCATAAAATAAAAATTGCTGTTGCCCTAACCTGTTTGGCTCAGTGGATAGAGCGTCAGTCTGCGGACTCAAGGGTCTCAGGTTCGATTCGGTCAAAGGCATGTACCTTGGTTGCGGGCACGTCCCCAGTAGGGAGTGTGCAGGAGGCAGCTGATCGATGTTTCTCTCTCATCGATGTTTCTAACTCTCTATCCCTCTCCCTTCCTCTCTGTAAAAAATCAATAAAATATATTTAAAAAAATAAATTGCTGTTTTATTATGTTTTCTGAAAATACATTGACGATGGAATACATATCCTCTACATATCACTTTTGGGAGAGGACGTCATTACAAATAGACTATCCCAAATCCTGTTAAAATGGTGGGCCACAGTTTCAAAATGGTTGGGAATAATCAGTGTTGGCAGGTGGAACAGCTCAGCTGGAGAGACTGTGTATTTCATTAGACTCGGGCTGGATGATTTGGAACCACTCAAGACAGGCTCGGGGCACAGGGACTTCATGGCAGTGCTCTACATTGAGTGGGAGGCAAATTGATAAATCCTTTTCCGTGGGCTTAAAGATTTGCCCGCAAGCTTAGGAAACAGAGCAAGCTTTGTCTGGTATAATAGGTTCTGATTGTATCACTTGTGGCACAGAAAACTTTGATGGTGATTGCTCCAAGCATTAAAGTCCATCCAAAGTCAGCTTACTTGCGTCAATTTCCCCTGATGGTGGCTGGGAAGGTACAGATAGACCATGTAGTGACAAGGTTGTATCTTTGGCCTCCCACTATAACTCACGTAGTTTTACTGTATATGTTTCATAAAGTTTGCAAATTCTGGTTGCCAACTCACCATGTACCTTTTTTATTTTATTGACAAGATGACAGGTATAATAATAGATGGGATTTAGATCGGGTGTGAAAATAACCTTTTGATCATAAAGTAAAAAAGAGTATTTTAAAAATAGATTAGAATCTCTTCCTTGGGTTTTGTCTAGGGTTAGGTTAACTCTTTCCTTAGGGAGTTTAAGTGACTCAGAGAAACAGGTATTTCATCACTTTCCACAGGCACAGAAAATAAACTCCAGCCAGAGAGAAGACAAAGTGTTTCTTGGACTTGGACTCTAAGTGGTCACTTGGAAGCTGGTCTTCAAGCTTCAGAATCAAACTTCTAGCACTTGCTAATAAGTTCAAGATAATCTTTTTTAAAAAAATATATTTTATTGATTTTTTACAGAGAGGAAGGGAGAGAGATAGAGAGTTAGAAACATCGATGAGAGAGAAACATCGACCAGCCGCCTCCCGCACATCCCCCACCGGGGATATGCCCGCAACCCAGGCACATGCCCCCGACAGGAATCGAACCCGGGACCTCTCAGTCCGCAGGCCAATGCTCTATCCACTGAGCCAAACCGGTCTCGGCTAGTTCAAGATAATCTTTTGAGAAAGTACTTCTATTTCACTGGCCAGTGTGGCTCAATGGTTGAGTGCCGACCTATGAATGGTTTGATTCCTGGTTGGGGCCTATGCCCAAGTTAACATTCCATTCTCAGTAGGGGGCATGCAGGAGGCAGCCAATCAATGATTCTCTCTCATCATTGATGTTTCTATCTCTTTCTCCCCCTCCCTTCCTCTCTGAAATATATAAAGAAACTACTTATATTTCAAATGTAGATTGTTTTTGTTTTTTGTTTTGTATATTGTTTTTCTATTTTCCCTAAAATCAAACTTCCTTATATCTTGAAATATTAGGTATACTTGAAATATTAGGTATACTTGAAAAATGTGCAGTCCTGGGTCTAAGAGGATATTAACTAAGTTACCTCATGAATTTGTGCATTCATTTATTAAACTTACATTTATTATGTCAGAAAGGCTAGATCTCAGAATAGCATTTAAGCACCAGTTGAAGGAGTGCTAATTATTAAAGAGGAATGCCACATGGACAGAATACAAAACAAAACCCTATTCTGGAGATTAGAAAGGTTTGCTAGGGAAAGTGCCTTATGAAATGAGAAGGGAACTCGTGAGAAGAAAAGGTTGGAATTTGCTGAGCTGCTGGATTCAGGAGAGGTGTTCCACTGGGGGATGATGAAAGAGAAAACCCAGGAAAGTCCTGTTTTTTGAAATGAATTAAGAAGATTTATGTATTTTTCCTTTCCACAGTAGAGTTTATTCACATAGGAATTACGTTTTTCTAGAAAGTGTTAAAGCACTTGTTTAGAAGTCCACCTGAGCTCACAGGGACACAGAGAAGTAGCAGTGCTTACACGCCCATCACCCACAGCATTCTGGGTCAGCACCAGAAATGTGCCAGACCCAGAGCCAACCTCTTACATTATTTGATTCAGGAAGCTCTGCTCACCCCTGGCATAACCAGGACCTAGGGTATGACACAGGACTTAGAAGGAACCGTAGCCAGATCCTCTCCTGCCAGCTCAGCGTTCGAATATGAAGGGACTCCATCCCCTTTGCTGGCTCAATCACATACCTGAGAGTCTAATCTTGCATTTATAGCTATAGGAAGAGACAAGGCATGAGCAGGAGTCACATTTTTGTTCATGATTACAAGCAACTACCCCTCCCTGACACGATGTGGGGAGAGAGCTGCACGTTAAGCCTTGCCCGTGGCTGGGTTGACTGCCTCAACCACTCTGGGTTAAGTCTGTCTTGCAGAGGCCAGCTCTCAACAGGTCAGTTGAGTTCTGAGAGTTAATTGAAAGAGTCCTGAGGACAAAAATGCTGGACTGTATTAAAGAGGGATTTCACTAAAGAATCTCACAAAACTCTGATACACTAATTAATATGAGAAGAAAGCTTTAAAGAGGAAACTATGATAATAGCTAGACTACCACCAAAAAAAAAAAAAAAAAAAAAAAAGAGAGAGAGCAAAACCAAACTATAAAGAAAGAAGGCTTATCACTTCAGACACCACAGACATTAAAAGGATAAGAAAATAGTGTCAATAACTCAATGCACATAAACTTAACTTTCCCTCACACTCCTCTAGAGCTAAAGACAAGCCTGGAGTTTTCTTACTGTCCTTTTTCTATTGGGTAACTTCTCCCCCTTCTCCCCACAATTTATAATTAATGTGTCATACTTTATTCTGGCTTTCTTCAGGATTGAATTAATCTGTAACTTCAAGAATTTTAGAATTATAGGCTACTTATCATTTTTTAGGACCAATAGAATTCTCTAGAGATGCAAGAAGGAAAGAAGCCAATGTTACTAGTAGTTCCCCTTTATTCTTGAAGGGATTTTTTTGTTGTTTGTTTGTTTCTGGATATAGAATTCTGAGCATAGTTCTTTTCTTTTAGTTGTTAAAAATATTTTGTGCCACTTCTTTCTGGTTTTCATGGGTTCCATGAAAAATCTGTTAAATGTCTAATTAATTTTCTGTCTCTTGGTTCTTTCAAGATGTTTTTCTTTGTCTTTCATTTTCAAAAGATTGATTATGATACTTCTTGGTGTAAATTTCTTTTAAGTGATATAATGTTTTCACTGAAAATATTGCTATGGTTTTGCTAATAAAGAAAAAGGAAAGAATGAATATTAGAAGGCAAGTGATTATTTCTATAGCGTATTCTGCGTTATAACCATGTTTGCACCATTTTTCAGAAATTCTATACATACATGTTTTCAAGTTCCCAGTTCTGTTGAAGATGGCATTCCATGAAATTATTCAACATAGAATGCTTTCAGAAATTTCTTGCATGTTCTTTCATAGTTTGCTAGCTTGAAAACAGTACCAGTTTCTCAATTCTTGCTGTACTAATACTCTTTGCTGTATAAATTTAAACTGTTACATTCCAGGGCCCTTATACGCAGACTCTAGGCAAGGTCCAGGCAGCTGCTTGGGGCCATAGAATGAGGCAGAAATAAAAGAGTGCCAATTCTGAACTGAAGCTGAAAAGTCCTCATGTGTTTTTGTGTCTCCTCTTGGGTCCTACATCATCATGACAACATGCTGTAGCTAGCCTGCTGACAGAGGGTAAAAACATGGAGCAGAGTTTAGTCACCTAAGTCCCTAAATTGATACCAGCCTGGATAAGCCAGTGGATCCCCAAAGAAGTGAGTAAGCCCAGCCAAGATCAGGGGAGCCAGATAAAATTCTATATATACACAGTTTCAAGACAAACTAACAGAAGCACTATCTTTTTTTTTAACAAAAGAAAGAAAAAAAAGGTTGGGGGTGGTTTGCTATTATACATTACTAGAGGACTGGTGCACGGATTCGTGCACTAGTGGGGTCCCTCGGCCTGGCCTGTGCCCTCTCGCAATCTGGGACCCCTCAGGGGATGTTAGAGAGCCGGTTTCAGCCCAATCCCCGAAGGCCAGGCTGAGGGACCCCACTGGTGCATGAGTCCATGCACCAGGCCTCTAGTATGCATATAAAATCTATGATTAATCTCTTTCTGTCCTCCCCACTGCCCCCTTCCCTCTGAGATTCATCAGTCTGTTCCATGTTCCCATGCCTGTGGTTTTGGCTCCTGCATTGAGCGTCTGCCCCCTGGTGGTCAGTGTGCATTATAGCTACCGGTCAGCCGGTTAGCTGGTCAGCCAGTTGCTTAGGCTTTTATATATATAGATTGTGGCAATTGATAACTGATACATATGCAGTTAATGTTTGTCTTGGTTCATTTGGACTGCTACAACAAAATGCCACAGATTGGGTGGCTTATGAACAACAGCAACTTACTTCTCACAGTTCTGGAAGCTGGAATTCCAAGACCAGGGTGCCAGAATGCCTGGGTTCTTGTGAAAGCACTCTTGTGGGTTACAGACAACCAATTTCTCACCGAGTCCTCACATGGTAGAAGAGATGAGTTAAGGCCTAATAATTTCCAAAAGGCTCACCTCCTAAATCCATCACCTTGGGGGTTAAGATTTCAAATTATGAATTTGGAGAGGTTGCAAACATTCAGACCATAGCAGTATTATTCCCTTATTTCCAGTAATGAAACAAATTTATCCTTTGTACAACATTTATTTGGTTATTTCAATTGGTACAATTTGATACCTTGCCGGGAGCCGGTCCATCCTTGCTGTTTCAAGGGACCTGGCATATATAGCATACTGTTCTTAATATGTTTGCTCCCCTTAGCGCTGTGTGTTTTAACCAAGGTCACCTCTCCGAGAAAGGTTGTTTCCCCAGGTAGGAATTTTTCCCTGAAGTCAGGGAGGGGATGCCTCTCCTAGAAAGGTTGTTTCCCCAGGTAGGAATTTTTCCCTGAAGTTAGGGAGGGAATAAAACCCCTCAACTAAGTGCCAGGCGGGTAATTAATCACTTTAACTATGAATAATCATGCTTAAGCTACATAATCTTTACTCCCTGGAATGGAGATAAGAAACGCCCTAACCTTTGTAATAGAGATTGATAGGATTGAATCAACTGGTATAAATACAGATGTAATAAGACAGCAAGACACAGAACTTAGGAGACAGAAAGAAGACAGCACCTACACAGAACCTACAGACAGAAGAACTTCGCTGGAGAGAACATGGCAAAAGATCCTGGACTGAACCTGACTACAGAAATTGGCAAGAGAACCTGACTAGAACCTGGTGACTGAACTTGGCTGGAGAACCTGGACAGAACCTGGCTGGAGAACCTAGCGAGGGAACATGGCTACAGAACCTGGCTGGAGAATCTGGAGAACCTGGCTGGAGAACCTAGCAAGAGAACATGGACACAGAACCTGGCTGGAGATCCAGAGCAGAACCTTTCTAGAGATCCAGACCAGAAGTTGGCTGGAGATCCTGGCTAGGCTGCTGATCAACTGAACGCTGTGTTCGTGTCCTTCCTTCTTCGCCGACTCCGTCCACACCTTTGGGGACCCCTGGACCCGCTGGGGTTGGACCCCGGCAATACCTGTGTTCAATTTTCATTTCACACAAGAGTAATAATGTGCATTTGTATGGAATCTCACAATATACCTATAAACACATATTTCTAGATGCATGGGGGCAGGGGGAAAGAGATTAACCAAAGAACTTATATGCATATATGCATAACCAATGGACAAAGACAATAGTGTGGCAAAGGCCTGGGGTGCCAGTGGAGGTGGGCTGGAAGGGGAAAGTGTGTGTGTGTGGCGGGGGGAAGGGGACATCTATAATACTTTCAACAATAAAGATAAATTAAAAAAAAATAACAGTGAGTATTTGTCCTGTTGCTTGTGCAAAAGTCCACAAGTTAAGCCTATTACAGCCTTTCTAGTAGTCCCTGAAATGATAGATTTCTTTTTTCTATATCCACAAAAATGAAGGTCAATGGTCAAATCTTGTATCATTAAAATGAGAAAAATATATAAAACATGTTTCATATTGAGGATTTAAGAATGTCTAATATAATTTAAGGATAGATAGAAATGAGAGATTTAAAAATTTAATATAGTGCCATGACTTCCCAAAATAAGTCAAATTACAAAAGTTTGCATAGAAACAATACAAATTCCTTGAGGACCTTATGGAATTCTTTTTGAGGGGTCTGTTTAAGAAACATTAGTTTATGATATGTAAAATACAAGGTGGCTTTCCTCTTTAGAGTTTGAAACTTCCAATACTCTTCCTTTTTGCTTTTGGGTTCAACAAATTAAAAGGCATTTGGTGATTAAATTCCTTTGAAGATAGTTACCTGCAGATTTGACTTTGAGGTACAGGAATAATTTGTAACCTGAGAAGGTGGTAGTATTAAAGAGTAATATTGGAACAAGAATTGCTTAAGGAGGACTTTCCTATTTCAGACAAGCATCAATAGCAGATGGTGAGACCTACTGGGAAATAAGTACAAGTATTGGGAAAGAGAACACTGTATTGCTGCAAATATAAGATCTGATGCAGCAGAAATCTCTCTCTGGAAACTGAGTTAAATTTCCCATTAATGTTTTATAAACACTTTTTTATGGAAGAGCTAAGAATTAGTTAGAAAAGAAGAGATATTTTGGAAAGCAAGATTTGTGCAGAAATTTTTCAGGACCTGCTCAAAGCAATATATTATCTTTCTAGAATTTGTACAATGTGCACATTTACAACAAAACTTCTTAAGTTGTTTACAACATTGAATAAAATATTACATTAAAAAAAGACAACATTTTTAAAAAGTAGTTTAGAAGTTTATTTTTCCTAAATTATACTGTTTGGAATGTTTACTATTACATATCTAAATTTAATTGTTATATAAAAAATAAACTTATTTAAAATAAATATTTTTATACATATAAAATTCATTTAAAATACTGTTAACATATGTTAATCAACTTTTGACTGAGAATCTAGAAATGCAATCACCATTTTATAGTCACACAAAGGTATGCCTGTACACACACACACATACACACACACACACACAGAGGTCCAATATACTGTTCTACTTATTTTTGAACATGTTCAGGTTGATTCTAGAATTAAAGGGAGGTTTTCTATAATTTTATTTTTAAAATTATTTTAATACTAGAGGCCCGGTGCACGAAATTCGTGAGGGGGGAGGGGGGATCCCTCAGCCCAGTCTGCACCCTCTCCAATCTGGGACCTTTCGAGGGATGTCTGACTGCCCGTTTAGGCCCAATCCCAGTGGGCCTAAATTGGTAGTCAGACATCCCTCTCACAATCCAGGACTGCTGGCTCCCAACCGCTCGCCTGCCTGCCTTCCTACCTGATTGCCCTTAACCGCTTCTGCCTGCCAGCCTAATCACCCCCTAACCACCCCCCTGCCAGCTTTATAGATGCCTAACTGCTCCCTTGGTGGCCCGATTGCCCCCAACTGCCTTCCCCTGCCATCCTGGTCACCCCTAACTGACCTCCCCTGTAGGCCTGGTTGCCCCTAACTTTCCTCCTCTGCAGGCCTGGTCGCTTCTAACTGTCCTCCCCTGCAGGCCTGGTCTCTCCCAACTGCCCTCACCTGCAGGCCTGGTCACCCCAAACTGCCCTCCCCTGCAAGCCTGGTCCCTCCTAACTGCCCTCCCCAGCTGGCCTTGCCCTGCCCCAAGTGCCCTACTTTGCTGGCCTGATTGCCTACAACTGACCTCCCCTGCTGGCCATCTTGTGGTGGCCATCTTTGACCACATGGGGGTGGCCATCTTGTGTGTTGGAGTGATGGTCAATTTGCATATTACCTCTTTATTATATAGAATTAAGCATCTTATTGTGGGACACAAATGCTAGTTTGTATCAATATACTCAAGTATATGATTGGCTAGCTAGCATTATATTTTTGAGGGCTTGAGTAAAGCAATTGGTTTAGAAACTTAAAAGTAAATTAAATAATTAAAATACACCTGGGAGGATATTTTAAATATCCAACAGATGATTGAAATTATAATCTAACAAATATTTCTCTTTATGATTAAACATCTGTTATGTATAAAATGGATTTTCTATGAAACCAGGAACTCAGCACGTCATGTGTACTGAAATATGCAATACACAGAAAATATAAGTAGTACAGAAGGCTTTACAAACAAAAGCCAATATACAAAATTAGTAAAAACATTTAAATACTGTTACAGGCTGAATTATGTCCCCTCAAATGTATATGTTGACTAGTAGCTCCTAGTATCTCCTAGTTACTTCTAATAACTGTATTTGGATAGATATCATCTTTAAAGGGGTAATAATGGCTAAATGAGGTCAATTAGGGTGGGTACTCATCCTATGTGACCGGTGTCCTTCTACAAAGACAAGCTTTGAAGTCAGGGAAGAGCATTCAAAGCACAGGGGGAGGATGCCCTTCCACAAGCCAAGCAGAGAGGCCTCAGAAGTAACCAACCCTGCTAACACCTTTGTCTCAGACTTCTCATTTCCAGAATGATGGGGAAATAAAATTCTGTTGTTGAAACCACACTGTCTGTGGTGCTGTATTATGGTAACCCTAGCAAACTAACACAAATACCATAGAAAGAATAAAAATTTTATATAAGAAAGCCAGTTTTTGTTAGTCATAATAATGACATTATGACGTCATAGTGATGACATGACAATACAGTAGATTATATTGTCATGTTGTGTCAGAAAAAAATCTATGCTTCCTTTTTTTTTTTTTTAATATTTAAAGCCAGGGAGATGGCCACCTGAGACCCTGCTTTTTTGGTTTGTTTGTTTTAATTGATTTCAAAGAGAGGAAGGGAGAGGGAGAGAGAAATAGAAACATCAATGATGAGAGAGAATCATTGATCAGCTGCCTCCTACAGGCCCCTATGGATCGAGCCTGAAACCCAATCGTGAATGTGCCCTGACTGGGAATCCAACCATGACCTCCTAGTTCATGGGTTGACACTCAACCACTGAACAAAACCAGGGCTAGCTATGCTTCCTCTTATATAATTTTCCAACCAGTGTTATGCTTGGGACAAATCACTTTTGTTATTAAATTTCTCTACATTTTATATATAAATTACTCCCTTTGCATCCTCTTCTCCCTACTCAGCCTCACTCTTTTTCTTCTATGTAGCAGCAAGGATGTCTTATTACCAAAAATGTATTGCATAGGAAATCTAAACTAAGGCAAATGCATGAATTTGTTAGATTTAAAAATCTTTGCATGTTTTATAAAACTCCCTTAGAGGAAATTTCTCTTTTCTTAATGAGCCAATTGTTTTCATTAAGCACTAATTACTTTTTCTAAGCATAGGGATATATGTGACAAAGATGATAAAATTACATGGGAAAATATTTTACTGATAATTGGGAAATATTATACCAGCCCAAAATAGCAAGCATTCAGGAGATTATTACTTTAGTAACTTTGTAGAAAAATTAAAGCATTAGTCTTGAAGAATCATTATTGTACCATGAAGACTGAAGACAAATTTAAATCACATTATTTTAAAAGCAAGTCACTAAATACTACTGTATTATAATACCTCTGCTAAAACACAATGCAAATTTTAGTGCTTATAAAGACTTAGTAAAAACGTATTTACCTATCACATTATATTTGTCAAGCATCAGGGTCTCCCTGTGTTAATTATTCAGCCAGTATACACTGGACTGTTGGCTACCATGTTCTCTGACAGGTACACAGTTGATTTTGTACCCTGTAGCTAAACCTTATTTGACAGTATACGATAAACGGTGCTCAAACCATTTTCCAAAGAAAGACAAGCATTAGGTGAAATAGGAACCAGTAAGCTACCATTTGGCTGAATTTTCAATCTTTCAGAAAACTTCCTTATTTAAGAGGTTATAAAAGTCATAAAATGTCTTGCAACAGGCTTGTGGGAAGCTCAGGATGCTGATGACTATACTCTGGAAGCATTCACGTAAACACAAAAGACATGTAAATTGTAGACCATTTTGAAGAGTCAGCACAATGGTAAAAACCTAAAATTAACCTGAAGCTAGATCTACCTGCACTAGGGAAATCTGATAGCAATCAAAGATCTTCATTGATGATTTAAAGCTAACACTTTCTCTCAGATTCTGCTCTCTCAGCAACATATTGTCAAGCCTGTAGACTAATAAAAGGGGATGAGAAAAACAATTGTTTGTTTGTAAGGCCAGGAGACTGAAAAATGCATTCCTTCCTCCACCTTCAAGTTCTGGCTCCAGTTAGATATTGGTTTAACTTTTACACTTTGATATTGTTTTTTAGAGCTCATACTATGTCAAGGAATTCTGAAGAAAATTTAAAAATTAAGTTTTTGAATGTTCTAGGATAACATTAAAAAAAAGAAGAAAAGTAGGAGAAAGAGAAAAAAAGAGAGATACTATTCTGTGTATAGAATCCAGCAATAGGTATGCAAGGAGAAAATAGTTGAATGAAAAATGCCATCAATTCAATTGGGGGAAAATATTAAATAAATCAGTTGCTTGGTTTCATGCAGATAAAACTTGACAGTTCCTCACTAAATCCAAACTCATTGCTTTAGCTCTCCATCAGGAGTAGGATAATGTTGTTGTTGAGAGTATGTGCTCTAGACATAGGCTATGTTGGTTCAAATTCCAACACTTGTTAGCTAGGTATCTTGGGAAATTTGGCCCAGAACTTGGTTTCCTCATCTGCTAAAGGGGAAATTAATATACTAACATATATACTAATATACTAACATATATTAATATACTAACATATATTGTTGAAGAACTAGGTGATCACTGTACTTCACAGAGGGCCTGGTAAAACTAAATGCTTAATAAATGGTAACTGTTATTATTTATATCCATCATAAACATTGAAACCAATATTCAGCCATACCTGAATAAAATATAACAAAATCCTCCAATGCAAAAAAAAAATAAATAAATAAAGTAAAAAATGTGTACAATTAAGATATGTATTTGACATTACAAATTGACTTAAACAGACTTAGATTGTTCTCATTTGTGGCCTTGTAATCTCAAATATACTAATGAAATGCTTAGATTAGTAATTAAGAAAGTCAAACTATACAAGAAAGGCATTGAAAAAGGACAGGAACATCTACTATTTTCCTGTTCTTGGAAGAAATTATTTCTGACTGATTAGCTATAATGTCCCCCAGTTTACAAATTGTCCCATAATCTATATGCTACTTAAATCTTTTTTTGAGTTTTTAATTTTAGTGATTATTCATTTATTCTAAAATTAATAATTAGTTCTTTTTCAAATTTTCTGTTCTCCCCCGTTACTTTGGATATTAACTAATGCTTTTTACTCCCTCTGTCCCAAGTATATCCTAATAATAAAAAGCCAAGAGACGTCATGACTGAAACGACCAAACGACCGGTCACCATGAGGGGACCCCCCGCTTGAATCGGGGGCGTGGCTGGCCTTCAAACCACCCGTGGCCCCTAGCCTGGGGAGGCCTCCTAGCTGCGGACGCCCCAGTCTGTTCTGGACCGAGGGCCATGCTCTTCCTGCGAGTAACTCAGAAGCCACCAATGTCTAGCTGCCAGTCTCTGGGAGGTGGGAGTGCGCCCACCATCCACCAAAAAGTAGGACCATCATCAAACTGTTCACAGTCTCAGCGCAGGGGCGGGTCTGTGGCTGAGGGGGTGGAGGCCAGACCAAAACAAAACAGCAGAAACACCCTGCCCACCTTGGCGGTTGCAGCTGCAGTCCACGCGACCCTGGGCAGTGTAGAAAACACTACCTTCTCCGGGTCCTGTGCTGGCACCGCCGCCTCGCTCACCCTCAGCCCCCTGAGTCCTGGCAGCGAAGTGAGTAGGGCATCCCGCAGGAGCTGTGCCGTTCTGGGTGCTTTTGTCCAAAGACACCTTTTAGGATGAATTCAGAGCCACATCTCACTTCCCACAAGGCTGGAAGAACCATGTAAAAGGAATTCGACAAAAGCTTTCCACATCTGCTTATTCTTTTGAATCCATAAAATGACCTTAAAAAAAGCACTCGGGCCACCTAAGAGAGAATGCACTTTCTGGCCAGAAAATGCAGAATTCTTTTGCCCAACAGGTTAGAGGAAGCAGAGAGCTGGCACAGTGGAAATGGCCCCGGTGCCCCATGAGGAGACCGCAGGAATGGGGTTGCAGAAATTCCACAAGCCCCTTGCCACCTTCTCCTTCGCAAACCACACCATCCAGATCCACCAGGACTGGAGGCAACTGGGAGTTGCAGCCGTGGTTTGGGACGCGGTAAGCAAATGCTGGGGGGCCTCTGAAAACATCTGCAATTGATTATAAGACTGGTCTTTATTTAAAAAGAAATAAAATGTGTACAATTAAGATATGTATTTGACATTACAAATTGACTTAAACAGACTTAGATTGTTCTAAGCCTGTTAGAACAAGCTTTGTTGAGATATAATTCATATACTGTACATGTCACCTAAAGGGTACAATGAACTGGTTTTTTAAAGTAAATTCAGAGTGTTACAACCATCACCATGCTCAATTTTTAAAAATTTTCACGACCCCATCCCCTATAAACAAAACTTCTACCCACTAGAATCACTTTCCTGATCATCTTCCCCAAAATAGATTGCATTTTAAGGGTGGGTAAAGGAAAGTTGAGGGAAGTTAAAATACTGCACAAAGGATATTGTAAAATGACAAAGCCCAAAGTGAAGAGCATGTGTTTTCTTTTTTTAAAATATTTTTGTATTGATTTCAGAGAGGAAGGGAGAGGGAAAGAGAGACAGAAACATCAGTGATAATCACTGATCAGCTGCCTCCTGCAGGCCCCCTACTGGGGACGGAGCCCGCAACTCAGGCATGTGCCCCAGACTGGAATTGAACCTGGGACCCTTCAGTCCACAGGCCGATGCTCTCTCCATTAATCTAAGTTGCCAGGGCCATGTGTTTTCTTTAAGTTCTGGGTAGTTGTAATGGTCCCCAAATCTATACTAATAACCTTTTATTAGTATATGCTAATTAGAGTGGACGTCTTCCGTCCTTCCAGACAAAGCCGCAGGGGCTGTGAGAGCCGAGGCTCAGGCCAGCAGTGGCAGTAGCCGTGGGATAATGGGGTTGGTGCCTTCCCCTGATCTACCAGGTTGCCTCCCACAGAGGGAGGCCAGACTGGGGGCCAAGGCAGAGGCAGTTAGGGGTGATCAAGCCGGCAGGGAAGCAAGTTAGGGGCAATCAGGCTGGCAGGCAGAGGGGTTAGGAGTAATCAGGTAGGCAGGCAGGCAGGTAGGTGAGTGGTCCTGGATTACGAGAGGGATGTCTGACTGCTGGTTTAGGCCCGATCCCCTGAGGGGTCCCAGATTGGAGAGGGTACAGGCTGGGCTGAGGAACCCTCTGCCCACCCCCCACCCCCACCCCCGTGAACGAAGTTCATGCATTGAGCCTCTAGTAAATATATAAGAAGGATAAAATAAAACCAGAGTTCTCTTTTCTAATCAGCATGCTAACTCTCAGTTCTCCCAGCCCGTCTTTCTGTGAAATGGTATTAGTGATTTTTCAAAAGCACTCGGAGAATTATTCAATGTTTTTCAATATAAGAAAAATTTAGGACAGCTGTGGAGGCTGGGCGCTTAGGGAGAATGAGGTAAGATTCCAGGTGCTGTCTTTGGCTGCCAGTTCTGTAAAGCAGTATTGTAGCAAAATAAATAGACAGATAAATAAACATTGCTCTTTTAATTACCAAGCAGGCAGGTTTTGGTAAAACGTGTGCCAAGCCACATACCAGTGCTGATACTGTGCAGCCCTTAATTTTCTAACTAGTGCCCATCGGGGGTGGGCAAGATAGATGGCCAAGCTACCTTGACCAAAATCCCAACAGGAGAATCTAAAGAACAATAGGTGGTATTACTTTGCCTTTTGTGTTTCCTTTATTGTCCTTAAGCCTTTTAAGAGAACTTCTTTAGTAAAAGAAACAACTGCTGTTTAAAATTAATTTCTTGAAAATATTAATTACAATCATTTTTATTTCATTTTTACCATTTCCAAACTTACCAAAACAACTCTGAATTAAAATACAAAGGTCCATACTTTCTCACAGAGTCCATCTCACTGTGTGGATGTATTTGTTATATATTTGTTTAATTTTTTAAAGTCTTCAACAGAAAAAAATAGGGAAACTGAGTATATATAAATCAAAAGCGTGCACTTGCTTCAAGTTTAATTCTAGAAATTTCTTAGGATCCAATAAGAGCATGACTAGAAATCAAATCATGAAATAAGGTAATATGAAGTGTAAGGACACAGTTTTAATTGGCTAAACATCAGTTTATACAGGAAATTGTAGGTTGGCTTTCTCCAGAAACAAACAACTGCCTGAAAACATGGGCAGAAAAAAACAGTGTTGCAGTCAAACAAGGCAGATGCCATTACAAAGAGAGTGAGGGCATCACTCTAAGAGAGTGAGGGCATCATGGATGAAGGTAAAGCATCTTGTAAAGAATGGACCATAACTCAGTAAAAGCAAGGAGAGAAGTGCTTAGGGAAGGGTGATGATCTTAAATATTCTAGGAAGAGGAGTGGGTCAAGAAATCAGGATAACACACATTTGCACATTTTCTGAATATGCGATTTGGAGAATTCAAGAGAGGTGTTATTTTAATAGATAAGATTTTGGAAAAATCAAAACTGTGGCCTTGCCTGGCAACAACTACCACTGAAGAGAAGGGAGAGTGGCTAAAGTTAAGGAAATGAAGGAAGAGTGAGCCCAGCTGTTGGAAATGCTTACAATGTGTATATTGAAGATGGTGTTGAGGCAAGATGGGTAGGGAAAACTATAAACCAGGCCCTGCTGTGATGTAAAACATGAGTGGTTCATCCCAGGTCCTGGTATTTAACTGCAATAAGGGCCAGGAAAGTACATTATAAGTAAATTGTGTGAACTTAAAAGAACGATCCTAAAGAAGGAGAGATAGCAGTGATTTTGTCAGCTCCAAGTCCTTTTCCTACCTGCTGTCTCTGTTACTGCCCTCTCTCCCACCAGCCTGAGAATCTTGACAGCAGAGTTTTGTCTTTTTTAGATCAGAGAACACATCCATTGGTAAATCAGCTCACCAAAAAGACTTGTTAAAAATCAACTACATTACCTGGAAAGATAGAGAGTATTGTACTTAGATTGCCTTCTATCCTTTTTATGCTAACTCTCAGGTTAGGTCATCTTCATTTTGGGAAGTTTGAAGATCCTAGATCCAAAGGGCTGAGATATTGGTGTTGGCATGGGAGGGATACAATAAATGAGAGAAGAAAAAAAAACCTTGTATGCATTTGCATTAGTTTTCTAGGACTGCCATAACAAAGTACCACAAACTGGGTGGCATGAAACAGCAGACATGTATTGTCTCACAGTTCTGGAGGCTGAAAGTCCAAAACTAAGTGTCGGCAGGTATGGTTCCTCTGAGACTCTCAGTAGAATTCTGTCTTTCCTCTCCTAGCGTCTTCTGGTAGTGGCTGTCAGTCCTGGGCTTTCCTCGATTTGCAGCTGTGTCACTCTAATCCCTGCCTCTGTCATCACATGGCATCCTCACTCTGAGTCTCTGTGTCTGAGTCCAAATTTCCCTCTTCTTACAGGTCATCCATTATACATATACTAGAGGCCTATTGCACAAAAATATTCATGCAATAGGCCTTCCCTCACCCTGGCTGCCAACACCAGTTTTCCTCCGGCACCCGGGACCCAGGCCTTCGCTCCAGCCCGAGCCGCCTTCAAGCTTTCACTGCTCTGGATGGAGCCGCCTTCAGTCTTTGCTCCGCTGCTTTGTGCCTACATATGCAAATTAACCACTATCTTTGTTGGTGGTTAATTTGCATATCACATCTATTAGCCAATGGGAGGCATAGTGAAGGTACGGTCAATTACCATGTTTGTCTATTATTAGATAGGACTAGAGGCCCAGTGCATGAAATTTGTGCACTTGGCGATGGGAGTCCCCCAGCCTGGCCTGTGCCCTCTCACAGTGTGGGAGCCCTGTGATTGATTGCCCCAAAAAGGTAGGCCCCACCCACTCATCTGGGGCTCCTCAATGGATTGTCCCAAATAGGCAGGCTGGAGCCGAGGATCCCACCTCTGCAGTGGTCACGGGGTTGTGGGAACCCCAGTGGATGCTGCGTGAAGCGACTGCTGGGACCCGCGCCCCGCTGTGCACGCAGCCATCTTGTGACAGTGTGAGGGCATCATGGCATGGCAGTGTGAGAACCATATCAGCTTTTATTAGTAATATTCTATTCAGTATGACCTATGATATTGTGATTTATAATAAGAAATATACATTTTTGGTATTTGATCCAGTTTCTGGCATAGAGCTTCTAAAATGAATTCCTAATGATAACCTCTGGGAAGGGGAGAAGAGATGTAGGTTGAAGCAGTTGCCGATGGCCAGTGATTTAATTAATCATTACAATGTAAAAGAAAAAAGCCTTCATAAACCCCCAAAAGGACAGAATTTGGAGAGCTTCCCATTTGGTGTACACAGGGCAACTCCAGGGAGAATGGTGTGCCCAGAGTAGGGAAGCTCCAAGACCTGTCCCCATAACCTTGCCAATGCATCTCTTCCATTTGGTGGTTCCTGAGTTGTATTCTTTAATAATAAAACTAGAGGCCTGGTGCACAAAAATTTGTGCACTCGGGGTTGGGGGGGGGTCCCTCAGCCGGGCCTGTGCCCTCTCGCAGTCTGGGACCCCTCGGGAGATAACGACCTGCTGGCTTAGGCCTGCTCCCGGGTGGCAGAGGCCTAATCCCTAGGTGCAGCCCCTGGTCGGCTCAGAGCAGGGCCAACTGGGGAGTTGGGGCACTGCCCCCTGTCATGCAGAGAGCAGGGCGGATTAGGAGGTTGCGATGCCATCCTCAGTCACGCTCAGGGTAGGGCCGATTGGGGGGTTGGGGCACCGCCCCCTTTCACACTCAAGGCAGGGTCGATGGGGAGGTTGCAGAGCCACCCCCTGTCACGCACAGAGCAGGGCCAATCAGGGGGTTGGGGCGCTGTCCCCTGTCATGCACAGAGCAGGGTCGATCAGGGGGTTGGGGAGCTCCCCCAAGTCACGCACAGAGCAGGGCCCATCAGGGGGTTGAGGAGCTCCCCCCTGTCACTCACAGAGTAGGGCCGATAGGGGATTTGGGGTGCCACCCTCTATCACCCACAGAGAGGGTGCCGCCACTCTCACACTCAGGGCAGGGCCGATGGGGAGGTTATGGCTCTACCCTGTCACACACAGAGCAGGGCCCGTTGGGGGGGAGTGTTGGGGCGCCGCACCCTGTCACACACAGAGCCTCAGGGCAATCAGGGGGTTGGAGCGCCTTCCCCTGTCAGGAACAGAGCAGGGCAGATAGGGAGGTTGTGGCCCCGCCCCCTGTCACACACAGAGCTGCAGGGTGATCAGGAGGTTTGGGCGCTGCACCCTGTCATGCTTATCCTGGTGCAGGGAGCCCTCGCGTCTCCACTGATCCCGGTGCTGGGAGGCATATTACCCTTTTACTATATAGAATAGAGGCCTGGTGCATGGCTGGGGGCTGGCTGGTTTGCCCTGAAGGGTGTCCTGGATCAGGGTGGGGGGTCCCCACTGGGGTGCCTGGCCAGCCTGGGTGAGGGGATGATGACTGTTTGCAGCTGGTCACACACCCTCAGGCTGGGGGTCCCCACTGGGGTGCCTGGCCTGTCTGGGTGAGGGGCTGAGGGCTGTTATCAGGCTGGCGGGTGACTGAAGCTTCCAACTGCTCCTTTTTTTCTTTTTCTTTTTTATTATGGGCCAGCTTTAGCTCTGGCTCCAGCTCTGAGGCCTCTGCTGCTGAAAGCAGGTATCTGGTTTGTTTAGGTTCTATAATCAAAACACTGTATCAACTCCAGCTCTGAGATCCCAGCTGGCTGAAAGCTGGTTTCTGGGGTTTTGTTTAGCTTCTATATTTGTTACAATGTTTCAAACTGCAAGCTCAGAGGTCGGCAAGGCAGGCAGGGAACGTTGCAGTCCTCCGTCACTGAAGCAAGCAAGCCTCATGTTCAGTTTAAGCTGCCTGGCTGCCAGCCGCCATCTTGGCTGGCAGTTAATTTGCATATCTCGCTGATTAGCCAATGGGAAGGGTAGCGGTCGTACGCTAATTACCATGTTTCTCTTTTATTAGATAGGATAGAGGCCCAGTGCACAAAAATTTGTGCACTCGTGGGGTTGGGGGGAGGGTTACTCACCCCGGCCTGTGCCCTCTCGCAGTCTGGGACCCCTCAGGGGATGACCACCTGCTGGCTTAGGCCTGTTCCCCTGGGGATTGGGCCTAAGATGGAAATCAGACATCCCTCTGGCAGCCCGGCAGCCCTTGGGGGATGTCCACTTGCCAGCGGGGAGCAGGCCTAAACTGCAGTCGGACATCCTTAGCACTGCTGAGGAGGCAGGAGAGGCTCTCACCACCACCGCTGTACTGGCAGTCATCAGTCTTGCTTGTGGCTGAGCAGAGCTCCTCCCATGTGAGAGCGCCCTAACCACCAGAGGGCAGCTCCTGCATTGAGTGTCTGCCCCCTGGTGGTCAGTGTGTGCCATAGTGACCAGTCATTCCCAGTCTTTCTGCTGTTAGGGTCAGTTTGCATATTACACTTTTACTATATAGGATAGAGGCCTGGTGTATGGGTGTGGGCCGGCTAGTTTGCCCTGAAGGGTGTCCCAGATCAGGGTGGGGGTCCCGCTTGGGTGCCTGGCCAGCCTGGATGAGGGGCTGATGGCTGTTTATAGCTGGTCATACCCCCTTCAGGGTGGGGGCCCCCACTGGGGTGCCTGGCCGGTCTGGGTGAGGGGCTGAGGGCCGTTTTCAGGCTGGCGGGTGACTGAAGCTCCCAACCTCTCCTTTTTATCTTTTTTTTCCCCTGGGATTTATTTACCTTCTATGGCTGTCACTGGAGCTGAGAGCCGGCTTTAGCTCTGAGGCTCGGCTCCAGCTTAAGGCCTCAGCTGCTTAAAGCAGGTATCTGGGTTTGTTTGGCTTCTATAATTGAAACACTGTTGCAAATCCAGCTCTGAGGCCTGGCTGGTTGAAAGCAGGTTTCTGGGGTTTGTTTAGCTTCTATAATTGCAACATTGTTTCTTAGAGTGCAGCTCAGAGGCCGGCAGCGGCAGGTGGGGAACCTTGGCTTCCTCCATCACTGGAGCAAGCAAACCTCATGTTCGCTTCAGCTGCCTGGCTGCTGGCTGCCATCTTGCTTGGCAGTTAATTTGCATACCGCCCTGATTAGCCAATGGGAAGCATGTCAGAGGTACAGTTAATTACCATGTTTGTCTATTATTAGATAGGATGGATGGTCTAGTAAGTAAAATGTTTCCCTGAATTCTGTGAGCCACTCTAGAAAATTAATTAAGCCCAAGGAGGGGGTTGTGGGAACCTCTGATCTATGGTGGATCACTGAGAAGCACAGATGATAAACCTGGGCTTGTGACTGGTGTCTGAAGTGGGCATAAGTGTGAGACTAAACCCTTAACCTGTGAGATCTGATGCTATCTCTGATTAGGTAGCATCAAAATTGAGTTGAATTGTTTGCCACCCAGCTGGTGTTCTGAGAATTACTGGAGTTGTGGGGAAAACCTTCCCCCACCAGGCATGTCAGACTTGTGGCCCACAGGCAGCATGCGGCCCACAACAAATATTTTTGCAGCCCAGATGACATAACGGTATGTAAAGAACATTTTAATAAAAATTTCGTAATTTAGTTTTTACAATATCATGTTATACATAATTATTAATAACAAACTACAGTGTTCAATACTGACTGATTACTATAATCGTGTTGCCTTCATTTCCCTTACGTGCCTTACCTGCAGGCACAGCATTTCTTTTTTTTTATTTTATTTTTATTTGTTTTTAATTTATTGCTTAAAGTATTACAAAGGGTATTACATATGTGTCCATTTTATCCCCCCGCCCTAGACAGTCCCCTAGCCTCCCCTATCCCCAATGTGTCTTATGTCCATTGGTTATGCTTATATGCATGCATACAAGTCCTTCCACTAATACTAGCAGGGAATATTTTAGCAGCTGATTGCCACGTCATTAGTCTTGGACTGACTAGTTTGGTGTGTGCAACAGGAAATATTTTGCTTTTGAAGAACAAGAAAAATAGGTTTATTTGTGTTATGCTTATTAATTTGTGGAGTTATTCAGTGTCTGGTAAGTTAATGTTCAAGAAAAATATTAATTTTTATTTAAATGTTCTATTATTTTATTTTAACGGTTATTCATTTATTTTAGCCCTTTGTATTCAGCATGTCTCTATCGAAATAAACTCATTTTTCTATGAAAATTGATGCTTTTGTTTCTTTGTGGCCCACATAAACTTAAACCTTGTTTGCTTATTGATAAAATGAGCACCTACTTCATATGGCGGTTGTGAAGATTAACTGAGTTAACCTGAATAATCTGTATCTGGCACAGAGAGAGTATTGAAAATATATCAACTATCTATATATTTTTATTTTTATATACCAAGTGCCTCATTTTAGTAAATAAATTCTTGAATTACATTAAATATAACTGCAATAAATATAATGAAATTATTGAATATTATTTGAGCTTAAAGTCACTTATTAATATTTAAGAAAGCTGTTCTGTTTTGTTTTGATTTTTTTTATGAAAAAATTTTTTTTTCTGCATAGGTCTAAAAGAAATTACTTTATTACATAGCTTCTTCATCTGAAATTAAAATATAGTATTTATTAATATAAACATGTTAATGAACTTTTTGTATACTTAAAGAAAACTTTTTGTGTCTATTATCTTAAGTATTATGAGTGATCAAAATCGTAGTAATTAGATAATATTGTTCACATACTAAGTACCATTCTACCAAGCACATTATATACTTTTTCTAATCTAATTTGTGAAGCAGTCCCCTTGTCTAATGAAAGTCACAATATTATTATTTTTTCCTCTGTTTTTTAAACAAGGTCAGTGAGCACAGAGTGGTTTGGTAATTTTCCCAGGGTCACGTAGTTACCAAATGGTTTAATGAGAACTCAAGCAAGTTTTATCTGATAATAAAGTCTGGGCTCTTAGCTTTTGTGCAAGGCCAGTTTCTGGGCCCCATTTTAATATGCAGAGATATTTTGAAAAGATAAAATATATGGTAATTTACAATCATTTCAAAAATGAATCCTTCCTCTGTAATGTTTAACCCACATAATCAGAGGACTAAAATATGTTTTGTGAGTATAGTTTATTTCTAGTATTTCTAGAAATGACATTAAATAAAATTATTGCCTAGTTTCTCAGTAAGAATTACTCATTTTGTCATAAAAGTTTTTCTTTCTTTCAGAAACATTTAAAGAACAATACATGGCGACAACCCTCTCTATTCTTATCATTCTTGTACAAAGTAAAGACTTAGAAGAGAAAATTTTCAAAGCCAGAAGGCCAGGAACATTGCTTTCTGGTTTTTACTATTGCAGCATTTCTCATCTCAGCAAACCATGAAACATCCTTGAATCCTATCTTCAATAGACCCCTCTCACCGTTTCTCCCCTATGGATTCGTTTAGAATGGCTTTCTACCTCTGTTTCGAAGCACATGCTGATTAAAATGTTTTAATTAAAATTATGACTACTACAGAAAAATTATTGAGCAATTCTTCAGGATGAAAATGCTTAGTGTTGGAAGCCTAATTCCACTGTTCATGTTTATACTGAGCAATATTTTCTAAAAGGTTCACCTTCGTGTTGTGTAATATTGGATTTAGTCCCAGCAGTTAGAAGGTATTGTTTTTAAAACAAGGCCAAGCAAGCAGAGAAGTTTGTACGATGATACAGATTTGATTAGCTCTTAAACAAAACAAGTTCAGCCAGGTTGGTCTGTGCAGTTATTCTAGAATCAATCCTACAACTTTCTTCCACAGCCATCATTCTGAGAAAGAGTAGGCCTTTGTTACCATCTACAACCATTGTTGAAAGGAAGAGGTGACGTGATCGCATGGGTCACGGTGTCCGCGGCCTGCACTCAGAAACACTGGCGAGACCCCGGTGGAAGCCAGGCTACTGAGGAGTGTAATACAGCATGTGGACAATAAAAAGGAGCTTCACGAAGAAGCCAGTATTACCATTTCTCAATAAGAAGGGGCTCCTGTGTTTTACTTGATGAAACTCTCCACAAAGTAGAAAACCTCACTGCTCCTCTTCTGAAGGGTTCTCCCCATTCCTCGGGGCAGCATTCCTTCTAGAAGCTGATGGCAGTGCAAAACCCCAGTGGACCATCCTGGGCCAACCTGGGGAAGAAATGAATGTTGACGTTCCTGATCAAGGAGCAGGCTTTCCCCCAGCTGGCATCTACATGAGCCACAGAGTGGCCCATGCAAAACCTGCTTTGTTTTTTCACAAAAGCACGGGGATGGAACATCAGTTTAGTTCCAGGCTTCTCAAAGGTTAATGCGAATAGAATCACCCGCAGATTTCGATCCAGGATGGGCCTGAGATTCTGAACTTCTCATACACTTCTAGGTTATGTTGATGCTCTTCGTCAATGGACCCAGCACAACTTTTGTCTTTTTCCTATTTTTAGGCAAGACCATAAACTTTGCCACACTGGCTAGATGAAAACCCACCTTGATTTAAAGGACATTTGTTTACAGATTCAACATTTTTCACTAATAATTAAATTCAAATCAATAAATATTTACTGAGGATAAAATTCTTTCTTATAGTTTAAATCTTCCATGAAACAGCTTACAGCCATCTCCTGCTTTCTACCCAAGGTCTTCCTCCCATTTTTTAGTGTGACCATCTTTGTCTTCTACAATAACCTTTGCTAAGTTTCTAGTCCTTTGGAGTCTAAAGGCCACATGTACATGTGGCAAGGTGGGAAAAACTTCTTTAATTTTAGACATACTCTGTGATGTTTAAGAACTAAAAAATTAATAAAATGGAGCAAGTATAATTTGTACTAAACCCTGAGGAGAATAAGTCTGTTTGGGACCCATTCTATATGACAGTTTCTCAGCATGGAAGACTAGAATTACCTGAGGATCTTTATTCAAACACCACACACACACACACACACACACACACACACACACACCCCTTCTCTCTTACCACCACCTCTCATCAGATTCTAATGGACAATTGATTTTTTCCCCTATCTTCATACTTTCTCCATGCACTGCCCCCGAGCCCCCCCCCCCCCCCCCCCCGCCCATTAAGAACTACAATTATTTTAGAGTCTATTTATTCAGGCTACCATCCTATTGACCAGTGTAGCAAGTTGAATGGTGGTCCCCAAAAGATATGTCCGCTAGGAATGTGACCTTATTCAGAAAAGGGTCTTTATGGATATAATTACATCAAATATATCAAGATAAAACCATCCTGGATTATTTGAGTAGAACCTAAATCCCAGGACAAGTTTCCTTGTGAGAGATAAAAAATAAGAAGGCACAGAGAGGAGAAGGTCATGAAAAGAGGGCAGCAGAGATTGGAGTGATGTTGACACAAGAATGCCAAAGTTGGAAGAGACAAGGTAGGATTCTCCCCTAGAGCCTTCAGAGAGTGTGGTGCTACTGACACCTTGATTTCAGACTTTTGGCCTCCACAGCTGTGAGGGAATACAATTTCTGTTGTTGTAAGCCTCCCAGTTTATCTTAATTTGTTACGGCATCCCTAGGAAATGAATACAACCTATTCAGCCCAGTCTTGAAATACAGCTTTAATTATTATTTTCTTTTAGCCAAGGGATAGTATTTACATGATTCTAACTTGAGTAGAAAGTCACCTAGAAGCATAGCTCCTTTGTCTCTGTAGGACACCGGAAAAACTGTTGAACCACTTAGTCATTGCTCTTAGGAGTACCAAATGACAATAGAGTTAACCAAACTTAAATACCCTCAAATGCGGGCAGGTCATAAAGCTCCTGGAGAGAGAAGTTAAAATTGATAATGTCCCAGATGCATTGAAATAGATTGAGAAGAAATTACAACAGGTAAAGTGTTTGGAGTAGAATTAGTAATAAAAATATAACAAATGAAGCAAAAAATAATAACTCAATTATCAGGTTCAGGAAAAAAACTGCAGGGATATTTACTGAATTTAAATTATGATATGACTATCTTGGAAGAATGGGGGTGGGAGGATTGAAAAGTTGCACATGTGAGGAAGGAACCAGGAGGAAATAAAGTCAACAAATGTCTAAAACTAAAAACAAAACAAAAACCACAGATGGAAATACAAAATATTAATTAATGACACGATCATAGATGTAACATAGCCAGCTGAAAATGGTTGCCCTTGATGCAAGAAAAAATGGAGATGAGTGAACCATGTCCAGCATGGCCAGTGGTGAACCTGAGGAGGGGTGGTGAAGGATTAAAGGAAACAGACAAGAGAATATAGTTGGGGCCAGGTGGATCACTGCACCTGGATGAGGACACAGTGACCCCGCCTGTAAGCCGAATCTTTATTTTATAGTCAGATCACACAAAGCAAAACCAGGGAGTGGTCAAGATATTTACAATGTTCTTTGAGTTTCAAACCTGCTTCTTCCCTGTTATTGCAGTTCTCTGAACTTTGTATCCAGCTTTGTTTTGACAGCACTTGCTGTGCCTCCCGCAGCCCACATCCCTCAGCCACCTAGGACTACAAGGTCGGACTATAAGGTCAAGCTTACATACAACCACAGCCTTTGGCCATAATTGTGCTGGGAGGGCTTTGCCCTCCAAGCTGGGACTTGTATGTGGCTTTGCCACAAGAAGACTGTGTCCTCTCGTCAGTCTGAGACTTGATCCTGCCCAAATGCTATAGCTGCTCTCCACAGATGGGGAAATGGCTGTGGAAGACTGTCCTTTTACGCTCTTTTTCTCTCTATAGCAAATGCTGTAGAATTCTTTGAATCTTTAAATCCCTTGATCAAAATAAGAACAGAAAACAAGAAAGGGTGAAGAAAGAATGAAAAATGTCCATTGAATCTTTGACAATAACTCCCGAGTGCCCAGGAATGAGTCCTCAAATTGCAGTTGAGGCACAGAGCCATTTAAAGATGAATTGAATGGGAACTGTGCCCTCAGGAGGTCACTTTAAATCACTTTGAGGCACAGCCTTGTTCCTCAAAGTGTGGCTTCTGAGCTCTTGTTTTAGAATCAGCTGAGGTGTTTGTTAATATTTAGGTTATTGGGTCCTATCCCATTTTTACGAGTCAGAATATGTAGGGGAGCCACGCTTCAAAGAGCTCTCTGGATAATTTTCTTCCTACTATAGTTTGGAAAGTGCAGTCCTAAGGCAATCATTATTAACTAAGTGGTCTCATCCAAGGGACTAAAGAGGTGTTTGTAAGATGTCCTTCTCCTTCATGAAGAATTCCAGAGCTGTCAGCTTCTGAGCTTTACCACATCAATTTTGGAGCCTAGAAAGCTGTGCAAAGAACAGTGGCCATGCCTGTGAGCAGACAATACTCTGCAGTGGAAAGGACAATCAGCATCATTGTCTAGGAGCCTTTACCTTTGTAGGCAAGCTTGTATCAACTATTTCAACTTGTGCTACTTTATTTAGTTTCACTATCACTTCATTAAAAACCCAAATGTCCATAGACAGCTTTGGAGTTGTAGCTGAATACTACAGTAAGCATGGGGAATATGAAAGGGTTATTTTTGTCCAGCTAGAGTGGCTCAGTAGTTGAGCATCGACCTATGAACCAGGCCGTCACGGTTCAATTCCAATTTCTGGTCAGGGCACTTGCCCTGGTTGCAGTCTCGATCCCCCAGTGTGGGGCATTCAGGAGGTAGCTGATCAATGATTCTTTCTCATCATTAATGTTTCTATTGCTCTCTCCCTCTTCCTTCCTCTCTGAAATCAATAAACATATATTTAAAAAAAAGGATTATTTTGTGTAATCCTTTTATATGCTCTACCATACTACTTACAAAAAATTAAAACATTCTCTCCCAACCTTGAGTTTAGAGTGTATTATTATTATTCTGTAAAAATCAGTATATTTGGATTTGAAAAAATGCCAATTATAGGAAAAAATACAGCATTAAAACACTTTCTTGTTTTAAATAATATGTAAGTGTGTCTGAGCATCTACAATGAGGCATTTATTATTGTGATAATATTTTAGTATTGTTATAATAAAATATTCTCTGTAGGATTCATAGATCTGAAACTATCTTACCACAGGTACAGTATATGATAGAAACCTTAAATAAGTGATATACATGAATAATTAATATATTGTCATTTCTACAACCCATGCTAACAAGTGATTTAAAACTCCCATATTCAATGATCAAGGTCACTTCAGTAGATAGCCTGAGGAGCTGGAGAGGACTCACATTGCACTGAGGTATCAAACCTCTAAAGGCACCCGCCCTCCTCCCCTACCACCACCACCCTCAAGCCTCTGTCATCCACGGGGCTTATTCCAGAGGATCACTGGTGGTTCTAATCTGTTGTGAGAGGAAGACAGGAGTGAAATCCCATCAGGTAGGATCAGCTTCCACTATTCAAAGCTTAATATTTATAACAAATTCATAGGGCTCTGAGATTATTGACTTTTGAGGAATAAGATTTTCATAATTTAAGGAGTCATGCAGATTTTCTGCATTAAATGCAGCCTCACAAGTGGTTTTACATGAGAAGTAAAAAGTACCACTAACAGCGACAGTGAAAGAAGACACGTCCGTGTACTCACTATATGCCCAGAAGGAATCATCATATATTAACATTTTAAGGTTGAAAGTAGTATGTCCAGTCCTAAGCCAAAACAAAAGTTTCATATTCAATTTAGAATTAAGAAAATAACACATAATTCTTATATGTTATTTCTCACATAGTAGTAGTTAGATTTTGAGAAAAAAAAAGTATTTTTTAGAGAAAGAGAAAGGGAGAGGGGTAGAGAGAGAAACACTGATGTGAGAGAAACATGGATTAGTTGCCTTCTGTACGCACCCCAACTGGGGATCGAACCCACAGCCAGGGCATGTGCCCTGACCGGGAATCAAACCAGAGACCTTTTGGTACATGGTGTGACACTTAACCAGCTGAGCGACACCAGCCAGGACAAGAAAAAACTATTTTTAATCTTTCCTCTCCTACCACTAAAGCAAGACCTCCGGGTAGTAAACATCAGTAAGTTTGTGCCCAGAGTCTCTCTGGACCTCTTCGGGCTGGGTACCCACAGCGTCACAGAGTCATTCCTGACATTGAACTGATTCTGTCATCCCCAACAAAGCAGCTCTCCACACCCAGGGCAGTCTTCAGGTTGCCAGCATAGGTCTCTTCTGCCAGGTCTATTGTCTGTGTTCTTGTTCTGTCCTGCTCCACAGAGAGAGAGTCAGAGCAGTGCAGAGGTGAAGACACTCACATCTTCTACTCTTCCACACAAGGTCATGCGGAGACCTGCTCAACATCCCCAGAACATTTTGAAGTGACACAAAAATAACTCCTCAGCTTATTCCTGGGGTCCAGTGCCCAATACATGGGCCACACTTCATCGACCCCTGGCTCTGCCATCTTCACGCCCAGCTCTCCCTCAAGGCCACTGGGACTCCCATAAATGCCTGACTCCTTTTTCCTTCAGTCAGGAGGGAAGAAAATGACATCCTAACAAAATGACCTCTTAGAGGAACTACCCACAAAATAATCTACATTGGATGGTGCTCAATAATCACTGTACTGGAACAGGTGCTCTGCCTAAGTACAACTTGAGTCAAAGGGAATTTTACAGGTAGAGTTCAGCTAATGCCACATTAAATTCTGAATATTAATAGTAGAAAATTTTATTTATTTAAATCATTTTAAAATACCTATGCATACACATATGTATTAAAATATTTTATAAATAAATGTAAATTAAATGACTGAATATATTTCATTCTCACATTCTTATAGCTTTGTTAAATGTGAGTACAAATGCTATATATATATATATATATATATATATATATATATATATATAAAATGTGTGTAGCTGCAATCAGAACTAAAAAGATGGAGTAGTTATGTCTGGAAGCCAAGGAATGTGTCACCATAAAGATCCCATTTGTGTTAGGGTTTAGATGCTGACCAGAAGTTATGTCTGGAAGCCAAGGAATGTGTCACCATAAAGATCCCATTTGTGTTAGGGTTTAGATGCTGACCAGAAATTTCAGAGGACACAGGTCTTGGGGTAGATGGGCTAGGAAGAATCCCAGGAAGAGAAAACAGTAGGTGTACAGGTATACATGGCATATTAAGATTTCTTAACCCTGGGTTCTTCTAAAACCAGGTAAAGATTTGCCTGCAGCTAGTTTATTTTGTAAAGCAATGACATGGGACAGCAGTGGAAGAAAAGGAAGTATGAAGTGGGAAGGAGGAAACTCCACTCCAAAGGTGCATTCCTGAGCGACTTACCACTGGAATCAACTGGAGGTCAAGACCCTTTGCCATCCTCAGAGGATCCTAGAGATTGTGGTCCAGACTTGTCTTCTCAGGACATGTAACAGGTCTATTCCCGGCCCCCAGTGGTCAAAGGTGGCCCCAGGTGTGTTAACTCCCTTGGCTGAGCAGACTCCTATGGGCGTCTCAAGTGCAGGTGGTAGAGAAGGCCCTGGGGCGGGGGAGGTAAGAGATTTGCTGTGCAGTGGAAGTGAGAGGTCAGGGAATGACAGCACAAAGCACAGCTGGATGCTGCACCAGAGGCTGGAGCAAAATGTTAGAGCTGCAGGTAGGAGGCTGAGTAGGAGTGTGTCAATATATAACGTAAGAATAAGCTGTTCGCTATAGAGGACCACTATTTGGATGTAAAATAAAATTGAGAAAAAAACAAAAAAAACACATAGGTTGTGGGCATATTGTGAAGGACAGCAATGCTCTGTAAAACTCTTGTGCTTCATTCTGAAGTCAGTTAAGAATAATCAAAGTTTTTAATATTATATGTGTGGCTTCATGGCATAACGCTGGTGTCGGTAGCTATTTGACAAGGGTATGGAACTTTCCTTTGTGCCAAGCACTACGCTAGTTCTTGGGGATCTTGGGAAAAGCAAGATGGACAAGACGATCCTGCCTCCTCAGGTCTTACAGCCCAAGGGAGAAAAAAATTCACAAGCCCTTGCAATAAGCTGGGATAAGTTTCAGGATGGCAAATAGAGGTGCTATTGGAGCACACAGCAGGAATCCTTGGACTGGCCCAGGGAGTTCAGAAAAGGCTTTCCAAGAGAACTAACACTGAACGGGAATGGAAGGGTGAGTAGAGTCAGCTGTGTGAGCGTGGAAAGGAGAAATAGCCCAGAGAGATGGGCATTGCCTGAAGGGAAGGGAGTGGAGGGCAATAAGCATAGTGAGTCCAAGGAGCCAAAGGGAGCCCAGCATGGCTGGCAGGAGTGGCATGTGCATGGGGAGGTGCTGACAATGCCTGGAGAGGTAGACAGAGACCAGCACAGGCAGAAATTTAAAAAAAAAAACCAGTCAAGAATCACTGAATTAAATGAATAAAAATGTGTGAATCGTTCTTGTTCTTTAGTGCAAATAACTTAACCTTTATTTAGATCTGCTTACACTTCACAAGCTGTGTTTCAAGACATTTCCTTTGGGCAGAGAGCCAGCTCTCCCAGGTCCGAACCCCGCATGGCACTCCAGGTTGGACACTCTGATAACCACCTCCCACCACTGGCTAGGCTCCAACCTCCAAGGCTGGAATTGCATTGCAAACAATGGGCCATGTCATCACATCAGACTCTTGAATACGATGTTAACATTTTTGTCATTAATAATGTTTAAAAATCCTTCAATCAGTCACTCTCTTATTCCACCTTCTTTTCATTCTGTACATAAGCAGACCCTGTCTGGCTTATTTTATATTTTATTGCTTTTGCTGTGTATCCTATAAATAGAATGTATTGGTTCCTTTCTTGGTGACGCTTGTAGTCCAATCCTATCTTTTTGGATAGAAAAAAACAAATATGGCACACAACTCTGAGACGGGAATCGTCTGTCTGCTACATTTTAGAAACAACAGAGAATAACAAAGGGTCACACAGAAAAACAAATTATTTGCTTTGCGTCATCTATAGTTTACAACAGCAAACACAGTACTTCAGGAATGTATGAAATGTATGTGATGTTAAATTTGAGGTCATCCGCTCACTTGTCAGAACATGGCTTCTTGTCCAAAGTTTCAAAACTTTGCAAGCTGTGAAATACTTGGACAGGTTCCAAGGGAGAGCAATGAAAATGATAAAAGATTTGAAGACTAATACCTTTGAGGGAAGGCTAAAAGAACAAGAATTATTTCTCCTCTAAATGAGAAGTCAGAGATAATTTAACCATCTTTAAGTATATGAAAGATTTTATGTGGAGAGCAATGGTGTCCAGATCTAGGGAAGTTTGAGCAATGAGATGCGGGGGTAGTGAAGGCGGCTGCTGTGTGTTGGCACAGAGTATTTCACTGCTGAAATCCCTTCCTCCGAGGCCCCGAGGATTGGCTATTACCTAGCAATGAGGTGTCAGGTACTGTCTGTGTGAGCACTGGGGTAAAATAAATGACTTCTAAGAATCTCTAAATTCAGTAGTTTTTGGGTTTTTAAAAGGTCTTCAACTTGAGGGGACTCTGAGGGCAAATAAATTATTGGCCAAGACTTTATCCTCATACTTTCTAGAAAGAGTAGCATATTTCTGATCCTTAATGGTAATATCTGCAACCAGAATTCCAGAAGCTTCTACTATATTACCAGTTCACCAGTTTTATACACAGATAAACACAGTACATACACACAATATAGACACAATATGCAATAATCCTATTCGTCTTATATACAGTGCTTTCAAAATTATTTCTATTTCTATGTTCCCTAGGTCATCTCTATTCTACTTATCTCTTACAATCTGATAAGATACGTTTGTTCTGAACCACCACAGCCTTTCATTCTCAAATCTGAGGATATAAATATATAGTCTAATAATTCAGTTGAAATAAACATTCTTCCATTTCAGTAGGAAAATCTATGCATAGAGACACCTGCATACTTTTGAAAGAATACTAAGTTATAATTTTATGACAGACAAAGCATAGCATTCCATTTACAATCTTTTTACAAAGGTGGATGATAACAGAAGCTAGGACAATACAATAAAATACTATGTCTGCAATAAAAAGTCAGACTTCACTCTCCTGAAATGGGCTCATGCAGATCACTGTATATATATATCTCTCTGTTTACGGGGAATTTTAAGATAGTCACAAAACAAAACTGCCAAGCATGAAAGAATAATTCCTTTAACAGCTGTTCAGTAAGGTCAAAAACACAGAAACTACTGAAGGTTACAAAAGTAGGGCTAGAACTCTTGGGAGTTTAGTTCCATTGCAACAGAAATTTCAGAAACATCTTCTGGCTGTACCCCAGCAGATGTTAGAAAGCTTGTGATTGCTTATAAGATTTCAAGCTCAATTCTGTCATTTGACTTACTACCTCACACCATCAACCCTGAGGAGACATAGTTAATAAATAAAAGCATAGATGTGGCTGATGCCTAGTTTGAAAAGAAACAAACATGACTCAATGGGAATATCTGACACCAATATCCCAATTTCGGCCCAGACATCAGCAATAAGAAGGCTATTGTGCACAATCCTGAAAATCTGTTCTCCAAATGCAGTATTGACAGAAAAGCTGGACATAATAAGAAATTAAATGACGCTGAATAAATACCTGTGCTGAGGGCTAGACATCAAAACTATATTTAGTGAAAAATAACCAAAAGAAAACAAGACATAGATCAAAAGGTCATCATATGAAAGAAACATTGTGATTCTAAATTGGAATGTAAAATCAGCTGAAGCCAGGTTTGGTTCTTTTTTGTTACTCAGTTTGAATAGATTTCTCTCTACTTTTGTATTTCTGGAGCTTTATCTATCTAACTTTTTAAAAAACTTCTCAATGAAACCCAAATTTTATGAAATAGAGGGAATTAGGCAGTGTAATTTTGACTTTGATGTCATCTCTGGAAACTTCTAGTGTAAACAGTTTTTGCAATTTTGTTTATGAGCATAGAGTGATTAAAATAGAAATTAATATAAATCAGTGTACTGTGACCATGAGCACGTTTATCAAGGTGACTCCTGGAGTTCCTTATTTGTTAACCTCATCTGATATTAAATCTCACGGATTCTGTGCTGTTCTTTCTAGCAGTCCAGCATTACCTCAATATTCCAGAAGCCTCAATGCCTTCATACTGCTAGGACCACATCCGATTACATTTGTTATTAGAAAGACTGAAGGTGTGTTTGGACTGTGAACACTGCTTCTCATTTATCCAAAGGCAACAAAACACAAGTCTGTGCAAATCCAAATTTGGAACTTTGCTCTGGTAAAGTACCACGGGCTTGCTGAAAAAACAAAAACAAACAAAACAACAACAAAACAACCACCACAAAACAAATGAACAAACAAACAAACAAAAAACACTGGTTGAAATTAGTCAGACTTTGACAAAGATATTTATAAATTCCTCAGATAAAGCAATCCAGAAAATTCTGGTTATAAAATATCCTCTAAAAAAATCTTAATATAACTGTGAAGTATTTAAAACAGGTTTGCATTTGACAAATGCCTAAGAAACTGACAGCTTGATGATCACTCCCATTTCAGGGGATAGGAAAATCAAGGTATTTTGTCCAAAGCCAGTACCAGGCCTAAAACCTAGGTCATCTGAGTTGAGCTCATGAAATGTGCTTATGCAACCTCAAACATATTCATATACAAAGAAAATTCTCAGTTTATGAGCATGTCATGTCCCAAGGATGCAGTAGCAAGGGATGGCATTGTTACCACTATGATGAAAATTTGGCTTTCTCAAAAATTATGGGCAGTACATTTATTCAGAAGAAGAATATTCATGTTAGATACCAGGTGTACCAGTTAATAATGCGGATTTTTTTTTTCTCTAGATGGAGTTACACATATGTTGATATACGTATAGTTTCAATCATATCGATAGTGATGCTTCTGAAAGAAAATGCATTCAGAGGTCTCCTTTAGGCCACAAGGATATACCTTACTCAGTGCAGAAGATCAAATTCTCCCCCACTCATGGACAGTGGGAACCGAGTCCATCCGAACTCCAGCACAGAGGTGGTCAGTGGGTAGGAACTCCAAGGAATCTCTGTGAAGAGTTCAGTTTCTTCAGATTTTCTTAGACTCTCCATCTTAAGGTGATTCTCTATTACTTGCATTATTTTCTTCCTAAGTACCAAGGAATGGTTTCCTTCTTTCTTTCCTGTGGGAAAAAAAAAAAAAGCTATTCCTACTCCTTTCAACCAGAAGTCCTTACAATGTCTTCTTTATTATAATCTCTGAAATATATACATTTCTTTGAACTTTTTTTTTTAAAAAAAGTGTTTCCTAGCTCCCCAGCCTTTTAAAATGTTGCGTTTTAGTTAGTATCCAATTAAACTTCTAAGGTACCCATCCCACCTACAGCAGGATGCCTGGGGCCCACCCCCCAGTTTGTCCCATGTCCCTCTGGCCCTCCTGCCACCACTCCCATTCCCCACTCTGAGGAACACTTGATCTCCAACTTTTGGCTCCCTCATGTGGTGACCTGACTACAGACCTAGCCGAGGCCTCCGCTCCCTTTTTCATTCACAGTACACTGCTGCATGTGACCAAAATTTAGTGAAAGTATGGGCATAACCAGTGAAGGTGACAGCACATTGAAAATTGCTGGATTTAAAAGCCTTGTGGCTGTTCTCTGTCTATACTAGCTTCCGAGGGCTGCAGTAACAAACAAAGCACCACAAATTGGGTTGCTTAAAATAATAGAAATGTATTCTCTCGCAGCTAGAAGTCCAAAATCAAAGTGTTAGTTGGGCATTCTCTGGAAGAAACTTTTAAGGAAAATCCTTCCTGCCTCGTCCTAGCTTTGGTGGGTGGCTGTCAATCCTTGCCCTTCTTGGCTTGTAGGTGCGCCATTCCATAATCTGCCTCCATTGCCACCTGGTGTTCTACCTGTGTGTCTCTGTCTTTACATGGAGTTCTTGTCTTTGTGTCTAAATTTTCCTCTTCTTGTAAGAGCACCTGTCATATTAGATCAAGAGCTCTACCAACCCCAGTATTACATCATTTTATAAGAGCTAATTATGTCTGTAATTATTTCCAAATAAGGTCACATTCTGAAAATTAGGGGTCTGTGGTAGTCAGGGTTCTCTAGAGAAACCAAAGCAATAAGAGGGAGAGAATGAGAAACTGGCTCATGTGATTATGGAGGCTGAGAAGTTTCCCAGTCTGCTGTCTGAAAGTTGAAGATCCAGAAAAGCCAGTGGTGTAACTTCAGTCCAAAGGCCTGAGACCTGGGGAAGCCAGTGGTGTACATCCCAGTCCAAGCGCAGGAAAAGACGAATGTCTCAACTCAGGCAGGTAGGCAGGAAGGGAAGGAATCCGCTCTCTGCTTTTTGTTCTACTCAGGCCCTCAAAGGATTAGATCATGCTCACCATGTTGGGGAGAGTAATTTATTTTACTTATTCCACCAATTCAAATGTTAATTTCATTGGAAACACTCACAAATACATTCAGGAATAATGTTTAATCTAGGCCCAGTCAAGTTGACATAAATTTAACTATCACAGATTCCAACATTTTTGGGGGGCAGACACAGTTCAGCTCAAAACAGTGTCACAAGTTTCTCCTCATGAATTATTTATTTGGTGAAACCACACCATTCTGGGGGCCCATTCCTAACCCCTCACTATCTAAGTAAACTCTGTCTAAGAATTCCTAAGATCTGGTCCTGACTTCTCCAACTCTTGCTAAAGTCTTCCAGAAGAACATTAGGAGTTTCTATGATTTAAAGAGCGAACTAGAGTGTGTGTGCATGTGCTGTTGTTAAAGGTTTTATTTATTTTTTAACTGTATTTATATAATATTTAATTTGTGTTCTAAGTGTTCTTGTGCATATTTGAGTTTCTTCTAATGGGCCAAATAATTTGTCTTTTTTTCTAATACTTACATTTTTAAATATTTTTAAATACATAATAGACATTACTTTAGGAGATAACTAATGACTACTTATTACAGGCAATAAACATACCATGAATCTCCACTTTCCTCTCCTCTGTTCCCTCTAATTCACCATCAGATTTTAATTTATTATTATATTTTTGTTGTTCTTTATACCTTTTAATTCACTTAGGCCTCTATTTCTTGATTTATTAACATTAATGAAGTCTTTTGATCTCAATTTGTAATATATGAAGTATTCAGCATACTTATACTACTGCTCCATTTTTCTCTCTCTCTTCTCAACTTTTGTTACTTACATCTACATTGACAGGGTGTATAACTTTAACAACTTGCTTTGTAATTCTTTTTGTTTTAAACTTAGTCCTACATTTAAACACATTCACAAATAACTACCAGGCATTTTCACTAGTTCATTCATTTTTTGGGGACACCTATAGCTTATCATTATATCTAGGAAATTTTATTAGATTATTGTTATTATTTTCTATAATAAGTTATTTGTTTACTTCCTGAGGGACACTAATCATGAATATATTGTAACTCCCTTGTCTGTGTTTCCCGTCTTTTATTTCTCTAGTGATTTTAATTCCTGGTTAATTCACATTTCCTCAGATCTGGAATCCATGTGCCATTCTGTGGCCTCAGCAATCATTACTCTCTTTTGTACTGCTCCTGATATGATCTTCATTTCTGTGGTTGTTTTGTTTTCTCTTCTGCTTTTTCTCTCAGTTCTGTGTGCTTACGCTTTATTTGCTTCTGGTACCTTATTCCATTTTACCTTTGTTCTCTGCACTGAGACACTGAAATCCTGATGTACAGAGATGATTTGCTTCATTAGGTTTTTAAAAATGTGTGTCCCCTAGCTTAATCACAATTTTCATAATTTTCATATACTCCATGGCAAGTATTGCTAAGGGGAGTTGTTTTGTTTTTTTTTCTTCCTTTCTATATATCTATATCTTGTTTTACTTAGCAGTATTTTTGTGGAGATTTTGTACTACTATTTTATATAATTATTCAGCTTTCAATAAGTTGACTTCTCCCTGTGCCCGCTATTTGAGCGACGTTTGTATTGGAGGTTGAGGGTGACCAGGACCATGTTCCAAGCACTAGAAGTACTGCCCTTGTTGACATAAGGTTGTGGATGGGAACACACTACTTTTTTTTTTCTTTTCTTAACCAACCAAAATTGATGTCAATGTCTCTCTTCTGGGCGATCTCACCAATAGACAGCTTTCTGCAAAAAGAGCAATTTGTGCGGTTCCTCCATGAGATTCACCTCCCCTGCTCTTCCTTTGTGCCAGACTGGGTCTTGGGAAACAGTAAGGACCAACTCAAGACCCCGTTCCTATGTTTTCAAACAGCACATCGTCACTCACTTTTGTCCCCACGGAGTAGAATGCTTTCTTTTTTAAAGATTGGGCCTATTGTCTTCATCTAAGATCTGTAGCTATGGGCATCATTTCTTAGCATTTTCCTGCACTCTGGTTTGACCTTCTGTGTACCTGGCAGCAGTTCCACAGACATTGTGGCTAAGGTTACAGAGGTCGTGTAATTGCGTTAAAGATGGGAGGTTTTCTTTTTTCAATCTCTGTCATTATTTTGGGATGATTGCCTAGGGGCAAGGGGAATAGTACTATTTTTATGCCACTATTATTTTTGTTTTGTTTCAAACTTTATTAAATCTTTAGTTTATCAGAGAAAACTACAAAGTTGAGAAAACCAAGAAGCCCCATTCAAAGAAATTACCTATGGTCATGATACAGCACACATAGGACAAGAATTATTTGTGTGTGTGTTTTCTTAAAAGAATTCTTTGTTTTATTCTTAAACTAAAAGATATTGCCACTATATCACACATTGGCATAGTTTTCATAGTGAATTGACCTTGGTTCTAAGGGAATAAACATGAAAATCTGGACTTTGAACTAAGAATCTCAGATTTAACTTAATGCTTGAAAATAAAGCCTCTATGATTTCAAAGTTTGAAATAATAAATGTTTCTCCAGCGATGCTTTCACATATATTTTGTTTACTCTCAAAAGCAGATTCAGGAAAGGATAATTAACATGGAAAATATTAAACTCTTAATATATTTTCCTGAATTTATTTTATTGACAGAAAATTTATTTCTAAATCATTGATATGACAGCATCTGCTAATAACTAACCCCTTAATACTATTAAACTACAGTGGCATGTCACTTTCATAGTGTACACTGATGTTTTTCTTCTTTTCGGTGAAATACAAAAGGTATATATGCAAAAAAAAAGGTATATATGCAATGCCCACATTTAGGTAGACTCAGATAAACAACAACATCTGACATCAATAAAAAATCTAGAATTGTATTTCCTTGAAAATAACAAGAATTTAAAAATAAAACTTATGAAACATTCATAAAATATGTTTATTTGGTGATTTTCATTTTTGGGCAAAAAGCTATTGAAAGGTGAACATTCCTTTATATGATTATATTTAATAAAACCTGGACTTTCAGGTAAGAACATCTAGGATTTATTCCCATATGTGTCACTGAAATCAGTACAAATAAAGTCTGTATAGTAGAAATTTACCCTGAACCCTGAAGATGCCTGAAGAATTAGGGCAAAAGCATTGTAAAAAGATTGCTTCTATTAACATGTTCGAACTTTTCTCTTACTGTTACCTATGTTGCCAGTGGTGGGTGGGCAAATATCTTTCAGGTCCTGAAAACCCCTTTGTTTGGAAGCACAGAGGACAGTGATTTGGCCTGCCACAATTGTGTTTGTTGGTTGGAACAGAGTTCTAATTACTCCCTGATACATCACAAGATAAAGTAGATCACACAGTAATCACACTGTTCTTCATCTGCGGTCCTTTCTTTTCTACCCTCGTTTCTGCTTAGAGCTGGGCATTCCCGCTCCTGCACAGATTTTCTATCTATCCTCTGTGTTATGGTCATTAACACTTTTCTTAATACACTCTGTCTGTGAATACAAAGAATATATGGGTAGTCAGACTTTCATATTAAAAATAATAAGTTTATTTGAGATGAGTCAGGTAAGATATAAAGAGCAAACAAGTGATACAAAGATGCATTGTCCAGGCTACATGTATTTCAATTCCATCTCCAGGGAAGTAGTTGCATACAGAACATTTTCTGTTAAAGCTCTTTCTGACCTGCCCTTTGATGTTAAATAAAACGTGGTTATAACATTAGTTATGTAGATAACAAAAAGAAAATGATTATACTTTATTTTATTTTATTTATTTTTTTAAAATATATTTTATTGATTTTTTACAGAGAGGAAGGGAGAGGGATAGTGAGTTAGAAACATCGGTGAGAGAGAAACATCAATCAGCTGCCTCCTGCACACCCTGTGCTGGGGATGTGCCCGCAACCAAGGTACATAGCCTTGACTCGAATCGAACTTGGGACCCTTCAGTCCCCAGGCTGATGCTCTCTCCACTGCGCCAAACTGGTCAGGAAGAATATACTTGATTTTAAAAATAGAATGCAAATTAGATAGTTCAGGTTTAAAACCACAGGCAGTAGCAATCATTATATCTTTATTAAGTATTTACTACTAGAGGCCCGGTGCATGAAATTCATACATGGGTAGGGTCCCTAGGCCTGGCCGGCAATCAGGGCCCATCAGGTTGGCCAGCCTCTCCACCTCCTCCTTCCCTCACTCCTTCAACACCCCGCTTCTGCTGCTGGTTTCTGGCCACATTCGGCGCCACTCCCTGGTGGTCAGCGCACATCATAGCGAGCGATCGAACTCCTGGTCTCCCAGTCAAACTCCCAAGAGGGCAATTTTCATATTAGCCTTTTGTTATATAGGATGTGCAAAACACATTGTCCACTGCTACGGGGATATGAGCAATTGAAACTGTCAGGAATTTTTAACACATTTGTGGAGATGACGTGGAAATTTAAAAAAAAATACAGAGTAAGCCAGAAATAAATGATTTTCACAAATATTAAGTGATGAAATTCTAAGGCTAATGGTTCAGAAGAAGAGCTATATGAAGTCAGGGTCTGGAAAGGTCTTATGTGGGAGTGGAGGGGGTTAACCCCAGAAAAGCAGATAAAAATTGAATAAGTAGAGATAAAGAGGAGGGATTTTGAGAGTAAAGGGAGGTATGAACATACTTGGAGGTAAAGAAGTTCTAAACTGATTTGGTTGGAGATGATGGTCCATGTGGATAAATTTTAGGAAATAGACTTAGAAAGCAAGATGAGGACCAAAAGCCAAATCTTAGAGGAAAAGGAGATAAAAAGGGTTCATTTTAAAACAAATAAAAAAAGAAAATTTTCCAAATACTTAACTGTTGTCCATGACCATGCTTTTAAAAGCTGGATTAGGTGAACAATTTATCCCATTCTTGAGTTTTTATGGAATTGGGGATTACTAGTATATTAACTGTCTCACTTTGGAATTTCTCTTACTTCTATTTGGATTTATTTTCTTCATCAGTGTTGAATGAAAATCTCTTTATTGAGTGCTTTGCATTAGTCAAAATAATTAATAATGCTGTGGTAAAAAGACAACCTCCCAAATGTTAGACATTAATACCACAAAGGCGTATTTGCGAACCACAGTGGAGTAAGTATGTAATGTGGGCTGACGAGAGCCTCTGCTCCACAGGATCACTCAGAGATCCAAGATAACAGAGGCAACCTTGCTGCTAAGTGGTACTTTGGGGAACACTTGATTCTGTAGGCTATTGGAGCAAAGGAAGATTCAGGTGTGGGGTCACCCACTGGCCCTTCATGCTTTGGCGCATCGCTTTTCCACATTCTATTGGCCAGGTCACATGGCCCTCCAACCTGCAGAGGGGTGTAACACACAGGGGGACAAATGGAGTGTTTGGTGAGTTCCACTGTCTCTGCCACACCCTTCAATATGGGAGGTATACCAATTGAAGGCGCATCATAAAATTTCTCCTACCTTTTCTTTCTTAAAACTGAAATTTCTTCAAAAATTTAATTTTCAGATTTTATTTCCCAACTTTAAATAATTAAATAATTATATGGGCATATTTTCTAAACCCTCTTCAATTAATACCCATTCTACTCATAAATGGAAAATAAAATTTACATTTCTCTAAGAAATGCAAGAAAAATGTCAATGTAATTATTTCTATTTTCTCTGTTTAGATTTACCTTTTCATAATCTATAACCAATGGTAATTTCAGACCAGTTCTCAGCACCAATCTCTGCCCACTCTATGTTCTCATCCTGTTTTATTCTAATTTAAAGATTTTGCTTCAAGTTTTTTACCTTCTTGGCCAACCCACTTCCATCCTATCAAAACTGTGTCCTTCCTTCAATGTCCTCAGCCAATTGCATCTTCTCCAAAAGGTTTCCCAGATTCTCCCAATCAAAGTTCATTCCTCCCTCTCCAAACTAAGAGTATGAACATCAAATGCGTATCTTGCCATGCTTTGTATTCTTATCTCTATAAAGCATGTGATAACAAATTTGCTGTCTCTCCAACTCTCCCTGGGAACAGTTGGTAATGTTTGGAGATAATTTTGATTGTCAAAATCTGGGGTAGTTAAGAGACTGCTGCTGGCATCTGGTGGGTAGAACCAGGGATGCTGCTCAATATCCTACAATGCACAGGCAGCCACCACAACCAAGAATTCAGTGGCCCAAAATGTGAATAGTGTTAAAGTGGAGTCTGAAGGCCGGAGTAAGAACAATTTTTCCTCTCATTTCTCACTGCAGAATGCCAACCAAAATTCTCTGCAGTCAGTAATATACTCAATATTCAGTAATGCCTGGGCCTCAGACATGTCTGAAAGAGTCAAGAGGTCATATTGTTAGGAGAAATTAATTTTTAGTAATAACCATGGTGGTGTCTTCTAATGTATGCCCATAGTTTCCTCCTTTCCAGGCCCATGAGAGCACAATGCTTCCCATTCCATCTGCAGTTGAGTATGACAGTTACTTCTGGACATTATATTGTAAGTGAAAGTGCCATAGCATTTAATTGCTGGTGTGAGACCCTGCGGTTCCCTATTCTTCCAGCTGCTGAAATCAGCCTGCATCCAGGGTATCCTACAAATATACAAATACAAAGGTATGTAATGTGAGCAAGAGCTCATTGTTTAACCAACCAGTTCTTCAGTGATATAGGCATATAAATATATCTGAGAGGAGGAGGAGTGGGGGAATGTGGAGAAGGACATAAGGGAGTAAGTGGTGATGGAAGAACACACAATACAGTGTACAGATCATGTGTTGTAGAATTGTGCACCTAAACCTATATAATCTTGTTAACCAGTCACCACAATAAATCAAATGTAAAAACTCATGTAAAATTCTGCGCACTCCTAAAATGCTAACTTATGTCAGTATGATTTCTCTTAAAACGTCAGTGTCATTACTGCAGCTTAGAGACCTACCATCTCTGACATGAACCTGTTCCTGGATTCATTTTGCTGATAAATCAACACACTTTTGAAATCAACAATTTTCTAAAGCGTTCCTAAATCAATTTTTTTTCTGCTTTTGAATTTTTGCTTTACTACTCAGGGCTATAATATTGACTTTACCTTTCTTAGACAATTGTAGTTTATGTATGTATTCAATTGAACTATATTTATTTCAATATAAAACATGAATCAAATTCTATTTGTTTTTGTTAGTTTGTAAAATATATTCTGTTAACATGAACCACTCATGAGACATAGAAGTACCATAAAATTACATAAAGAGCACTGCCCAGGGGTAATGAGGTAGTGCATAGAGCTTTGTACCTAAAGGTAGAAAAATTGGGTCCCAGTGCAACTCTACCAATTGATTGCTATAAGATAGACAAAGTCTATACACGCACTTTATAAGCCATTGTACACTATGCTAAGGAAGTTTATTAGTAGGTTGCTCATAGGTCTCTTGCTCTGAGTCTGTAGCCACTGTACTCCACAGCCATGTAAGTAAGCTGACTCCTTGGTTTTCAGTTTCTTTACTCATACACTAGACTTATAATAGTTGTTTTTTATTTTTCGCCCAAATATTAAAAGTCCAGGTTTCTATATGCAACAGGTTACTCTTAATTTAAATGCTTTGCAAAATTTCCATTCTCGTGAATAAAAGAAATGTGAATTATTCCCTTGTTTTTAAAATGATTCAAATATCCTATAGATAAGTCATTTTGATACATTTCTAATTTTTAATATTTTATATAACACCACGCATGACCCACTATTTGTTTTTAATAAATGTTGAGATTAATAACTATTTGCCACAGTATTAAATCACTAATCAGAAGTAACTCATTTGTAGCATCTACTTAATAGTATTCAACAATAATGTTGATAATAATAGTTTTGGGCTAGGCAGTATTCCATAGGTATTACAATCATTATCTGATTTAATTTCACAACAATCGTAAAAGGTAGGCAAAAATGATAAGGTGAAAATTATGATAATATTTTTTTAGATTGGGTTATATGGCCTCTTTATTCATTTTAAACTTCCCAAAGCATTTGTGATCACTCCGTAGAACCAGTGTACAAACTATAATCAGAAAGAAATCGGTGGTATTTTTACAGTACGTGAACACAACCATCTGATTTATAGTTCAATCTGTTAATGCACTCTGTTATTAGGCCACCTGGCAGTTTTATGCATTGTGAATTTAAAGAGGAGCTCAATGTAACATAAGCTTTACAAGCTGGAGAAATATTATTGAAATGAAACATGAATGAGGACTATTTAAACAATAAAATAATATGTATAGACTATATATTTTTTAGTTTTAGTTAATACGTGCCTTAGGTATAAATTCTGAAATAAGTTGAGGTTCTTATGAGACTATAAAGATGAAATTCAAAATGAACTTATTATTATACTATTGTTAATCATGTAGTATTCATGTGCTTACAGAGAAGCAAAATGCAGCCACAAATTCCTCAGAAAAATTAAGATCACCTATCAACTACATTTTCTTTTAGTACACACAGAAGTGTACTTTGAGAAGTGCTGTCAGAATGAAAAGCCAGAATTGGGAGGTAGAAAAAAAACCTGTAAGTTATTGACCATCTCTTTTATGACTCTCAATTTTATTATCATTTAAGAAATTTGATCCAACATCGCTGAAGAACAAAATAAGGTCAGTACCAAGATAATCCCAGAAAATATGTCAATAAGATTAAACAGTGGCATAACAGTGAACCTGTATTAGACTTGAAAAAAGTATATCTACTGTAATATGGTGATATTTGCCCTGTATTGTTCTAAATACTAGTATATCAAATAGTAGTTCCTGTAGTATATTAAAAGTGTTAAATTGTGAAAAGTAATATGTTATGAAAAGCACTATATGTAAGCAGGATTCTTTACAATGATCCATGAAATTTGGGCTTGATTTATTTAATTTTAGTCCCTTTCATTAAATTTATGAACTACAAGTTACAGGATAGTTGTTATTTTTATTCAGACATTACACTAAAATCAAACTGCATTATACACATCAGGATTTTAAAGGGATCTGCTTATATGATCCATATTGATATAATTTCAAAATATATTTGCTATCATGGCTTAAGGGAAATTATGCTTTTATATAAACATATCTATTTTCTTTCATTTCAAAACTATGAAAATGTGAAATATTAATGAGTTCTATATTTTGAATTATAAGACACTTCGCAAATAATTATGAAAAATAATGGCTTTTCAAATAGATATTTATTTCTTTAAAATGTATGGGAAGTATTAAAACTGCTTATTGTCTCAATGTTTTTCAAATATTTAACTGTCCAGTGGGAAAAAAGTGAAATACATTTTCTTATACATTTGAAGCAAAATCAAATATTAAATATATTCATTAACTATTATGATATGCTTTTAATCTTAACATTGACTTTACCATTAGATATTTGTATTCTACATCTTAATTCTGCTATTTCTGTTTAAACTTCTGGTTATAATACTTCAATTTAGAGATTTTGATAACATGATGCCCAACCTTTTCTTACAGAAAAAGAAAACTATGAAAATAAACAATCATTTAACAAATTCAATTCCCCCACATATCAATCATGGTATGTTACTTGGTTTAGCTTTTGTGAGTTGGTATTTAGATACTTCTTATTGTGCCACTTACTAAGGTGACTGTGTATTTTTTTTGCCTGTCTAATGTGTCCTGAAGACTTTTGGTTGGGGAACTCGGGGAGGTCACAGGATATGATAAAATTCACTTTACTGAAGTGTACTGGTTATGAAAATTGCTTGTTCCAGTGGGCGATTTCACTACTTCATTTATAGAGTAAGTGCTCATTGTGCTTCCACTGGCTGGGATCTGACCCCTATATTTCTCATTTTCCTTCTGAAATGTGGGTCAGCAATGTTGTCAGATTCCTTCTCTCCTGTAAAACATTTTATTTTTAAATATGTGACACAGGAGCTTCCTGAAAGAACAGGTTAAAAAAAAAAGTCCTGCTGGATGGCATTTATGACTCAGAGAAGTATCATTGCCATTGACCTCACAACTCTTCTTAAATAGTCAGAGAAGGGCAACAAAATTGTCAATTAAGCTTCCGGGGAAGAGCATTCAGCCCTACTCAGCTTATGCTTGGCAGCATAACCATGCAGATCTGGCTTCTATATGAGAGGCCATGCAAACCTATAATAACGAGGGCTCAACAAATTTGAACTTCCTTTCTCAAGAGCAGATTTAGAAGCGGTTGATTTGTTATACACTTATTAAAAGGTTTTGTAGCATTGAAATGTTACTGCGGATAGTCAGCCTAATTCTCTGATTCACAAATCAGAGTTCAGGCTTCTAGAAATCTTTAAGAAGTCCTTTTCTGTTTTCATAGAGATGGTGGTTAAAGACATTTTTTTGCCTCTTCTTTTTTTTTCTGATGATGCATTCAATACTTTTCTGAGATAGCATTAATCTAAGGAAGATTTATCAGTACCAGTAACCAGTTACTAAGAAAACTGATACTATTACCCACCAACCACTTTTTAAGATTTGGTATTCAGTATAATCACTGAATACTCTAATCTAATAATAGACAAACATGGTAATTGACCGTACCTTCGCTACACTTCCCATTGGCTAATCAGGGCGATATGCAAATTAAGTGCCAACAAAGATGGCTGTTAACCGCCAACAAAGATGGCGGTTAATTTGCATATGTAGGCTCAATGCTGGGAGGCAAAAGGGGAAGGATGGAAGAAGCCACCTGCCGCTGACGGTGATCCGAAAGCCAGGTGGCAGGCAAGAGCCGGGTGGCAGGGTAAATGCAGAGAATCAGGGCCACCTTTGCCCAGCATGAACTATGAAGCTGGGAGAAGGGTGCCGGGGCACTGGGAGCAGGAACTATGCAGCCAGGAGAGGGGCACCGGGCCACTGCGAGAAGGGCGGGAACTCCCCAGGGTGGGAGTCAGGCAGCTGGGAGTGGGCGGGAACTTCTGTCACGTTGCCATGGCAACGCGGCAGAAGTTCCCGCCCTGTAGCTACTTGCTCATTCACTTACTTGCTCATTCATTCACTCATTCACTTACTCACTCATTATTCACTCACTCACTCAGCAAACCCTCTCAGGTCCCTGGCACCAGGCCAGGCACTGAAGTTGAAGCTGGATAAGACAGACCTATGTCCTCAAGATGTTAGTAATTCAGTAGGGTGAAGCAGGCACATGAACGAGGAAGTTTTATGCACAGATGCACTGTACTGGGTTTGGTGAGGGCTGTAACTAATGCCGACTTTGTTCTTTTGATAAAATGGGGGGAGCCAGGCAGCCCCAAGCCTGTAGGCCTGTGCCTAGGCCAGAAGCGGCCGGGGTCCCGGAACATGACAGAGGGTGCAGGTGGGGCTGAGGGGTCTGGCCCCACCCCCAAGTGCACAAATTTTTGTGCACCGGGCTACTAGGAAGAGGAAGAAGAAGAAGAAGAAGAAGAAGAAGAAGAAGAAGAAGAAGAAGAAGAAGAAGAAGGAGGGGAAGAAGAAGAGGAAAAAGGAGAAGAAAGGGAAGAAGAAGAGGAAAAAGGAGAAGAATAAGGAGAAGAAAGAAAGAAAAAACCCAAAGTAAATTCAATAATAAATTATTACTTGGTCTTTATATTTTACCAATCACCACACTTTGTGATTTAAATAAATACCAATTGTTCTTAGGCTAGGAAGAAAGTAATAGAAAAAAATATATAACTGAATTAAAAATCAAAGGAGAAAGTAAAAAGTCAATATAGTATAGTAGAAGGAAATAGTCAATATGTTCAATGGATTTTCTGCCAAGTCACCATCCTAAAACTGGGCTGCAACATGTGAACCTGTAAGGTGATACCTATTTAAAATATTTTCCTTCCTGGAGAAGTTGTTTCTAGTCTTACACAATAGTAGCCTGAGCCATTTGTTTCATTTGTAAATGAACTTTTACCAGGCCTAGACCTGTTCTCAAAGGGAGAGGCAGAGCAGGAGAGATGGGACAGAGGCCAATGCTGCTTGCTTGGTCTGTAAGAGAATGACTTCCCCTTCATGGAAAGAAAGCCAGTTATAATAATGCTACCTCGAGACAAACAATAGAGGCCCACTGTAGTAACTGCCAGAAACGGAATTAGGAAATCAGAAGAATAACAACAGCTGGGCTGGGTCTTGTATTGGTCACCTATTGCTCTATTTCCTTCCCAGCCAGAAGGGCTCTCTCTTCTCTCTCGGTGTAATATATGTGCACAATATCCCAAGCTCACATTTGCATCGGAGTCTGAATTCCTTAGCCAATTAGTGTTATGATGTTATCACAAGTTATTTGGAACTGAATTGCAGTAACTATTACCCAGGATGGTCTCTGCTCCCTGAGAATAGCTGTGAGGCTGAATACACCAGGAAAAAGACCTAAAAAAAATTCATCCTAGAAAATAATGACAATATGGATAGTTTATTAGAATGCTAGGGCCAGATTTAGCCCCAAATGTGTCCGTTACCTAAACTGGGAATAGTTAAATAAATTCACAAGGATGCCATACTTTAAACAAAGAAGAAAAGGCTTGGCTATCTGTCAAAAAGACCTCATGAAACTCTTCACAGAGATTGTGCAATAAATGTGTCATCAGGTGCAGGCCCAGAGAACATGCATTGAAAGGGAGTTATTAGCCTTTGTTTTTATATATAATAAAAATCTATTGTGGATATGTGTCTAATTTTTGAACACGTAAGCTCCCCTTTAAAAACAGGTCAAAGCTATATTCCAGCTGTTTCATGACCTAGTAGGAATTGTTCCATTTTCCTATATCTGTATGTGTATTCATATATGCATAGTCAGATCCAAATGGATTGATCTTGCTATATTTTATGTTGACCATTATAATGAAAGAAGATAAAAGAGTATATCTCAATAGATTTATTGTTAGCTTATTCTAAATTGTCTGCAGGTATTTTAAAAAGTTAGTTTACCTAAGAATTCCCACTATTGTAATCTCACCACTTGTTTTCATTTTTGTCTTCTATTCCATGGGGTATGTGATTCATGCAAAAAGGCCAACTCCTACGCACCATAAAACTATTGACTCAGAATAATTGTTTGTACACACACATTCTTCAGGTTTATTACTTTATCAAGAAGTTTCCTTGGGGTTTAGGGATTTCCCAAGTAGTATCTAGCCATAGGAGGTAGAAATGTTGTCACCAATAGTTCTGAGTCAGTATATTTTTAACTTGCCCGGGCCTTTCAGCTGAGTCATTTGCTCTGGGGAAGAGAAAAGAAAATGAAAGGCAAAGAGCAGAATAGTAATAGTTGAATTCTTACACACACTGGAAATAAATAAGCCCACACAGAATTTGGGCTTATCTAGGAGAAATGCAGTAGGACTATCCCCTCATTCTTTCATCCTTTAATAAAATGTGTACTGATGAAGTACCCATCTTTCAGGTTAGTAAACATTTTAGCACATGCCGATTGCATAGTATATGCTATAAGACAATATGTAAACTTCTGTCTTTTAGAGGCTGGCAAAGAAGCAGCACTCAGATCCAGTTACCATTTTTTTTTTCCATTCTGCACTATGGGATGTTGCTCTATACATTATTTCACTTATTCCTCACAATGACCTTTTGATACGAGATTACAGCACTGCCCACATTTCAGAAGAGAAAGCAGTACTGTTCCAATAGAGATTTGCTTTTCCAAGCAGCAGTGCATTTTGCTGAAGCTCAAAAGGCTACAGTGTCCAAATTACAAAAATTTTAAATAATTTACCTAAAAAGTAGGAACATGATAAAAAGCTAGGGAAACTTCCCTTTGGGGAAAGTCATCTCATCCTTTGCAGAGCGGTCTCCCTCTCAGCAAATGGATACATGCATGTAGTACTGTTGATCCTTGAGCCCCTCTTCAGACACTGTCCGAGTAACTTCTCCGCATGCAGCAGGCCCTCACTAGTGATTAATAGTCTACCTCGGGAGATCCACAGCCGCCTCTGACTTAGCTGAGGGTAAACCTGGCTGCCAGACTGGAAGTCTGGGAGTGGAGCCACCACCGGGAGCAGGGAGGTAATACTGTAGCTCTCTGTTCCTTCTTGCTCAAACGTGTCTGTAACTGCTGGAGCTGGGAACGCTCGACCCAGACCTCTAATACACAGGTGTTTTATCTTAGACAAAAACAGTAACCAAATGCAACTTCATTTTTCAGAATTATCTTCCTACCATCACCACATGCTTCCTGTTGCCTAGATAATAAAGCCAGAGCCTTTATTAATTAGACTTCGCTTGACACATCTGCCTGAGGGGAAGCAAAATGATTTGCCCCAGTACTTCCAGGCCCTGAAGAAGAACCAAAGAGATATTTGCAGTGGTTGTCAAGGATCCCAGATCCCTGGGATTGGAAACTGCCAAACAGACCCCAGCAGTGCGAGACGGCAACACTACCAACCCTGGCCCTAACCCGGGAGGCCTGAACATACCTGAGTCACTATGTCGGCCTGGATATCCCCATTCTGCCTCAGGACAGGCAAAGAGATGGGCTAGGGATGTGTAGAATGCAGTTTTATCAAGTTTGCCTCCCTAACACACCCCAGAAGAATAAGTCCCTTGAAAGAGCTATTCCTTGAGAGAGCAGAGTAAGGTGTTGCAGCACCAATGAGGATTTTAGCTTACCATTTGTGATGCTCCTTTCTCAGGAAAGCAGACAATAATTTTGTTCAAATTCTGGAACAGCCATTGGCTAATTAGGGATAGTCACTGCATTCACTCCAACCTGGAGGGCTGGCCCAGGAGAACATTATTACAATTCCAACTGAAGATTCCTTTTAATATAATTTTTAAATCTATTTTTTTTCAAATCTTGACTCTTCTGGAGATCTCTAATCATTGGTAACAACAATGACTATATAAAATAGAATTACTCTGTCATCTCTTTGCCAAATTTATATTTGAATCAAAGTGTCAATGCTGTATAAGAGGTTCATTACAAAACTAGAGGCCTGGTGCATGAAATTTGTACCTAGGTGCAGTCCCTAGGCCTGGCCAGAGATCGAAGTGTGAGCATCTGGCATGGAAGGGCAGGTCTCAGCTGAGCTCTGGGCCCTGGGAAGCACCTGGACTCCCGGGCCCCTGCGCGACCCCCTCCGCCTGAGTCACGGCGTCCAAGTCCCCATGCGGAGATGTGGTGAGCACAGCCAGATGCCGTGGGCCGGGGCACAGCATGGGCAGTGTGCTCTCTCCTGGTTGGCCTCGCAGACCAGCTCCTGCGTGAACCCATGGGGAGCTCGACCAGCCCCTGGGGTCCTGATGGCTGCGTCCTGACTCACCCGGAAGAGCCTGCATGGGTGTGGAGTAGGCTCCTCACGGGCACCCAACATGTGAGTGCAGGGGCTTCCCCAGCGTGCAAGCCCTGGTGTCCCAGGGAAGAGTAGGAGGGGGAGTGAGAGTGACCGTGGCAGACACCCCACATTCTCACCACACCTCCGTCCCCATCACCCCCAACGCTAGGTAGGTCTTAGTGTGTCACTGAAATCTGCCATGTTCTGCACTGCCCACTGGTGGTCAGTGCACATCATAGCAAGTGGTTGAACTCCCGGTTTCCGGTCAAATAACTGCCAAGAGAACAATTTGCATATTAGGCTTTTATTATATAGGACTAGAGGCCTGGTGCACAAAAATTTGTGCACTCGGGGGGGAGGGAGGGTCCCTCAGCCCGGCCTGTGCCCTGTTGCAGTCTGGGACCCCTCGGGAGATAACGACCTGCTGGCTTAGGCCTGCTCCCAGGTGGCAGAGGGCAGGCCCAATCCCTAGGTGCAGCCCCTGGTCGGGCTCAGAGCAGGGCCAATTGGGGAGTTGGGGCGCTGCCCCCTGTCATGCACAGAGCAGGGCAAATTGGGAGGTTGCAATGCCACCCTCAGTCACACTCAGGGTAGGGCCGATTGGGGGGTTGGGGCACCGCCCCATCACACTCAAGGCAGGATCGATGGGGAGGTTGCGGCGCCACCCCCTGTCACACACAGAGCAGGGCCAATCAGGGGGTTGGGGCACTGGCCCCAATCACGCACAGAGCAAGGCCCATCAGGGGGGTTGGGGCTCAGTACCCTGTCACACACAGAGCAGGGCCAATCAGGGTGTTGGGGCGCTGCCCACTGTCACGCACAGAACAGGGCCCATCAGGGGGGTTGGGGCTCCATACCCTGTCAAGCAAAGAGCAGGGCCAATCAAGGGGTTGGGGAGCTCCTCCCTGTCACGCATAGAGCAGGGCGGATCAGGGGGTTGGGGCGCGGCCACTGTCACACTCAGGGCAGAGCCGATGGGGAGGTTATGGCTCTACCCCATCACACACAGAGCAGGGCCTGTGGGGGGGGGAAGGGTTGGGGCACTGCACCCTGTCACACAGAGCCACAGGGCGATCAGGGAGTTGGGGAGCTCCCCCCTATCAGGCACAGAGCAGGGCTGATCAGGGGCTTGAGGCACCTTCCCCTGTCATGAACAGAGCAGGGCGGATAGGGAGGTTGTGGCCCCGCCTCCTGTCACACACAGAGCCGCAGGGCAATCAGGGGGTTTGGGCGCTGCCCCCTGTCACGCTGATCCTAGTGCCGGGAGGCATATTACCCTTTCACTATATAGGATAGAGGCCTGGTGCACGGGTGGGGGCCAGCTGGTTTGCCCTGAAGGGTGTCCTGGATCAGAGTGGGGGTCCCCTCTGGGGTGCCTGGCCAGCCTGGGTGAGGGGATGATGGCTGTTTGCAGCTGGCCACACACCCTTCAGGGTGGGGGTCCCCACTAGGGTGCCTGGCCAGTCTGGGTGAGGGGCTGAGGGCTGTTTTCAGGCTGGTGGGTGACTGAAGCTCCCAACTGCTCCTTTTTTTCTTTTTCTTTTTTATTCTGGGCCAGCTTTAGCTCTGGCTCCAGCTCTGAGGCCTCTGCTGCTGAAAGCAGGTATCTGGTTTATTTGGGTTCTATAAGCGAAACACTGTATCAACTCCAGCTCTGAGATCCTGGCAGGCTGAAAGCAGGTTTCTGGGGTTTTGTTTAGCTTCTATATTTGTAACAATGTTTCAAACTGCAAGCTCAGAGGCTGGCAAGGCAGGCAGGGAACGTTGGTTTCCTCCATCACTGAAGCAAGCAAGCCTCATGTTAGCTTCAAGCTGCCTGGATGCCGGCCGCCATCTTGGCTGGCAGTTAATTTGCATATCTCACTGATTAGCCAATGGGAAGGGTATCAGACGTATGGTAATTACCATGTTTCTCTTTTATTAGATAGGATTATCTTAATTCAAGCCTCATGAACAATTTCTTCAATTAGTATTCACAATTTTTTTTTAAAAAAGGAGAAAAATCAACAGGAGGGTGCCTAATAATGACATCAGTATATATGCTGGTTTTCTTTTTTCCTGTTAAATTCTATTCCCTCACAGATTTCACACACTAAAAAAGAAAGTGAATATTGAATGAGGGGAATTTTTAAATTATGTAAAATTTCTACCTACAATAGTCATGGGTGGGGAAAAGTACCTATATATATATATAAGAAGCCAGCTACCCTAACCGCCATAATGACCTAACGACTGATTGCTATGATGCCCACTGTGGGCAGCGAACCAGCCCAATCAGGGGGTGGGGCCAGCCGGCCACCCTTGAGGCCCCTCCCCACTGCCAGCCTGCCCCTGATTGGACTCTCCCACCCTGATCAAGAGCAGGGTGGCCAAAATTCCCCTCCTCTCCCCCACAACCCCACCCCCAATCAGCCCGCCCCATCATGATAGGCCCGCACCCCCTCCCCCGAGCTGCCCCATCCCTGATTGAAACCCCCACCTCAATAGGGGGTGGGGCTGGCCGGCCAATCTCCTGCAGCCCCTCCTCCTGGCTGGTCATGCCCTTGATGGGCCCCCACCATCACGATAGGCCCTCAGCCCCTCCCTCTGACCGCCTCACCCCTGATCGCACCCCCCACCCCAATAGGGAGCAGGCTGTCTGTCTGGCCAACCGCCTGAAGCCACTCCCCCCAGCCAGCCATGCTCCCTATGGGCCCTTACCACCCTGATCGGCCCACAGCCCATCCCCTCCGCCAGCCCCACCCCACCTATGGCCCTTCCCCCAGGCCACTGGCCCCTAATCAGTAACCCCCAACCCTTTTGGGGGTGGGGTCAACCCACAGCCCCTCCTCATGGCTGGCGCTGCCCCTAATTGTCCCCCCAACCCTAATTAGGGGCAAGGCCCACCAGCCAATTGCCTGTGGCCCCTTCTGCCAGCCAGCTCAGCCCTGATCAGGCCCTGATCAAGCCCCTATCGGGGCGGGCTGGCTGGCCAACCTCCCACATCTCCTCCTCCCAACAGGCCCAGCGCCGATCTGCACCTATTGGGCTGGGTCAGCCAGCCGGACCCCACTCATACATGAATTCATGCACTGGTTCTCTAGTCTAATCTAATAAAAGAGAAACATGCAAATTGATCGCACCTTCGCTACACCCCAAGCCATACCCACCAGCCAATCAGAGCGACTATATGCAAATTAATCCAATGAAGATGGCAGCTGGCAGCCACAAAGCTGGAGCAAGCAGGAGGCTTGGTTGCCCTGGCGATGGAGGAAGCCAAGCTTCCCCCCCTGCCCTGGCTGGCTGTGGCCTCCACTAAAGGCAACAAAGTTTCAATTATAGAAGATAAATTAATCCCAGATGCCTGCTCCAGCCAGCCTCCACTGGGAGCTTGGGTGGCTGGGGGCCGTAGCCAGCCTGCAAATAGCCATCATCCCCTCACCCAGGCTGGCCAGGCACCCCAGCGGGGACCCCCACCCTGAAGGGGCTGTGGCCAGCCTGCAAACAGCCATCAGCCCCTCACCCAGGCTGGCCACACCCTCATGGGGTGAGGGTCCCTGTTGGGGCTCTTGGCCAGCCTTCAAATAGCCATCAGCCCCTCACCCAGGCTGGCCAGGCACCCCAGCGGGACCACCACCCTGATCCAGGACACCCTTCAGGGCAAACCAGCCAGACACCACCCATGCACCAGGCATATAATAAAAGAGTAATATGCAAATTGACCCTAACAGCAGAACGACTGGGAATGACTGGTCACTATGACACACACTTACTACCAGGGGCCAGATGCTCAATGCAGGAGCTGCCCCCTGGTGGTCAGTGGGCTCCCACAGGGGGAGATATGCTCAGCCACAAGCCAGGCTGATGGCTGCCAGCACAGCGGTGGTGGTGGGACCTTCTCCTGCCTCCTTAGAAGCACTAAGGATGTCCGACTGCTTCTTAGGCCTGCTCCCCGCTGGCAAGTGGACATCCCCCGAGGATTCTTGGGCTGCCAGAAGGATGTCTGACTGCCAGCTTAGGCCCTATCCCCTGGGGAGTGGGCCTAAGCCGGCAGGTGGACATCCCCCAAGGAGTCCCAGACTGTGAGAGGGCACAGGCCAGGCTGTCCTCCCCAAAGTGCACAAATTTTTGTGCACTGAGCCTCTAGTACTATTATAAAACATTTTTAAGGTATCATGATTATTATTCTAAAAAGACTTGTGCTATAGAAAAGATAAATTTGTCAATCTTAGAAGCCAGTTTAATCAGCAAAATTTTTTCATTATGATTTTTAAAGAAGGTAATATGCTAGCTAGGGCTATAGCTACTCTGGACACTTCCCTAGATTTTATAGTTGAATTGGAACAGATGGAGGGATGAGGGGAGAAAATGGTTTACACTCAGCTATGCCAACCTGACCAACTGATGGTAAAGCAGAATAATCAGAAAGAACATTGGGTGTTATAAGGGCTATTGCTTCTTTAATATAATATTGGGACCAACCAGAGGAACACCAAAAATCTTGGAAGGAGACTTCAATAAAGTTCAAAATACTAGGCTAAGAGCAGTAAGAAGCTCAGGAGAGCCAAATGGAAAGAGTACAAGTTACAAAGCCTAAGAAGTTCAAGGCCTTGACCAGGTAGCTCAGTTTTTTGGAGTATAGTCCCAATGCACTAAGATTATAGGTTCGATCCCTGATCAGAGCACATATAAGAAGCAACCAATGAATGCATAGATAAGTGGAACAACAATTTGATGGTTCTGTCTCTCTTTCTTAAAATCAATAAATAAAAATTGAAAAGCAGGTAGTTCAAGAAGTCCAGTAACTATGGGGACAAGTTTGGGTGGACCTGATGGAATACCCTGAAAACCCAAATGGCCTTGACTGGACATCTCTGCGACTCCAATAGTGAGCTGCATAAGTAGCTGACTAACTCTTACTTCTTCTTAATCAATGCTCTTCTCTTTTATTCACATTTAAAAACTTCTGCTGCTTCCTTGAATGCAGGAGCCACACTGCCTGATACCCAGGTTTGTTTTCTTAAACCCCTGGGGTAAGGGAATTTGTGTACAAATATTTGTGGGATCAGAAAATGTAGTGCTATGGTTAAGAATGACCCTATGAAAATCTTTATAAAGATTTGTACACACACTGAAATGTGTATGAAAATAAGGTAACAATAGAGGCTACTGTATATCTAATCTCTTGCTCCTGATATGTAGTCTAGTTTCTACCTCGCCAGATGCTTAAATAAAATATTGATAAATTACTTTGTTTTAGTTCATGAAGTTGCATTCTCAAAGATTTTTTTTAAGCCTAGGCTTATTCTCTAGCCAATATTAGTGTCTAGAAAGGCACTTAAAACTAGAAAGTTTTAAGATTCAGAAGGATTAACTGCTGCCTCCCAACTCCCAGAAATGCAAAGTAACTTGAATGCTTGAGGTTTAAGGAAGCTTTGAGTAACTTCTGTTTAACCTTCCTGACATGCTAAAAAAGTATTTCTCAAATTCTGTTTTCAATTCATAGGGTGGACTCTTCCAACCACTCAAGCCTCTTCTGTAAACTGCTCAGTTCCCTTCCCCCTAATAAATGGAGAATGTGTTGAAAGATCCAGATTAGGTTCCAGTAGTTTTTTTCTTTCTTTTTTTTTTTTACTTAAAATTTTTTTAAAAATTAAAATCTCTTTTACTTTTCAATTACAGTCAACTTATAATATTATATTAGTTTCTCTCCCAAGGCAAAACCTTTTGCCATGTTCTCTGAGGTAGGGTCTACTGTTCTTTCTTTACTCTTCCTAATAGTTACCTCCATTTGTACTATTTATCTTCAATAGAATAAACTCACACGCTGTCTATACTGAAAGTGAAAGTCTCATTGTTGACAAATGATTTTCTGGGTGCAATAGAATTTGCTTAAGGCTAACACAAAGCTTCGAAGAGATTACTCAGTAGAGTAACATCTTACTCAGATGTTAGGATTACATGCAATAAATGTTGCCTATAGTCTAAATTATCTTTGAAATATCTTAAATCCTACACTAAGTAGAATATTTTATAATTTGTGGTATGTCCAATACGTAGCCTATAATACCGTTGGACACTGAATGAGGTGGTTGCCTTGCATACTGAAATTGTGCAAGGTCAATGTGCTTACAGTGTGACTTCTCTGTCCTGATCGTCCTATATAATAAAACCTTAACATGCGAATTGACCGAACAGCAGAATGACCAGTCACTATGATGCACACTGACCACCAGGGGGCAGACGCTCAATGAAGGAGCTGCCCCCCTGGTAGTCAGTGAGCTCCCCCACAGGGGGAGCGCTGCTCAGCCAGAAGCCAGGCTCATGGCTGGCGAGCGCAGCGGTGGTGGCGGAAGCCTCTCCCTCCTCTGTAGCAACACTAAGGACCCCAAGGGGGATGTCTGACTACCAGTTTAGGCCAACTGGGGTTCCACTGGGCCTAAGCTGGCAGACATCCCCCTTGGGAGTCCCAGACTGTGAGAAGGTGCAGGCCAGGCTGAGGGATCCCCCCCCCCCCCGACCCCCAGTGCACGAATGCTGTGCACTGGGCCTCTAGTAGAGAATAAATTAATGCTGTAAATACAGCCTAAAGCTGTAGCTTCCTTTTCAGACTACATCAATATCCAATGATAACTATGACAAATCCAAGAACTTTCCTTGGAAGAATGAATGGAACTCAGGAGCTGTGACAAAGCAATTCAACCCCAGTGTTGATTAATTCAACATTACTTCATTACAATTCCTATCAAATTTTTTCTGCGGTGAAGAAAACTCAGAATAGTATGCCTATAATATTCATAAAGCTTACCTAAAATCTCCATAATTCCAGTAAAAATAAATATTTTATTAGGTATCTCAAGTGGCTTATATTTTATAAAGACAATTAAAATAAACCAAACACTTTCCAGTAAATGTAAAAGATTCCTACTGTACTCAACAAGTTATAAATATCCTGTCTTTTTGTTCTCTAAATTATAATTTCTATTTGTTTAACATCTAATTTAGTTCTATAAATATCCACTACCATTTTGATATTTGCTTAAATGTTTCAAGTACTGACCTCTTTATCAAATTAGGTCTGTGATTAAATCAGGGGAAAATAATACACTTAAATTCTTAATATTTTTATTATTTGTCTAGAAAAACTAAACAATTAATCTTTAAATATTCTAAATCTTTTTAGAACTCTGTGGTTTTTGGTGAACATGGCAGTCAAAACTCTTCAAACCACTTACCTCAAAAATATCTTCAATGAAGCTTCTTATAAAATTTAATAAACAAGAATAATGTATTTCACAATTTTAAATTATAACTTTATTTCTTGTTTATATAGCTATATAGATGGTAATTAAGGAAGACTATTTCTATTAACCATTTATTTGCAGAAGGCTACTTAGTAATTTATCACAGAACTACTTTTAAAAATACAAAGTCTTTTAAAAATTATAAATATAGGGCAAGCTCACTGTAAAACTTTTAGATAATATAAATAGAAAATAAAAGTCATCCTTCAGAAATAGCCACTATTAATATTCTGTGCATATCCTCTAATGTTTTTTAATATATAAATAACACATACACACACACACTTATAACCCCTTCTTGCTCTGAAACTGGGATCGGTTGACACATGCTGTTTTGGAACCTGCTTTTTTCCACTTAGATATTTATCACATATCCATTATAACTCTCAACATTTGTTTGGTATTTTTTATATGAACCGTAAGCTGTATCCATTCTCTCTAATATCCATTCTCTATAATGGATATTAAGCTTGTTTCTCCTAACTGCCTTCTTTTTCTTCTTTAATTTTGATAGAAACCCAAAAGATATTTACCAGTGAACAATGACTTGGATGCTCTAAGGGAAATTTGCATTTTAAAATGAGATGTATGTATATTATATTTCTAGTAAATTTATATTCAGTTTAAATCAATAACATTAAAGAGATTGCACAACTTCCAGGGACTTCCCTAGATGTTTGCATATATAATTTCATCTAATTTATAACTCAACTCTACTATCCCTGGTTTTAGAAATAATGACTGTGACACTGAAATTGTTCCTGTAGAAGTAACATTTTTCCTGTAGAAGCAACTCATAATTTTAGTTTTCAAGGTATGTTTTTTCACTTAAATCATATTTTATACTATTTAATCATTTTATGCTCAAAAATGAGTATGAGTCCTAACCGGTTTGGCTCAGTGGATAGAGCGTCAGACTGCGGACTCAAGGGTCCCAGGTTCGATTCTGGTCAAGGGCGTGTACCTTGGTTGCGGGCACATCCCCAGTAGGAGGTGTGCAGGAGGCAGCTGATCAATGTTTCTCTCTCATCGATGTTTCTAACTCTCTATCGCTTTCCCTTCCTCTCTGTAAAAAATCAATAAAATATATTTTTAAAAAATGAGTATAAGAAATGAACCAATGTTATTTTTATTGACGCCTGACTGCAGCATGTAAGGTAGAATTCAGTTTCATTTGCTTCAATTTACAGGTGATCACCTTGAGGTTGAGGGTGGTAAGTACCTTGTCCGTGATCAAGCAATGCTGGGACAGGTAGGACACCACCTCTGTTTCCATCCTGCTTTCCGTGCAGTATTTATGTGCATTTCATCATAAAGCTTGTGTGGGAAATTGAATTTTTCAGAAAGACTATTTATCTGATTAAGAAAATCAGATAAATGCTATATATCGCCTTCATTTTCTGTTACGCAACAGAAATGTGTGACACGCTAAAAGAGAAATAAGCCCTTTACAAAACTCTAGACTGGTGACCATTTTTCTGACTTTTGTCACAACCGGCACATGGAATCTGGACTCTCATACAAAGGAAGATCACTCATCGCCAGATGTCTATGTGCTGATAGTTTAGGTCCCTTGGGATTTTATAAAGATAACAAAATAATTGCTGAGCCCTGGCTGGGTGGCTCAGTTGGTTGGAGCTTTGTCCCATGCACCAAGAGGTTGTGGGTTCGATTCCTGGTCAAGGCACATACTTAGTTTGTGGGTTCCATGCCCTGTCTCGTATGGGAGGCAACTGATCAATGTTTCTTTTTCACATCAAAACATACCCTCAGGTGAGGATTTAAAAAATTGTTGAGAATCAGGGAATTCCTATTCTGAAATTATTATACAACTGTTCTGCATGATTATACTCAGAAAAGTGAGAAAGCTGACCACTGAGCTCTGATAATTATCTTTCATTTCTTCTCATGAAAAGATACGATAACTTTTTCTGGTTGTCCAGTCTAAGTGGACTGTTCAGGCACAGATTGTATTGTGTTCTTGAGCTTCACCTAATTCCATCCTTTTCAGGCTAAGCTGTCCAACTTGTGTCACATAATTTTTCTTTTTCAACTCTGCAAATGCATATGTAATGTGGATACTTTCTGTGCCTCGCTATGCTCAGTATTTTTTATCAGTGACTGGATTCTGATGGCTATTTCAAAATCTATATACAAGGAAGACTGTCTTCTATTTTGAGTTCAAAGCTAAAACCATCCCCATGCAGACAGCCCTATGATACTTTCCAAGTAACACATTTAACCTTCTCCAGGCCATAGGCGATCAAGTATTATAATATATTACTTCATATCCATTATCTTTTATTTCCATGAAATGGAAATGAAATTAAAAACTTACTTATTGTAGCCTTGGCAGGTTTGGCTCAGCGGTTAGAGTGTCGGCCCAAGGACTAAGGGGTGTCGGGTTTGATTCCTGGTCAAGGGCAGGTACCTAGGTTGCAGGTTCGATCTCGACCCTGGTCTGGGTGGGTGTGGGAGGTAACCGATCTATGTATCTCTCACATCAATGTTTCTATCTCTCTCCCCCTCTCCCCCTCCTACCTTCCTTCCACTCTCCCTAAAAATCAATGGGAAAAAATATCCTTGGGTGAGGATTAACAAAAAACAAACAAAAATGAAACAGAACAGTTATTGTAATGTCTTACCTTATTTTGATATGTTTTATGGGCATACACGGTAAGCTTCCCTATTTTAATGCCCAGCAGAGTATCTGTGTGTGTCTCTCCAACAAGACTGAGCTTCTCATGACTCAAATTTATGGCCCCAGAAGCCAGCCCAATGCCTAACACATAGTGGTCAAGAAAAGTTTTATAAACTTTGGAGTGAATGAATAAATTGAGGATGTTCCTTTGCACTACTAAATAGTTCTCTTCCTTAAAAATGGTGGCTTAATATTGTTGTTAAAGCAAATAAAATTTTATTTGCCCTAGTGATTTTTAGGATTGATTATCCCACATATTTAGAGAATTAGTTCTTACATTTACAATATTCTACAGTAGAGTTTAATGTAAAATTGTAAATATGAAAAGCCAAATCCATAAAAGAATTCAGCAATATATAGCTAAAACTAGGCATGGTTCCCTTCAGCAAGCTTTCCTATTCAAGTCATTTCAGTAAATATATGTTTAACAAGCAATAAAACTGATGGTTATATTTACATGGCAGTCAATTTATGTTCTACAAAAGCTAAATTCCCCATCCCCAATAATACTTTATATTCCTTGACATTAGTCTGCAACAAATGGCACAATTGTGTTTTTTAAAAAAGAATGAAAGAACTCATAATAAAAACCATTCACTCTGCCAAATATGTCATTACATTTTCCCCCTGTTCAGCTGCCAGATGTATTGCATTATATTATCAAATTGATAGATCTAGTGTTATTTCTACACTTACCATTTCATAACAACAAATAGAAATATAAGGAAGCTTTGGTAACAAATCTTGCTTAATATGTATGGGAAGTAGACAGTTTGTCTAAGAGAAAAATATAACTGATGACAGATTTCATTTCAGTCTGCTAGTGCTTATTAAGATGTCTACAAACAAAAAACTATATCTGGGTACATCTCTTTCTGCAAACAAAGGAAAGTTTTAATTGCTTTAATCAGCATTAGCATTGTCTTTGTGGTGACATAGGTAAACAATTCAGGTCTAATCAGGAAATGTCTTCCAGAGGAGAATTCTTCAGCTTAGACTTTGAACCTAATAATATATTTTCTAAATAGTCATTGTTAAATAAAGTTTAGCAATGTAATACTGTGCTGATGTATATTTAAATTATTCCTAAGCCATTAATAGAAAGACTGGTGATGTTTTGTTGCTATGCCCTTATTAAGAATATCATTTCAGAAATAAAAATGGCTCCCATAAAAGAAAAAAGCAGACTGATTAATCAACCCCAAGTGCCAGCATTATGCCTTTTGTTCACCAATAATATGTTAAACATAAATAAGTCCTTGTTTCCTTCTTTTTAATTCAATTCCTCAAATACTTATTACAAGGTGAAATATCCTGTTATAAACTAAAACATTATAAAGAATAAGAGAACTCTATAACATTTAAATAAAAACTGCAGCCTGAGGTATTTGAGTGGAAGCATTTTCAAAACTCTTGGAACTTCAATATGGGATGTAAAAAAAAAGAACATTTACTAAATATAAATGTTGCTACAACCTCAATAAGGCAAAAGATACTTCAATTTGTCTTTTAGCGTAATATATATATATATATATATATATATATATATATATATATATATATATCTCCCTTGCATTCTGTAAAGACTGCAATGACACCATTTAGGAAATCAGTACTTTCCTTCATGGGTGGATAATGTAAAATGTGGTAGGAGATAGAAAATGGGCTTCAAAGTTGGGAAGCACAAGACTCAACACTTTCCTTAGTCTATCTCAGTGGTTCTCAACCTTCCTAATGCCACAACCCTTTAATACAATTCCTCATGTTGTGGTGACCCCTAACCATAAAATTATTTTCTTTGCTAATTCATAACTGTAATTTTGCTACTGTTATGAATCATAATGTAAATATCTGATATGCAGGATGTATTTAGGCGACCCCTGTGAAAGGGTCATTCGACCCCCAAAGGGGTCGCGACCCACAGGTTGAGAACTGCTGGTCTATCTCCTTTGAGTTGTGTAAGCTTGGGCAAGTCATTTACCATCTCTCCAGGTCTCAGTTGACTCATTTGTAGAATGGAGATTCATTCAATTGTCACCTGTGGACCAGGGACTGTGTTGGCATTGAAGACACATGCCTCATGAAGCTTCCGTCTACTGTAGGCATGCATAGTAAGCCAATAGTCATACACACCAACAGGGTAATTGAAGTGCACCAGGGGGCACACAGGGGAGATCCATGGTTTATTTGAGGCCTCTGTCCTCAGAAAGTATAGTTTATAATAAAAGTGGAATTGAATCAGTGATCCAAATGTTTCAGCCTGAGCCTCAGAAGCCTGAACTCCCAAAGGATGATGTTTGCAGACAAGAAATCACAGTGCCAAAGGATGAAGTACTGTCATTACTATACTTACTCTCCTTCAAGATTGTGTGACTTTGAAGATATTATTGAATCTCTCTGTGCCTCAGTTTGCTCAGATCTAAAATAAGAGCTTACCTCATAGCCTTGTTATTAATATTAAGTTAATATTTGTAAGTTCTGAGAACAGTACCTGATACATGTATGTGTCCTTATTGCTGACATTATCAATTGGTAGTCATGGCAGTCTGTCTCAGGAGACAAAATGCTGCAAAACAAAACACAAACAAACAAAAAACCCAACAACTGTAAACATTCATGGCTTATATTTTAACAAAAAAAATAGAAGTTTAAATTATGGGCATTTTTTTCCTGAGGTTGAGAGAAGGTGTGGCACTTTTCTCAGGGCTCCTCTTTCCACCTCCATATCTTGGCTGAGGATGCCATGTTTTCCTCCAAGTAGGAAAGCCATGTGGGGAGGCTCGGGTCATGATAGAAAGTAGCTGGTGAATTTGTTCTTCTCTCCTAGAATCCTACTGTGATTTCCTGCCTAGGAATTTCACAGGTATTACACACAAAGATAATTAAGAAAAGACTTTTGCTTTCAAGGAGCCTACACCCTAGTTGGGGAGAAAAAACAAAACTACAACAGCACACATTCCATGATAATGGCATTTATAAGACAATCTACATGGTGATCAGCTCTGTGAATATAAAAATCAAGTCTTATTTATCTTTATGTCCCCTAGAGCCTGATAATAATGCTCAATAAGTGTTTGCTGGATTGAATTGACTACATTAACAAGTACAAACAAATGGAGTCTGAGCAAGTAATTATCAAAAGGATGCCACAAAAAGAAATATTCACAATTGAAATTTGGGGTCCCCATCATAACTATGGTAGATATGGGGAACCCTCATCTTTCCTTGTCTGGTGAGTGAGTCGACTAGGAGCCCTTAAAGAACAATGAAAATAGGTGGTAGATATCAAGTACCATTAGCAGTTTAGAGAGTCTACCTAATACTTCAAACATTTCATACTGAAAAGATTCTTCCTATTAATGGAATGTCCTAATTTGAAAGACATGTTTTCTGTGAATGACTTCATAAGTAATTTGATTTCTAATTAGAGCAATGCTAACTATTCCTAATTTTGTACCTTAATTTATTCCTGCAAAATTAAATACTTACCCTAAAGTAAATATTATTGTGTCAGCCTTTGTGGCATCTGGGGAGGAGAGGGAGTTGTCATGTGGCACCTATCAAGCTGGAACAGAAACATTCTTTATCCAGCAAAGGGAAGGAACATCCTGCCGCCAGTATATCCTGTATGGGCTCTAGGTGGTATAGGAAGATTCTCTCTTTTGAATCCTGTTGTTTTTTACTTTGCCTTTTTTCTATACAACAAATAACTATTTTTTTCAGTTTACACACTCTGCCAAAAGCAAATGTTTATACTCTATTCTCCTTTTCTAAGATTAGATGTTTTTGAGGGGAAGGGAGAACCTAAATGGTGGTATAGGTAAACACTGGTATTCGCCACCTCCCATAGCCACATCAAAATTACAACTAAAATACAGAACAACCATCATCCAGAACTGCCTAAACTCTGGCTGACTGGAAGACCTTACAACTAGAGAAGTAAAGAAGAAACAACACCAAGACTGGTAGGAGGGGTGGAGGCCTGGAATGGGCTGATCCAACACCCACATGTGGTGGTTTTTTTGTTTTTGTTTTTAATAGGGAGGGATATCCCCAGGACCTCCATTGAGAAGTAAGGGGTCCTAGCCCTATACCAGCCCTCCATCCCAGGGTTCCAGAGCTTGGGAGAGAAGACCCTGTAACTTCAGGCTGCAAAAACCAGCAGGGTGAGTGGCTGAGTAACACCGAGGCTGCTAGGCTGCTGGAGACCCAGCAATTCCTCTTAAAGGGCCAGCACATGAACTTACATGGACTTTCTCCCTTTGAGTTCCAGAGCTGGGGTAGAGGCTTGGAGGACAGGGGAAGGCACATACAAGGAGGAACTGGATTATCTGGCATTGGGAAGATACTCAGGGTCAGCTTTCTCCCAGACTGGAATGCTCACAGGGGACATTTTTCTGCTGGGACTTCCTCCATCACAGAGCTGACTGGCACCCTTATCTGAGTTTACATAAGCATGGATTACACTGTTTGCTCCTCCATGATGATTCCATGAGACCCTGCCCCAACCAATTTGAAGTCCCACCCAAGCTATTTGCAGCAGCTTTTCCATATGAATTGCCTGTTCTGGCTCAGGCTTCAGACTTTCACTAAAATCTCTCAAACAAGCAGCAGCTAGTATCAGCATGCCCCAAATATATTAGTAAAAGGCCCAAGACCTGGCACTAGTACCAGCCTGCCTTGATTTATAGCTGGGCCTTGCCTGGGTACTTCCATGCCCAAACAAATAGCAGCTATCTGCAGACCTCTCTGTAGCTCCTGCCAGGTGGCCCCAGGCAGTAGCTGACTTTGCATCTCCCTGGAAGCTGTAGAGCCAATGCACCCAGTGGACAGCTTCAGACTATACCAAATTACAACTCTACACATCCACCAGTGACACTCTCAGCGTGCAGACTCAGAGAGCACCAAAGCCATACTGAACCAAATTCTGCTCCATATGGGGTATCTCCTGCACAGCAGCTCTTCCATTGTAGTCATAGCTTGTCTTCACAGCCAATTGGTCTGGAGGTCAATTCCTCCCAGTCATGCCAATAGCAATTAAGGCTCAATTACAACAAGACTGTGCACACAGCACACTGGGGTGCACCTAGTTAGAGTGCCTAGTTCAGGTGACTGAGCCTCAGGGTGGTCTGAGCCACTGGGCCCTACAGGACATCTACTACACAAGGCCACTCTACCAATTCCAGGAGACATAGAAGCTCTACCTAATACATAGAAACAAACAAAGGAAAGTAGCTAAAATGTGGAGACAAAGAAATAGGTCACAGATGAAAGAAATTGAAGCAAGCAAACTACTGGACAAAGAGTTCAAAATAATGGTTATAAGTATAAGTTTACTCAAGGATCTTCATGAGAGCTTCAAGGGATTTAATTAGAGTTTCAAGGGACTTAGTGAGACTTTCAAGGAACTTAGTGAGATTTCAAAGACATGAAAAAGGAGCAGTCAGAAATTAAGCACAAACTAACTGAAATAAAGAATGATTTACAGAGATTCAACAGTAGAATAGAGGATTCTGATAATCAAATCAACTATTTGGAATAAGAAGAAGCGAAAAACATCCAATCAGAAGAGCAAAAAGGAAAAAAAAATCCAAAGATATGAAGATAGTGTAAGGAGCCTCTGGGACAACTTCAAGTGTACCAATGTTCGCATTATGGGGGGTACCAGAAGGAAGAGAGAGAGCAAGATATTGAAAACCTATTTGAAGAAATAATGACAGAAAATTTCCTCTACCTGGTAAAAGAAATAGACTTACAAGTCCAGGAAGCACAGAAAGTCCCAAACAAGAGGAACCCAAAGAGGTCTACACCAAGACACATCATCATTAATATGCCATGAGCAAAAGACAAAGAGAGAATCTTAAAAGGAGAAAGAAAAAAGCAGTTAGTTACCTACAAGGGAGCATCCATATGACTGTCATCTGTTTTCTCAACAGAAAATTTGCAGGCAAGAAGGGAGTGGCAAGAAATATTTAAGGTGATGAATAGCAAGAACCTACAACCAAGATGACTCTACCCAGCAAAGCTATCATTTAGAATTGAAGGCCAGATAAAGAGCTTCACAGACAAGGAAAAGCTAAAGGAGTTTATCACCACCAAATCCGTATTACATAAAATGTTTAAGGGCAATCTTTACAAAAAAGAAGAAGGAGAAGGAGAAGGAGAAGGAGAAAGAGAAGGAGAAAGAGAAGGAGAAGAAGGGAAAAAAATTAAAAATATGAACAATAAATGGCAATAAATATATACCTATCAACAATTGAATCTAAAAAATAAATGTACAAGAAATCTAATGAGCAAAATAAAATGATGAATAAAATAGAATTAGAGGCATGGAAACATGGAACAGATTGATGAATCTCAGAGAGACAGAAGAAGGGGGGCCAGAAGAGATGAACCAAAGATCTTATATGCATACTAGAGGCCCGGTGCACAAAAATTTGTGCACTCAGGGGGTTCCCTCAGCCCAGCCTGTGCCCTCTCGCAGTCTTGGACCCCTAGGAGGATGTCCACCAAGGGGGATTGGGCCTAAGCTGGCAGTCAGACATCCCTCTGGCAACCTGGGAACCCTCGGGGGATGCCCACTTGCCAGTGGGGAGTAGGCCTATGCTGCAGTTGGACATCCTTAGTGCTGCTGAGGAGGCAGGAGAGGCTCCCACCACCACCGCTGTACTGGCAGCCATCAGCCTGACTTGTGGCTGAGCAGAGGTCCTCCCATGTGAGAGTGACTTGACCACCAGGGGGCATCTCCTGCATTGAGCATCTTCCCCCTGGTGGTCAGTGTGTGTCATAGTGACCAGTCATTCCCAGTAGTTCTGCTGTTAGGGTCAATTTGCATATTACCCTTTTATTATATAGGATAGAGGCCTGGTGCATGGGTGGGGGCTGGCTGGTTTGCCCTGAAGGGTGTCCTGGATCAGGGTGGGGGTCCCACTGGGGTGCCTGGCCAGCCTGGATGAGGGGCTGAGGGCTGTTTGCAGGCTGGCCACACACCCTTCAGGGTGGGGGTCCCCACTGGGGTGTCCGGCCAGCCTGGGTGAGGGGCTGATGGCTGTTTGCAGGCTGGCCAAGCCCCCCAGTGGGGACCCTCACCCAATGGGGATGTGACCAGCTTGGGTGAGGGGCTGAGGGCTGTTTGCAGGCTAGTCAAGCCCTCCAGTGGGGACCTGCCGCCCATGTGAGTGGGGACAGCCTGGGTAATGGGCTGAGGGCTGTTTTCAGGCTGTCCACGGCCTCTTCAGGGTGGGGGGCCCTACTGGGGTGCCTGACCAGCCTGGTTGAGGGGCTGATGGTGTTTTGAGGCTGGCCATGTCCACGGGCTGGAAGCAGGTATCTGGGATTTATTTATCTTCTATAATTGAAACTTTGTAGCTTTGAGTGGAGCTCAGGGCTGGCCAGGGCAGGCGGGAACCTTGACTTCCTCCATTGCCAGGGCAACCCAAGCCTCCTGCTGCTCCAGCTCTGTGGCTGCCCCCATTTTGTGACAGAGTGAGGGAGTGATGGCTAATTTTCATATTACTCTTTTTTTAGATAGGATGTGTATTACCTATGGCACAGATAATAGGATGGTGAAGGCCTGGGGTGGGCTAGGGTCTGGGTGGAGGGGAGCAATGGGAGAAAAAAGAGGGGTATCTGTAATACTGTCAACAATAAAGATATTTTTAAAAAGATTGGATGTTTTTAATATATTGAGGATTCAGGTTATTATGCAAATAAATGTGTTGATAGAGTTCAGATCAATGCCTTATCTAGTATCTTGAGTTGTTCTGAATATTTTAGAACCTTGTTTTTCAAATGGTGGTTTTTGGACCAGGTACATCAACATTTCCTTGAAACTTAATGGAAATGCAGAACCTCAAGCCCTACTGCAGGCCTACTGAATTAAAGTCTGCATTTTTAAAATATATTTCATTGATTTTTTACTGAGAGGAAGGGAGAGGGATAGTTAGAAACATCGGTAAGAGAGAAACATAGATCAGCTGCCTCCTACAGACCCCCCCACTGGGGATGTGCCTGCAATCAAGGCACATGCCCTTGACCAGAATAGAACTTGGGACCCTTCAATTCGCAGGCTGACGCTCTATCCACTGAGCCAAACCAGTTAGGGATAGGGTCTGCATTTTAACAAGAATCCAGGTGATTTGCGTGCACATTATAGTTTTAAAATCACTGTTCTAGGCACATCTTTGGAAGATCTATTGGGTAAAATACCCCTGAGAACACAGTCAGACTGACCAATACTTAAGTCACCTGTTGATTATGTGTATCAGATGGCCACCCTTGACCTAAGAAGCTCCAAGCGTTTTAGTTATAAAAGAAGATCGTTTTACCAAATGGATTTTTTTTTTTTTTTTTTTTTTTGGTAACAACAGTACCAATCTCTCTTCTTGCTGAATAAAGAGAGGGGAAGATGAAGTTCATTCTTGATTTGGAGTTGTTATAGAACATCATAAGCACGCAAGAGATGGCAGAGACGGCTGCTGTGCTTATCTGTTGATGGACACCGTCAGAGGAATGCAGGAGCTAGCATTTACATATAGAGGAAAGGGCAAGCTTTTTCCTTCATAACTATTTGCCAACCAGGAAGTCAGAGAATTCTGAAGGAGACATGTCAGGAGGATAGCATCAACAACCATGAGGAAAGTATTGCCGATATTTCACTTTGTGATTTTTAAAAAATAATCCACTATATTATGTGCATTAAGCTGTTGAGAACTTTCTATTAAAATATTTATATTTCCAGCTTCTGTTGAATAAAATTATATTATTTCTTTTGGTGCTATTGTCTCTTGTACATCTTTTGCCTGTTATCAGTCACAATCAGTCCTAAATTATTCTGTCAAGTGAGAATCTAGGAACTTTACAGCTGCCAGTTCGGGATGATTTTCCATATTGTGTGAAAATGCCAAGGAATGACCTGTCAGTCTGTATTTGTGACAAGAGTCCTATTCATGGTGCTCAATGGTTTGTAGAGTGTATCTTTGAAGAATTATTTTTATATGGTTCAGTACATCTCAATATCCCAGATAATAATTATCTTGAATCCTGGGCCCAAATAAAAATAGAGGAATGAAATTGAAGTGGTCTCTTTAGTTAGTAATTATATGAGAATATGTTGGGGAAATTTTTTCATCTCATTTTTGTCTGAGTCTGTTCAAATCTCAGTTGTAATCAGGTGCAATTTTTGTGCATATGTAAGCCTAGTCATTTGTGATCCTATAACATAACAGTACTGCAATATTAGAGTGCCTCCTCCTGTTACAATAATGAAAGGAGTTTTAGGGATAAAATAGGTAGGTTTAGGGAGTTTTAGGAATAAAGAAGGTCCATGGGGAAGGAATGCATAGGTGAAGGCTTGGAGCCACCAGAAGACATACATTCACAGAGAATAGAAAGATGCCACAGGATAAGGGGAGAGGAAGGCACCCATTCACAGAAGATAGGGAAAAGCCACAGAGTATGGGGAAAAAGGAAACAAACTTTCACAGGGGATAGAGAAATGCTGACAAATGGCAGAAAGAGAAAAACAGATTTTCGCAGGCGATAGAGAAATGTTACAAGATAAGGGGGAGAGAAAGAGGGGGCACCACATGGGGTTCGGGCTTTGAAGTTGATATTCTACAAAAGGAGTGACGAATTAGAAGGCAGTATCAAGAGACAAAGAACTACAGCCTTAATAAACCTTAGCAAAAAAGGGGCTTTGTGGGTTACCCCCTTGGGATCTCCTCCCTACATGGAAGTCTGTATTTGCTGCCAATAAATTTCCACCCTTTTCATCTACCACCTTTGTCCACGGCTTCATCTTCGCATCCATCTGGACAAGGGCCCAGGAAAGAAATCACCCTTGCATCCTGCTCAGGAAAAGAAACTGAATCAGTAACTCATATAAAATCATACTGAGAAATGAATGAAGATCTGTGGAAGATGTCAAAATTATTTCCCAAACTCCAGGAAACTCTCTTAAAATTAGAATGAAGCTTTTGAAGGGGTGTGGTAAATTGCTTGTATTTATTTTTTGGATACTTTTTTTTTTTATTATTTTGAACAAAGGTTAAAAACAGTAGGGCTAGGAGGTAATAAGTGATCTGTTTGATTGAGGACCTCTGCTGGCAGGCATGAGCCAAAAATACACACAAAAAACACAAACTGCTTTCTTGATAGCTTTGGGCCTGGCCTCAAGGGTTAGGTCTCCATTCCTTGCCTGAGCATGCTGGAAGCATGAGGTTGCAGTTATAGGTAATAATAAGCATAGCTGACACTTTGAGTGCTTAGTATGTGTATAAACCCATGTAATCTGCTTATAATAAACCTCCATGCCAGGAACTGTTGTCAGCACTCTACAGAAATATCAGCTTATTCCATCCTTTTAACAAAACAATGCCCATTTTACTGATGAAGAGACAAGTACAAAGAGTTAAGAAACTTGCCCCAGGTTATACGGCCGATAAGCGACAAAGCCCAGATGTAACTCCAGGCACCTGGCTACAGAGTGCGCTCTCGGAACTGCTCAGCTGCATGATGCATTAGGCAACACAGTGCCAAAGCAGAGTGCTTCCACCACGCATGCACTGTGTCTCATTTAATCCTCGCAGCAAGCCAGAGATATAGATTGTATTATTATAACCCCCTTTTACAGATGAGAACTATTTGATGGACACAGATTTTAAAGAGAGCTATGAATTGGTAAAATATGACTCTAAATCTCATGTTCTTAACCAATTTGCTAGATTTCAAAATCCGGGAGGCTACAACGAAGATGCCTTTTTATTAAGACTAAACATTGATTATCCTATATAATAAAGAGTAATATGCATCACACCCTTACACCATTACGCCATAACGGCTCAGACACTCAACACTGGGGAGAAAGGAATGGGGACCAGCCAGGCTGCAGCCTGCGAGAGGGACAAGCCACCAGTCCCACAGTTGCAGGCACCTGCAGCTGTGGCCCAGGCGAAGCCAACCCGGGTCCTGTGTGCCTGCAGTCGGCCATTGGGAGGGAAGCCTGGGTCCTGGGTATAGGGCAAGGCAGAGGCAGTTAGGGGTAATCAGGCTGGTAGGGGAGCAGTTAGGAGCAATCAGGCAGGCAGGCAGAGGTGGTTAGGGATGATCAGGCAGGCAGGAGGGGGGTTAGGGGTGATCAGGCAGCCAGGCAGGTGAGCAGCTAGGAGCCAGCAGTCCCGAATTGTGAGAGGCAGTCGGACATCCCCAGAGGGGTCCCGGATTGGAGAGAGTGCAGGCCAGGCTGAGAGACACCCCCCCTCCACCCCCAGTGCACAGAATTTCATGCACCAGGCCTCTAGTGAAGACTGAAAAAAATAGAGAAGCCCTGGTTAATGTCGCTCAGGGGCTAGTACTTCAGCCAGCACACCAAAGGGTCATGAGTTCTATTCCTGGTCAAGGGCATGTACCTCGGTTGTGGGTTCATTCCTCAGTCCGGTTAGGGCACATGCAGGAGGCAACCAATAGATATGTCTTGCTCACATTGATCTCTCTCTCTCTCTCTCACTTTCTCTCTCCCCACCTCTCTCTACATCACACTCTCTAAAAATCAATGAAAAAAATAGCCTTGGATGAGGATTAACAAAAACAACCAAAAAAAAAAATGGATGAGAATGATAATTAGTTTTGAAGTTATTAGTTATCAGAGGTGAAGCCTGCTTCCTTTCCTAGATAGAGGGTGGAATCTAATCTGTGCACCATTGCAGATAAGCCCCTTCAGGTTTGGAGCGCTGTTATCCTTTTCTGTCTCCTTCACACTTCAAGATCAGCATGCTTCTATATTTCCCACCAGAATGCTCTGGGATGCACTGTCCACTGCCCAGAAACGTTCTCACTCCTATGGCCACCTCCTCAGCCATTGTCCTCCTTTCTGGGAACATTATGGTAAGACTCAGTTCAGAGCTCACTTCCATCAGAGCATCACTTCACTCTTTATGAAGTGCCTGTGCCCCTTTTCTGGCATCCCGTGCTATCTTTTCTTCATTTCTAGGCATTGTAACTCTCTACTGCGTATCTGCTTACCCAACAAGAGCATGCCCTTCTTAAAGGCAAGGACTTTGTTTTGCTTCTGTTTGTGTCCCCAGCACCTCACATTGGGCTTGAGAGATAGTAGGCTCTCAATAAGTTATTACTACTATTTAACAGGTTCATATTAAATGAACCTGTTAAAGTTTAAAACTTTCAGGGTTTGAAGTGTAATTGAAAGATGCATTTTGTATCAATAAGTATTTTCAACACATCTGCTTTTACACAGACCTAGTGTCCTTCCTTGTATTAGTGAATAAAACGTTGTCAGTGATGCCTAAGCCATAGGGATCTCATGATACTATGACTTCAGGGGGCCAATAATTAAAAGTACATTAATATACTAGCAAAAAACAAACACAACAAAAACCTTATGGGGAGGTTCTAAGAGCCTCCACTGAGAATCACAGCTTGGTTTTCCATTTCCAGAAGACAGATCAAGAACAAATCCACGATTTAGAAGCATTTGGGGGGTGGAGAGAATGAGTAACGGGTCCTTTGTGTAATCTTAATATTGAGTAGAAATAGAAGAAAAGAGGGCAGTACACTGAAGTTTCTTATACCACGACAATGAAGTTACACAGAATTCATTAACCTAAGACACTATGAAAGGGATTTTTTTCAGTTTTAGTAACATTTTTACTTTGGAATAATTTTGTATTTACAGAACAGTTGCAAAGCTAGTACTGAGCATTCATATATATTCCTCACCCAGTAACCCCCAATTCTATTATCTTACATGACCATGGTGCACTTCTCAAAACTGAGAAACCAACATTAGTCCATTACTACTAACTACACTCCATAGTCTACTTTTATTCCACTAGTTCTTCCATAACCTATTCTTTTCTGTTCCAGGATTCCATTTAGGATGTCACCTTACATTTATCATGTCTTCTTAGCTTCCTCTTCACTGTGGCAATGCCTCGGATTTTTGTTTTTTATAAACTTGAAGCTATTTAGTAACTTCTGGCTTGACTGAAAGTTCAACAAGATTCTAGCAAAAGAGTAATTATCTAGTTAAAGATTGTAATTTTTGTTATTCTTTTCTGAAATATCACAAGCTCTGACAGATTCAGTCCTTACCCCACTCCCAGATTTCCTGAGCTAACCAACTCCTTGCACTGAGTGACTTTTTAATTATTGGCCCCCTGAAGTCATAGTATCATGAGATCCCTATGGCTTAGGCATCACTGACAACGTTTTATTCACTAATACAAGGAAGGACACTAGGTCTGTGTAAAAGCAGATGTGTTGAAAATACTTATTGATACAAAATGCATCTTTCAATTACACTTCAAACCCTGAAAGTTTTAAACTTTAACAGGTTCGTTTAAGAGGTGCCTAATAAAGTGGGAAGCACTGGCTTTGGAAGCAGAAACTCCCCATACATTTTCCAACTCTGCCACTTAACACCTGTGTGGTTTCAATCCTGGCACGTAAGCTCAATAATGCTATGTATATCCATCTGTAATTATAAAACTAAAATGTGACAATATGTGTAGAGAATTTCTTTGACCTCTATAACTTGGAACACAAATTATTTTTGTCACCATTAATCCTAACCTAAGTAAAAACACTTAAAAACTGAAAGGTCTCTTGTGTTATAATTTTCTATTTCAAATTTCTCTTCTTGGCTATATCTGATTTTGGAATAGCCATGAAAACTATTTCGGTTCCCATAACAAAATATTAACAGCCTACCACTATTAATGAATCCTTACAATGTGTCAAACATTTATAGAACATTCACTGCAAGCCTAGCACAAAGGCATGATTCCAACCTTAAAGGTGGAAAACTGACGCCCAGAGAGTTTATATGACTTACCCAAGATCACCCAACAAGGATGCAGAGGAACCATATCAACTCAGGGAGCCTGGTTGAAGCACACCAGCTTCTAACCACAAAGCTATAATACCTTTTACAAAGCTTCTCCAAAGGTGCAACAAGTCACAGAGAATGAATGAGATGATGCTCTTACACCAACCTGGGAAAGCATCAGCTGGAATCGGTATCACTCAGGCTCAGTATCTTGATCACAAGCTGAGGACAATGGTCTGTCTCCTCAGCTATGTCTCTCATCCTATATAATAAAGAGGTAATATGCAAATTGACCACCATGCCCTCGCACAAGATGGCCACCCCCATGTGGTCAAAGATGGCTGCCAAAAGATGGCCGGCAGGGGAGGCCAGTTGTGGGTGATCAGGTCTTCAGGGGAGGGCAGTTGGGGATGACCAGGCCTGCAGGGGAGGGCAGTTGGGGTGAGCAGGCCTGCAGGGAAGAGCAGTTGGGGGCAATTGGGCAGGCAGGGGAGCAGTTAGGTGTCAATCAGGCTGGCAGGGGAGTGGTTAGGTGGTGATAAGGCTGGCAGGCAGAAGCGGTTAGGGACAATCAGGCAGGCAGGCAGGTGGGAGCCAGCAGTCCCTGATTGTGAGAGGGATGTCGGACTGCCAGTTTAGGCCACAGGGATTGGGCCTAAACTGGCAGTCGGACATCCCTCGAGGGGTCCCAGATTGGAGAGGTTGCAGGCTGGGCTGAGGAACACCCCCCCCAGTGCACAAATTTTGTGCACCAGGCCTCTAGTTAAATATGAAATTACTACTTTCCCCCCTTCCAGATCCTTAATGGCCAACACTTTTCTTACATGGTCTTTCATGTCTTCATATATCTTAGGATCTAAAGAACCTCAAAACTATAACAAACTGAAACAAATAAGCATTAATCCTAAATAAATGTATTTTTTATGTTGGGGAAGGATGAAGTATTTTGACCATTTAAAAAAAATGTGGACAGTGAAGCTTATGAAGCTGACTCAGAAATAATCCATTTCCCCTGAGATTCTATGTGGCTTCCCCAGGAGTATATTTCAGGATGGCTGAAGTCTAAAGAATTGTGCAGCATGAAGCCAGCCTAGAGTTCATGATATGTATGGAGTCATCCCCAGTCCTGCTTGTAACCATTGGACAGTCCCTAGAATGACACAAATCTCTCAATGAGGAACAGATGTTATCTAATTGATGCAGTAAATGGAGAAATAAGCTTCTTTCCAAGTTGGTTAGCAATTAATAACTGGCATGCTCTTACTTTTGCATTCTTGTTCTTTTTCATATTTTCCCAATGTTGCCTCTTCAATGCCAATTCAAAGTGGTAGCACAATAAACTTCAGATATGCTTTGACCTACATTGTATCCATTAAAGAAAGCTCACAACCAGGGATTCCATTTTATAGCATGATTTATTAGCTTTTTTAATTAGAAAGAAATCTGATATGTAACTTACAATACCCACTTGGAGTAAAGCTAGAGTCATTATAATAGTTCCTTTCTCTACCACATCATTTCCCTAGGAACCCCTCATCTCAAACTCTTCCCAAATATCTCTAAGAGTTCCCAGGGGACATTTCATATGAACATCACTTTCTAATCCTTCTGTTTACTTGTTACTGGGCAGTGGCCATTTTCTTCGTGTGCTCCTTTCTAGTGCATGACTTCCTTCTCAGCTGATGCTCTCTCAAGGCAACTTCACTGTTGCTGATGCCAATCAGCATCTGGGCTAGGATGGCTTTTCCCAAGTCTGCCAGCCCTATTGCGTTCTGTGCTGCTGAGTCCTTTTCCTATCCATTTCCCAAGGAGACTTTAGCAAAGCTAGTCTTCAAGCACGTGCTTGTTCTTATGTTATAGATGTACCTTCTCCGTTCTTATCAATGCGTGCACAGTGCTATGATCAGACACTCTCTCCTTCCACCCGATCCCACTACCCCATTTCTTCCCTGAGTCAAAGTCATTTCCAGGTAAGCTCCTCATTGACATGGACCAGGGCAGGTCTTTCCTCACAATGTTCCAGATGTGCCAGATTTGTTGAATCCTAGAGTGAACTCCATTCACGCTTCAGTTTTCTGTGTCTTTATCTAAAGAGGCCAAGTTTCCATAACACTGGTAATGCAACAGTCATAATGAAAATGTATTTCCTTATTATGTAAGGGCTGCTTATGAAATCCCAGTACATTTCTCACAGCCAGATTAAACATTTTATTGCCTTTATTTTTCATCAAGTATGCAAATTCTTTTGAGCAGGTTTCATTTTTTATTTAAAACAATTTTTCATGAAAAACTAAATCATTTACAGCCATATGGTCTCATGACAATGCATAGTTAAGAAAAACTCAGTGAATTTTATACAGGAATGCTCTTTGATTTCCTTTCAAGTGAAAGAAACACACTTCCTAGCCATAGAGTGAGATGCTTTAAGAAAGAACTCTAACTGCCAATAAACATGCTATGTGGGTACTTGCCAAAGAGTAAAGATGTAGGTGAATACCACCCCCTTCCTTTTATAGAAAGATAGTTTGGTCCCTACCAGAAAGAGTCAAGCCCTAACCGGTTTGGCTCAGTGGATAGAGCGTCAGCCTGTGGATTGAAAGGTCCCAGGTTCTATTCCGGTCAAGGACATGTACCTTGGTTGCAGGCACATCCCCAGTAGGAGGTGTGCAGGAGGCAGCTGATCAATGTTTCTCTCTCATTGATGCTTCTAACTCTCTATCTCTCTCCCTTCCCCTCAGTAAAAAATCAATAAAATATATTTTTTTAAAAAAGAAAGTGTCAGAATGATGGAGTCCCGTATGTTATTTTGAGCAAGGGAAGAGACAGGGTAAAGCAAGAACCAATAGCACTGACACGCGATCTGTATTCTACACTGACATATACTATGTGGTTTCTCTCCTGGATGCAAGAAATTCAGGCAAAACTACAGGAACTGCCAATAATAAAAATAGCTGCCATCGAGTGAGAACCTACTATGTCCTCAGCATTGTAATATGAGCTATATGTTTATCAACTCATTTACACTTCGTCACAGTACTCAAAAAAAACCCCACATATTTACATTCCTACTTACAGACAAGGAAACCAAGGCTCACAGGGAAGAAGTGAATTTCTGTGGGCCTGTAGTTAGAAATGGCAGTGCTGGGACCTAAGCTCAAAGCCCACACTCTTCCCACAATTCTATGGCACCTTTCTAAATAAACAAATGAATAAGTAAACAAACAAACTGAGCTGTTGGGTATTCTTTGTTCTGGCCACCTTGCACCTAGAATACTCAAATGATCAGAAAGCATGTACCAAGCATCCAGAAAGCAATGTGGTATTGTCTTCAGGAACACTGATTTGAGACACCAAGGCTTGAGTTTTAATTCCAGGACTGTCCTTTATTAACTGTGTCCTTAAGAAACTATTTAACCTCTCTATGTATTTATTTCCTCATCTGAAAATGAGGACAACAATTCTATTCTCAAAATGACCTTTCAAAGAATTAAATCATGTGATGTATATATCACAGGGTTTTATTCTTTTGAGATAATATTAATATTTATAGCTACTGGAGCTCACGTGCATGGCCAGAGTATTTTCTCAATATCCTCTTAGCTGTTTATGTGTGCCCCATCTCTGTCTCACCTCATGTTCTCCACATGGAACCTCCTCATGACCTCTTCTTCCTTCTCTCTGTGAGAATACTCTGCTTCCAGCCCCAGCCCCCCTCAGCTAGTAACCTCCCTGACTTCTCAAGTGGCACTATGGTTTGTGCTAGAATCGGAAAACAAATAGCTTCTCCCCCAATTTTGGGCCACACTTTATTATATGGAGTCTCCAAAGCAGGCTTTTGTTTCCTGCTCAGAACACAATTTCTTTCATAAGTACAACTTCTGCACATATTCTTTAGAAACCTTCTCTTCTTTGGCCCACAGAACCAGTTTCCCCAGCTAGCTGAAGTCAGATACCATGTATTCCCCAGCATCGTCCATTTCTTCCTCCCCTCGTCACCTTCCTTCTCCCCATCTCCATCACTCTGCCTTCAGCCAAAGTACAAAAGTGCTCTTCCATATTCACTTCCACAAGAAGATACCTAGAAGAATGTCACTAGCTCATACATTTTACCAAAGTCTAGACTCTGAATCCCATTTTGGCTCAAATCAGTCTGATGAGGAAATTTCATAGTACAGTGTCTATTATATGCATGTTTTTCAAAGTGCCAGTGGAATGCCACCTTTTATAAACATCTAATGTGTCTCAGTTCTCCCCAAGTCCCTATTATAGCCTTTAAGACCCTAATTCCCCAAGCTGGGAGCAGTCTCTTCTGTTCCCTGGAATGTGTTGTCTTCCTAAATCAGAGCTTTGTTCACGCTGCTTCCTCCCGCTGACACTTGGCTTCTGATCTTGGCTATCTTATTAACTTGCTGGGCAACCTCATATAAGCCACTTCAAGTCTCTGAGCCACAATGTCTTCATATTTATTAGAGGGAATTGGGTGGTGAGGAAATCTCTCAATTTTCCTCCAGATCAAATATTCTATGAATCTATGAATATTCAGAAGGGAGAGATATGTTAGCATAATTCCAGACTCAGGGAAAAGGAAAGGTAATTGACATTTATGAAGAAGCTACCACTTTCTAATGCTTTGTTTTGACCTAGCAAGAAAAAAAGCATGCTTCACTTATAGAACTTCCCCAATTGCAGGTATTGTAAGGAAGGAAAATGTAATCACTGTAGGAAGTAAAGGTAGATGGTAAAAATATTGCCTTTAAAATATTGTTTAGTAAATGCATGTGAGTCAATAAAAAACCATTTCTCTTATAACTTCCAACCCTACCATCATTATCCTTGACTGTAGTTTTGACAAATTGACCCTCCTTTTTTAAATAATTCTGTAACCTTATGTGTTTACTCTGCATGCCTTCTGAAGATCATTCTAAACTTTTCAAATTCTTTGATATTCCTTTTCCACTAAGATTAGGAGATCCTAATTATTTTCAACTAATTTTCACATGTCTTTCTTAAGTATATTGTTTTTTTCCTCATAGATTTCCCTCACTTCCTTAATAATGTCAGTTTTCAGGAAGGAGTTAGCCAATGTGGTTTGTGAATTGAGAAATCTGGTAAAGAAGGAAGGGATAAGAGAGAATATGGAGTCAGCCCTAGGGAAATCCATGCCCTGATAGGGGCCAATTATCACAACTTAGGTCTATAGAGCTAATGAAAACATAGTGAAAGGACTCACTAATCAGGGACAGTTAGATCAGGGTCAAATTCAACAGTGTGGGCAGATGTCATGTTCAAGGTCAGGAGCAGAATAGAGATGGAAAACCTCAAGTTTCCACTCACATCAGGGAAAGAGAAGCCAGAAAGTGACTGAATGGAGAAGATGCAGAAACATAGCAAAATGGGACAAAAACAGGGAACTGAGTCTGGTACAGATGTTGTGGATCCTATCTTCAAACAAACAGAAACCACAAGCTCTTCTTCAATGCTCCCCGTCATCATAGAGGTATTGTCAGAGTCTTTTTGTTCCAACTCTGATGCATGTGAAGAAATACATATTGTACCACATATCAGCTAAAAATAACAGAAAATAAATACAGAAATTATTTCTTTTATTTTCCCCATACAAACATTTTCTTTTTAAAAAATTGAGTAGCAGACATTGATATAAATGAGATTATTTAATTCAGCCATAACATGGAAAGGATAATAGTTCTATTAATATTGTTCATTTTAAATTCAGTATTTAATTCTGACTTTTGAAGCGTTAAATGCAAATTTAGACCCCTAACAACAATAGTAATTTTTCAATTACATATGCAAACATGAAATAAAACTCTCAGTCTGGTGACAGAATTGTGAAACCTACCTCCCTTCACATAAGATTTACTCTAGGGCAGCTTATTCCTCACTTAATAATCCTGCTTTACTCAGTGTAGAGAAGATGGGATAACTATAACTAGGAACACACTGTATTCTTATCTACAAAAAAAAAAAATTCTGGCTAGGTTCATGAGTTCTTATTCTAGGTTCTTGAGACCCACCATAGGATGCTGGTTTGCTAGGAAAGGTGAATTTGACCACTGACTCATGTTAGCAAATCAACTAGAATGAATTCAATCGAAATCACTTCTACCTTTGTGTGTGTGTGTGTGTGTGTGTGTGATTGAGGTGCCCACAATGTTCCTATGGGTGAGGGCATAGAAATCTGAGTGTATTTGTTCTTTGAAGGATCAATTTCAGATGAGTTAAAGCTGTTCTTTCAGAAAAATTATGGTCCTTTCAAGACATGCACCTTTACACCACTACAGTGAATTTTCATTGCTTGAGCAAGGATACTTGTGAAGTTCTAAATTTTCAAAGCTTTATCGAATTTGCTACTTGAACAGTTGGTAAGAGATGTGTGCCTTTATTTAATTCATAGCTCAGAAGATGGGCACTTGAGGCCCTCATGGGCAAATTCAGCTATAATTTGACTGGGATGAACTATTTGTGGGAAGCTCAGCAGAGATCCTGTTTTTTTTTTTTTTTTTTTTAGAAGATAGCAGTGTATAAAGTGGGTAGGCAGGGTGGCAACAGGGTAAAGCATTTGAGAATCATCTTGAGTGCTTTTGCAAATTATACTGATTGCTAAAAATCCTTACAACCTTGCTCTTTTCTCATTCTCTCACTTCCCAACCCACAGTAACCATAACTCCCCAAGTTAAGAATCAAATCTTCCAGAATGACTGTTATTGATAAAATAAAATCCTCTTCCTCAGGTTTTTTGAGGCCATTAGAGGCCCAGGGCATTGAAAATATTGTGGTCCTTACTTATATTATTTCAAAATTAAAATAGTTTGTCTATTCTAGATAAAAATGACTCTGCTCAGAATGACAGAATTACATGTCTGCAAAAATTAAAACAGTATTTTTCTAGATTTTTTTCTCTATATTCCCTCCCTCTTCCTCCTATGCTTTGCCTATTGAATTATCCAGCACCGGTTGGGGCAGAAATATTTGAGGACCATTGATCTAAGAGATGTTAACTTTCTATACCTCCAAAAATTCTCTAAATGCTATTACTGACCTAGGTGAGGGCATCTGAAAGTAATATACTTGGACCATATTACCTTATTTTCTGGAAAAATGCCTTTGCTGAATTATGATTTAATTTTATGCCCTCAGCTTTTATAAAAGGTCATTTTTGAAGAATAGTCATTCATCCATTTGGAGAGCCATTCTGTATCTTTTGCAAAAGCTAGTGAAAGACTTTGAACATCATATAACCTAAAGTCTCTTATATGAGCATTCATGAGACACATTTTTCCCTTATAATTTAGTGACAGGAAAATTTTTTTTTTCTCTCCAGTTTGTATTCTGCTTTTGAGGGAGCATTTAAACTATATAATTCAAAGTGTTTTCCATTTTATTCATTAAAAAGTACAAAATTATTTTAATTTATTTATCATCATGACTCGTTCACCCTCCCAAAGGAAAATGTTTCCCTGGGCTTAGGGTAAAATATCATTTTGCCTCTTTGGAGCAATAGTTTTGTTTCCATCTGAAGGACACTGCATGTTAGCCCATCATGTGTCCCTCTTCATGTTACCTGCAAGAAAGACTGAAGCCAATTCTGTGCTCCCATCTTCAATCAGTGCATAAGGCTTAATGGGGTGCACTTCGTTAATGATCTCTGCTAAATCCACCTTACTCCCCCATCCCTCCTTTGTTATTCCACATTTCTCCTACTTAGGTCTGTTTTAGGACATCAAACCATATTGTTAATATCTTTGTAAGACACTTTTATATCCCCCTTTATATTGCTTAAAGGAAAATGAGTGAATGGATAAATAATTTTGAAGTTATCTCAGATTTTTGTTACATTTATTCTCCTTAGAATTATTTCTGAAATTTTCATTCTTATGTTCCCATTTTAAAATCATGATTCCTTTCTGAAAGTAAGGCTTGGTAAAATGATATTTAAATATATTTTGATAAAATAATAATAGCACTAATAGTAGAGTTAAAAGTTATAAAAGAAAAAGAGAGGCAAAGATTTCTGTTTGGTAAGTAGGAGGCTGAGAGAATGATAAAAGCATGTGGCTTAAGCTTGAGAGAATTTGTGAAAAAATATGGAGGACACACAAAGCATGACTAATTTTTATTGATGAGACATTCTCCAGTTCTCTTTCCCTCCTGATTTCCTCTTTGTCTTAGTTATTTTTTCTTCCAGATACAATTTCTTTGTTAAGATCTCTACATTTACTACTCCATTTATTCTTTCTTCAATATCTTACTTGGTATTACAAATACTCTCAGCTATGACATACTCAGCTTTAAATCAAGGAAATGTAGATAATGCAATAAAACTCCATGGAGGCTACATAGCTAAACTTCAATTCTCCTTGGAAATACATATCTGGTACAGTTAGCCAAGACAAACTCAGTTTACTGTGAGGAAATTGTTCTTATAACCACATGTGAAGAAGTGAATGTGGGCATAACACTGACAGCACCTGAATTTTAGTGTGAATATGTACAAATTAATAAGATTAATAAAAGTAGTAATTAATAGAAACATATAAATGGTGTAGGGGAGGGAAAGATACAGCTCTGAGGATCAGTGGACGTAATCAATAATCTGTTAGGGCTAAATGTTTCGTAGTGTTTATATCGCTAATTTATGGCTTCCTTCAGAAACACTAGAGTAGCTTTTCCTCCAGCATTTTGAGTGTTATCATACATACCAGTGTTTCTCAACATGGAGTGAGGACGGTGAGAGGGAGCGATGATTTTGCCCTCCTGGAGACATCTGACCACCTCGGGAGACTTTCTTGGTGGTCACAACCTGGGGGAGGGATCCTACAGGCATCTAATGGGCTGAGGTCAAGGACGCTTCTAAACATCCTATAATGTCACAGAACAGCCCCCACAACAAAGAGTTATCGGGCCCAAAATTTCAACAGTGTTGAGGCTGAGAAAGCCTGTTACACATTAACCCTGTGGTAGCCATCGGCTTCTGCATTCAGTCATTTCGCACTTTATTGTTCATCACACTCTGTCCACAATACCTGTCTCCCTGCAGGGTACACCATAGTATAACAGCGGTTTTCAACCTGTGGGTCGAGACCCCTTTGGGGTTCGAACGACCTTTTCACAGGGGTCGCCTAAGACCATGGGGAAACACACATATAATTATATATTGTTTTTGTGATTAATCACTATGCTTTAATTATGTTCAATTTGTAACAATGAAATTGGGGGTCACCACAACATGAGGAACTGTATTAAGGGGTCGCGGCATTAGGAAGGTTGAGAACAACATAGTCTGCCTCCTCACAGGGCTCAGTGTAATTCACAAACAGGAATAATTTAAAGTCAGAAGTGATAAGTACATTTAGTGTGATTTTTGAAAGTGCTACATGAATACAGAAAGAAGGGATTTTTTAAATTATTCACTTGGCAGAGATAAGGAAACATTCAGGCATGGGGTGGCATTTGAATGAGATTTTTAAGGTTGGGGAGATATGACCACATTATATATGTGACTACACAAAAAATATTTTATCTCAAAAACATAATATGCCCTGGCCAGGTGGCTCAGTTGGTTGGATCATCATCCAGTACACCAAACGGTTGTGGGTTCAATTCTCTGTCAGGGCACATACCTAGGTTTTGGATTTGATCCCTGATCAGGGTGCACGTAGAAGGCAAGTGGTTGATGTTTGTTTTTCTCTCTTTTTTCTTTACCTTCCTCTCTCTTTAAAATCAATAAAAATATGCCCTAGCCGGTTTAGCTCAGTGGATAGAGCATTGGCCTACAGACTGAAGGATCCTGGGTTCGATTCCAGTCAAGGGCACATGCCTGAGCTGTGGGCTCGATCCCCAGTAGGGGACATGCAGGAGGCAGCCAATCAATGATTCTCTCTCATCACTGATGTTTCTATCTCTCTCCCCCTCTCCTTTCCTCTCTGAAATAAATAAAAAAAATAAAACTAAATAAAATATCCTTGGGTGAAGATTAAAAATAAGAATACAAACATGTTTAAAATTCCAAGTTTCTGTCATTTAAATTACAACGATAAGACACTACATATATACAAAATTTTTTCCCTTTATTATTTTTGTTGTTTAAGAGAAAATATGGATGGAGATGTCCTATATTTGCCTTTATCGCTGCCTTGGAATTCTCTACTATATGTTGACCCGAGGGACACCTCCTGATGATCTTGAACTACATTCAGAAGCATTTGCAGTGCACCTGACCAAAATCACACTTCTGTGTTAACCCAGATCAGCCAGGGACTGCCTCCTGGCTTTCCATTAGCTGAAGCAGTCCATTGAGAGAACAGTCTCCACACAGGCAGCCTGACTAATGCACAGTTTTCCTGCAAATTTGATCTTTATGAGGATACCAAGAGTATACTTTAATTTTTATTTGAGGGAACGGGACAACCTACATGTTTACTTGCAATGGCATTATGTTTAAGGAAACATGGCCAAGAAATGCTGGGATCCTCACCAGATAAAAATAGCATGAGTGTACTCTGAAAATAGTAAGATTCAAGTGGAATGAAGAGTCATAGGTCATTCATCCGAGACTCATGCAAGGGAGTCCACTAAATTAAAGATCTGTGGGGAAGAGAATTAAAAAACAACAACTTTCTTTTGCTGGAGATCTTTTAATCATTCTAGAATACAAGCTGTCTTTCTGAGAGTATATATTTGAATAATCGCAGAGGCTATTGCAAACATGCTAAAGCACATTCCTCCATTGATGCTGAAATACTAAAGATCTCCTGCTCTAATCGTAGCATGTATGTGTTTCATAAACACCGACAGACATTAGGAGCTACAACTCAAATATACATTTGTAAAAAAGAAAAGGTTAAACTGTACATATTTAATAACATCTCATGACTGCCTGTGCTCCTTGTTTTATGGACCACACGGCTCAATATCTTACAAGTTGCACTTTAATCCCAATAACATTTTTTTAAGCGGAAATGACATTAGGACTCTAAGTGGAACAGCAGACCTCGCTCCCCCACGTGCGGTGTCAGCGGTTTCTCGCCCGCCGATACAGATCTGCATTCGAGTGCCGCAACTGGGGTCACCACCCATGTTTGGTTTCTACCTCCGGAAAGTAATAACTCTTACCTCTGCCCGGCTAGATAGAAATCTGATTAAAGAAAAGTCTAAATGAGTCTGAAGATGGTTTGTCCGCAGCGAGATGTAAAACTTATTACTTCCAGCGGGGCTCGGGGAAGGCTGGGAAGTGAATGTAGGCCGCGCGGCAAGCGAGCCGGCACCGGCAAGCCCACTGAGCTCCCAAACTGTCTAACTTTTCAGCTACGTGTTTTTTTCTGTGTTAAATATGGTTCAGAAGATTAAAGTCTTCATTTTAGGCGAAGAAAGGAAATAATGTTTCCTGTCCCATTTGCCAAGCTAAGTGAACAACTGTTCCTGCACAATTAGAATTGTTAATTGATTTGAAAACACAGGGCTTTGAAGGTGGAAAACTGCTGACATTATTTCAATGGGGAAATGCACTCCTGAGAGGGAGCGCCGCGGCACCATTTCTCCCCTTGTTTTGTTGAATATACATCTATAAAAACACTGTGAATCATGCAGTAAAAACTGCTGTGCCGCTATCATAAATCTCTGATAATAAAAATTTCATTGTTGAAACAATAAAATAGACTTTTATTATAACACAGAGTATCCACCTAAACATTGTCCTTTTAGCTTCTTCGAGTTAAATATATGCACAGTTTTACAGTCTATAAACAGATCTGGAATAAAAGTTAATAAATGTCAAAATTTGCATTTCAAAAAATTCTTGCTGCATTTTAGGGAAGATCAATCTATGAACCTTTCAACATTATGTCAAATGAAATGCTAATTGTACCTTTAGGAATTTCAGAGACAGTGACAAGAAACTAAATGCTCTGTTCCTTTGCATCAGCAAGTCGAGGATAATTGTATATCTACTCTTGTGAACTTCTAAGAAAAAAAAAGAAAAAAAAAACTAAGAAAAAAGGGTTTTCTATTCTTTAACTCAGGAGGGTAAACTCTTTTAGCCACCCTCCATCAATCTACCTTCAAATAAAGTGTGTTAACATGTTGACAGTGGACAAATCACACAGTGCTGCATTTATTCATTTTATAATAGGTTTGTCAAATGAGCTTCAGTTAAAGAGATTTAGGAGTAAGAAAAATTTTCAGCCAGAAATAACTGACTTATTCCATTCAAAGTGATGTAAGGTTTAAAGGTGTACTTCTTAAAAGCCTAATCTTTATTAAAACGCACAATTTTTGAAGGCTAAGTCACAAAAATAAATACCAGGAGCCCAAAAAGTGCTTTTATTTTCCCTACCCTTAAGATAAAGCACTAATACATCCCTTCCCTATTCTGCAATAAATCTTAGCACTGTACCTCTAAGAGATACAAATTATCCTCTATACTGTCTTACAAGTGTGAGTATAGATTGAACCAATGAGCAATGTTATCTAGAAAATAGCACTTAGTGTAAGGTTTGTACCATTTTTTTGAACATTATCCTATTTGTGGCACTGCCTTCATTTCAGAGTCAGGCTGCTGAAATATTTGCTCTAACTGCAAAGCAGTGAAAAACGAAGGTCTGTGCAGCAGAAAAGCAGCTCGCGTTGTTAACCTGCAACATCTGGTCACCTCTGACCACTTTAAAAGTAAAATAGGCATTTTCACCTTCTTCAAATACCATCATACATAGTGTGGAGGCAAAAAGCAAAGATTGTTCCCCTCCACATTTCTGGGTCCCTACACTGTCTATTGATATGTACTCAGAATTTGAGGCAAAACCTCAATGTTATTAAAGTTAGAAGATCATTTACAAAGTGTATTACACAGTGTCATTTTCAGGCTCACATTAGACAGCTGATTTGTGATCCTGCTGCACAAAGGAAAAAAACTCAGCAAAACCACCTGAGTATTCTTACACAGTAGTCACAATTTGATTTCATAAAGTCTGTGTTTTAAAAAATTCAGATAATAGAACATATTTCTTGCTCACTACACGAAACTGCTTATGTTATATAAACTTGAAGTTGCCTAAAAAAATTATATTTTAGGTCTTAATTTTACTCCACAGGTTTTTCACATAATTTATGGATGTATTTTATTCTTAATCCTGTTAATGCTTAATAAAAACTGGAACTGTCTGCAAGTCAACAAAAATAAAAATATGTTTAATGGAAACATGTTAATAAATTAGCAGAGACAGTAAAAAACAGTACCTTCAACTTATTTCAGATGTCAATAATTTCTCTGTCGCAAGCAACTCTTTGTGATGGGCCCGTTATGAGCATCCTTTTGTACATGTGACCTGCATGACTGGATATGGGTGCTATTTAATTCCTGGGTATAAAACAGTACACCTTTAGTGGCAATGAAACAATAGGGGTAAAATAGCCTATATCTCTTTTTAAGTTGAATGTACAGAGTGGTTCTTATGAATAACATATATTATGAACATTGATCCAGTAGTAAGAAAACATAATATTTTATAGGTCACAATGTTTTACAGAAATTTCCGAACTCTCTCTAATATGTACTCTCTAATATGTACAGTTATAATTCCCAAAATAAATGCAAAGCTAGCAGCTATTCTGAGAACCCTGTGAGTAAATTTCTCGAGACAAGCTTTGTTGTTAATCATCCTAATTTTGTTCATGTTGTGTTACATGGGGGAAAAATAGTTGTACAATGGACAAGTATACTACTAAACAAAAGCCTCATCTTTTTCTTAAGAGTCAAAACAGAAGGCTAATAAAGACCATTTAAAATAAAAGGGCCCATTACTCCTCAGTTTTATATGAGCTTACATGCTTTCATTGTGCAGAGTGTGTTATTAATTTCACATGCCAGATTCATAGGTTTCTGCAATATCAGGTTTGATGTATTCATTATCGGCACTCAGTACATTAATTCACGCTGAAGTCCGGTAAATCAAAATTATACCATCTGGCTTCCTGTTCTTAATGATGAATTTGATGTAGGGGTGATTAAGATTGTTAGGCTTTTGAATTTTAATGTAAAAATTAGGGGATTAAAAAGGCATTTAGAAATGACCAATAGTTAGAATAAACTTACTGACAGGATCTAATTTGTGTACTTGCTAGTAAAGCTCCATTTTAATTAGCAGCCGCACTCTTTCAGCACAAGCTCAAAGAGACAGAAGTTTAGTGATTAAGAAGATGAAGCTGTTAAATTGATAAATTGACCTTGAAATACTTGTAACTGTGGGGGACGGCCCAGCAACTCAATTGCTAGTGTGTTGCATTGCCACATGGTGAACTGAGTCCAAGAGTGACCTCACACACAAAATTTTGCCCTTCTTCTTCTTCTTCTTCTTCTTCTTCTTCTTCTTCTTCTTCTTCTTCTTCTTCTTCTTCTTCTTCTTCTTGTGGGTAGTTGGCTGACCAACTCATCTTGGGCCTTGAGGTGTGGGGCTGGAGAACAGAGATACACAAATGCAAAACCTGCAGACCTGAGGGTTGGCACTGTAATAATAGGAAGGTAAAGATATTGTCACTGTTTCATAACTCCTTGGCGGGTGACATTTGAATACTGTGTGTAAACCTGGAAGCATGGCATTGGTTCCTGCTACAGCGATGCTATCTACATGCATGAGACCTGGAAGGAAGACACTCAAGCGGCGAGTTAAGTCAGGAAATCTAGGGCACAGCCACCAATACTGTCCCTTTTGTACAGTATTTTATTACAGCACGTAGACTCCATATCCTTCCGTACCGTGTTTCAGAAGAAATGTGGAAATGGAGGCATTCTAAATATCTGCAACACAGAGCATGTATGTAACACAGAGCCATTGCACTCAAACTTGACATGAGATTTCTTTTCATTGAAAGACCAACCTGACATGGGATGTTCCTTTGACAGTTAAAATTACCTCTGACTTTAACTAACGCGTTGGAAATGTTACATCGAACTCATTACACCTTTTCTGCATAAAGAAGTTTTAATAGTTAAACAAGTTAAGAAAGAATAGACTCTTAATGTAAAATATTATTAGAATAATGTAAGGAAACATCCTCATTTTTGCCCCCAAAGATATAAAGCTAAAAGTGCAAGAAGCCATAGAGTAGAAAAGTAAGGTTGAAAATAAAATTATTTTCTGAGAAGAGAAAAAAAAAAGTACTACCTAGTGTGGCCTCATAAAATGCAGTGCTTTGGTTCCTGTGAAATTAATAAATGTAGTCACTAATGCACTACAATAAAATACAGCCAGAATGACTTACATCAGAAAACAAGTACATCTGTATAGATCAACAATTTGAAGGATTCTGATTCCTGGCAAGTCAAGGAATATTTTAAATCTTATATTTTAGAGGAAATCGAATCTTGACTAACCACTGTAATTTATGTCATTTTAAATAAGATATATTTGAATAAGTATATTTTTCATGCCCTAAAAAGACTGATGTCTTCTTTTATAAGCTCATCCTGTGACACACTTGAGTAGGTAGGTATATTGATTTTTTTTTCTTTTTCTGATGGCAATGAAGTGTAAATGGAAAATATCAGACTTGGCAATCACTTAAACCATGTGAAAATTTCAGAGTGAAGGCTATTAGAGTCACTTTGTGATCTCCCCAGATGACCAGAGGGGGGGGGGAGAAAAACCCACATTTCTACATTTCTTCAGATCCTTTGTGTGACAGCTAAGGAGAATAACATTCTTTCTAATACGCCAGTTTTCGTCTCTAGTTGAGAATAACCTCGGTGCTTTCTTATGTCACTGGCTGAGAGAAGATGAAAGACCCAGCCTTGTGTAAATGGCTTTGTCTAACCATCAGTCTTTAGCTCTGCGTGGCAGCTGTACTATTGACATTAGCTTGTGCACTGGGTGAGATTGAAGTGAGTTAAATGTGACCTTGGCTTAGTTGTTGAAGTAGAAATGAACTCTACTGGGAGTGAAAAAAAATAAGACCAGTTTCTCTAACTTCATTTTTTCTTTAATGAGTTTAACAGCACTCCTAGGATTTGATACATTTTATAAAAACGCTTTTATTTCCCTTCCTATTTTACCCTGAGTAATCAGCATTTAGTAAGGTTAACATGCCCTTTTGTTATGAAATCCTTGCTTCTGGTATTTGTATGCCATATTCTCAAAACCTGGCACATTTATTTTCCCTTCCCCTCTCCCCTAAAGAGGGACGGAAGATTTTCATGCATACATGGTCATGTTAGTGAAAAACAAATCCTGGACCACCGAAACCGTTTTGAATGCCCAGTGTTTCTGACAACATTGCATTGTCCACTGGGTTACACGTGCATCCCCTGGGCAACCTGCGGGTAAATCATGCTCAGTGGACACGTGAGACCTGCAGGTAGACGGGATGTGCTGAGATGCTTCTGAGACTTCACCTCCTTTGTGTTCAGATGCGACATCCCACAGTGCTTGTATCACAAGAACGTACGCGTGATTATATTTCTAGGTGGAGACAATTCAGAAAATCTTTGAAGTTTCATTTCTGTCTTGGACATCCCTAAGTCATATACTCACATATATGTATTCATTACATGTTTTTACCTTTATATGTGTGTCTGTTGATATGTGTGCATATTTGTGAGTGTAGGTGTGACATATGTGCTGTTTTATCGTATAATAATGTGACACGAGCAATAAATCCGACCCTTCAAGTCCCGTTTCTGTCATCAAACTTATCAAAATAGCTCATGATGGGAATATTGTCATTTAGTCTATTTAATCCAGCTTGAGCAAGCACAAAGTAAACTCCTTATCCTTTACAGCTCCTATTTTACTATCATGCATTTCCACTACTGCCCTATAGTGGTAGCATGGTTGGGAGTTCATGGAACCTGTAGTTTTGGCTTTTTTCTTTAACCATTTTTATACTAATTTCATGCTCCAAATTTTTTATTGACCCTGATTGTTTTGGGTGCAAAAATGGCTCCCCCAAATGCTAATTTCCCACATGCTAATCCCCAGAATACCTTAGCTTATGTGGCTAAAGGAGTTTATCGCTATGATGAAGACTAGGATGTTGAGGTAAGAAAATTCTCCTGATCATCAGGGTGGATCCACTGTAACCGCACAGGTCCTTGTGGCAGAGAGGCAGGAGGTCAGAGTCAGGGCCTGGGCTGTGACAACAGAAGCACAGGCCAGGGGAGCAGTGCAGGCGCCAGAGGTGCATGCAGCTTCTCGAAGCTGGAAAACACTGGGAGGGAAAAGGATTCTCACCTGCAGTTTCCATTAGGAACACAGCCCTGCCCGAATCGTTTTAGACCTCTGACCTCCAGAATTACAACATAATAAATCTGCACTGTTTTAAACCACTAAGCCTGCGTGAGTTTGTTATAACAACACAAGAAAACTAACACATCCATACATTCATACTTCAACGATCTGGACACTGTAATACACACTATGGGATAGTTAGCAATTATTTAGGTAATTTCTTTATCATTTATTGTTTTCTCATCTTTTAACTTTTGTGCTTAAGTAAGTATAGCACTGATAGTTATGTTTAATAAAGGTTCAGCAATATTGTGGGTTTCAAAAAAACAATCACTAACTGCAGTCTTTAGAAATGGGTAATCAATCAGAAAGCCTGCAGGCAACTCTTTGTGTATTTAACCATAAAAAGAAAATGTGACTATGGGCAGGTCAGCATGGTGTGAACAGAGAGGTGGGAAAGGTCTTCACTTGGATAAAGCGCTGTGGGAAGATGACATGATGGGCAGCTGGCCAGAGCCATTACTCTCAGAGTAGAGGGTCGGAATGGGTCAGAGAGAGGCCTGTGAGGCACATCAAAAGGACGATGGGCCAGGAGCTTTGATTGACCCAGCCTGGTGGCTGCTGACTCAAGCCAGGGCCACCTGGAAGCATAAGCATGGCTTTTTAAAAAAGGCTGGAACTAGAGAGAGTTGCTTTGCACAGGCAGAGTGATTAGGGATGATCAAGCAGGCAGACAGAGTGGTTAGGGGCAATCAGGCAGGCAGGCAGGCAAATGGTTAGGAGCCAGCCATCCCAGATCCACAGGGATCGGGCCTAAATCGGCAGTTGGACATCCCTTGAGGGGTCCCAGATTGCGAGAGGGTGCAGGCTGGGCTGAGGGCTCCTAGCCCTACTCCATGCAAGAATTTCATGCACCGGGCCTCTAATGTGTGTGTGTGTATATATATATATATATATATATATATATATATATATATATATATATATAAATAATAAAAGCATAATATGCTAATTAGACCAGACAGCCAAATGACCTTCTGGACATTCTTCCAGATGACCTTCTGGACAGCCTTCCAGATGACCATGCTATGACACCCACTGGCGCCAGGCCAGCCAAGGCAGGTGCGATGCAATTGGTTGGGGGCCCAGCCATTACCCCATGATAGCCCTGCAGAGGGAGGCCCAGGCCACTGGCAGGCGGGCTGCAGTAGGTGGGTGGGGCCTCCCTCTGTGGGGTGATTGATCGCAGGGCTCCCAAACTGTGAGAGGGCACAAGTTGGGCTGAGGGATCCCCCACAAGTGCAGAAATTATATATATTAGAGGCCCAATGCATGAATTCATGCACCAGTGGGGTCCCTCACACTGGTGCATGATTGGGGCTGGGGAGGGACCATGGGAGGGCTCCAGGGTGTGTCCAGCCCATCTCGCCACATCCCAATTGGCCAGAACACAGCAGCAAGCTAATCTACTGGTTGGAGCATCTGCCCCCTGGTGGTCAGTCCACATCATAGTAACTGGTCAAATGAATGGTTGGACACTAAGCATATTAGGCTTTTATTATATATATACATTATATATATATATATATATATATATATATATATATATATATATATTCCACTTACAAAAAAGAAGAGGTCATATTTATTTGATGTTTGCTTCATGCTTAGGTGGAGTGCCATGTATTATCACATATACTAAAGTATCATTCTGATTATAAATGTAATCCACTTTATATATATATAATATGAATATTTCTATGAAATTTTAAATTTTAGATAAATATGTTACACTATTTTGTGACAAGACCATATACCATTCTTGGTATTTTTATATAATCTTCTTACTTATTCTATAGGTAGAAAAGTAAATATATATTTATACATATATAAATCCTTTCTGAAAATTAATTAGAATAAGTTGATTGCAGAATGGTTTTAGGAAATAGAATATATAACTAAGGTGACAAGATAGTGAAGACATGGATTTAAAATGGAACCACATATAACTTGTGTAATTGTTTCAACATTAGGCTGGCATAATTTGTGTGTACTTTTTTAATTGAATTTATTTGGGTGACATTGGTTAATAAAATTATATAGGTTTCAGGTGTACAATTCTATAATACATCATCTGTGTGCTGTATTTTGTGTTCACCAAATAATTTGGATGCTCATTTATCATGTGAATGGTAGAAATGAATTATTTTTCAACTGCGGTGCCATATTCATACTGTGCAAAGGTCACTACAATGATTTTCAGCTAGCCAGGGTGAACTGCATACCTAAGAACTGTGTGTCGGAGTGTAGGGTATCAAAGGTATCAAAATAACTGCAGGGCGTTGCAAACTTTATTCCTTCCTATCAGATTTTGATAAATTCCCTCAAGAGAAGAAATACCTGCTTTCTCCTGGTTGAGGAGTATCAGAAATGTTCAGAACCATGATCCAAATGGTTCCCCATCCCAATAGAAATGATCAAATACCTTCTTGAGAAGGAGACTCGCCTTCTGGTGTTGAGAATAACTTCCCCAAGGTGAATCACTGCTTCTGATGGAGTATGTCAGCATCTTGCTTGGGTGCCAGCAGGGAAAACTGGCTGGGAATCACTCTAGTAGCCAAGCATTCTTAAATTCTTAAAGTTGCCCACAAAATTATGATAAGAGTTGGGAGGTAAAGTGTGTCCCTTTAACATACATACAGTAGTCTGTAATATAGCAATTCCACTATGGACATATCTATTACAAATACATAAATGCAAATTTTTAAGCATCAAGTAGAGTTTACACACACACATACACTCTCTCACACACACACAAGGGAATATAAACAGAGATTAAAATTTAATGGCATCAAGGAACCACAGTGGGCACTTTCATGCATATTATCTTACATTAGTTTTATTCTACCTTGGTGAGCTATTATTATCTTTTATTGGATAAGAAGAATGACTGACTTGCCTTATTTATGCAGCTATAAGGTGGCAGAGAGAAGATCCTGGTTCTAGGATTTTGCTTCATGATGCTGTCTTTTAGAAGCTAAATGAAGGCCTGGGAGAGAAACTGGGGACCCATAAAGTGCTGGGGAAGAGACCCTAGAAGAAAGCCCAGCCATCAAACAGAGCAAGATTTCCCAGGAGAAAGAGCAACCCTACATGGACATCTGTGTAAACCTAGCAAGAGGAGAATGAAGCAGGGTATAGACAGAGCAAGAAAAATGACAATCTAGAAAGAATACAATATGGAACTCCAGGAATGCTGAAGTTATCACTGAGGAAGTTCTCCAGCTCTGGAGTGGACTGCTAGGTTTAAACCCACCTCTATGGCAACTGTGGTCACTCACCCTCTCCAGGACTTCCTACGTGTGTGCAGACAAGGATAATAAGGCATCTACATCAGAGAACAAAGCATTTTAACACAGTGTCTGGCACCTACGAAACACTTAATAAACAGTACTTCTTGTGGTTGTTAAGTCAGCAGGGAACAGGGAGCAGACGATCTCCAGTCCCTTGAGTAATGCAGGGTGGGAAGGATTTCGGGGGCGGGGGGGGGGGGGCATGTGCAGGGGGGTAGGGGAGGCCGGGGAAAGGTCAATGAGGGGAAAAAAAGGAGACACATGTACTACTATCTGTAATACTTAAACAATAAAATAGAATTTAAAAAATAAGTAAATAAATAGGGGTTCTAAGGAAAAGGCAAAAGCTCAGTTACTAAAACCAGAGTGCTCTGAGTTTGACTTGATGCGGAGTCACCTGAACAGCTAAATTGGGTTTTCCATCCTGTGAAGGTAAGTGGTCCCATTACCCGTTTAGAGGGTCAAGTGGTCTCCAATGTTGGCAGAGCTGCAGCCCTGCAGGGATCTTGAAAGGGGAAGTTTGGTCACGGAAAATATGAAACTCTGGGAGACTTCTCTCCAAAGATTTCAGAAAAAAAATTAACTGAAAAATTTACAAACCTACCTAAGTGAACAAAGTTTAGTATCTGTTAGTGGCAGAGAAATAGTGCTGTGTTTCTTGGTATGGATTATGGTTTCCAAGTACATAAAATTACTTAGAATTAATTTCAGCTAGCCAGGGTGAACTGCATACCTAGGGACTCTGTGTGGAAGGGTAGGGAGGGTACCAGAATATCAGCAGGGCTTTTCAAATTGCACTCCTTCCTATCAGATTTTGATAAATTCCCTCAAGAGAAGAAATACCTGCTCTCTCCCGGTTGAGGAGTACCAGAAATGTTCAGAACCATGTTCCCAATTGTTTCCCATCCCAATAGAAATATTTGGTCACAAAAACCTTCTTGGAAAGGGGCTTTTCCTTCTGGTGTTGAGAATAACTTCCCCAAGATGAGTCACTGCTCCTGATGGAGTATGGAACCTGCATAAAGAAAACCACCCTCCTGTCAGGCCTAGGTGAGTCCGCCTGCTGTCCGGGGAGCTGTGGTTATCCTGTGGCAAAGGTTCTGTCACCACGGGGGTCTGAACTGAATAGAAGCAGCTGCTGAAATGTACAGAGTTCACCTGGAGAATTGGTCCAAGGGCTCTCCGGAATGCAGCCACTGCGTCAATAACCACAGTCTCCTCCCTACACACCTGTCTCACTTACTCTAGCCCACTCTTTGCTTTTCCTTAGTTATTGTCAAGTTCTAATGCTCTGCCTAATTTTCTTTCTGTTTCTGTCTGTCTCCCACTGGAGTATTTGCATCAAGGCAGGGATCCTGGTCATGTGTTCACTCATGTATGTCTAGCTCATAGGAGAATGCCTGGAATGGAATGAAGCTCAGTAAATACGTGTGGCCGGGCCAACTGACAAGAAGTGTCAATTCCTGCCCATGGTTTTGCTCTAACTCTAGAGCACCTCTGACCTGGACCTCATTTTTAAATTAATTTTAGTAGCAAGAGTAGTACAAAGAATTACTGCATATGCTTTACTCATATTCCCAAATGTTAACATTTATCATGTTGATCTTATTATTCTTCTCTCTCTCTCTCTCTCTCTCTCTCTCTCTCTCTCTCTCTCTCTCTCTCTCTCTCTCTCTCTCTCATACACACATATAAAAATAAGTTTTAGCAACACTTTAGAGTAAGTTGCAAACATTATGCCTCTTTACTCCTAAATGTTTCACTGCGTATTTCCTAAAATCAAGTCCACACCTCAGTACCATTATCAAAATCATGAAATTCATATTGATACGATGTGATTCTTCATTAACTAAGCTTATTCACACTTTACCAATCGTCCCACTAATGAACTATATGCAGCATGTACTTTGTTTCTCAGGCCCAGGACCCAATCGAAGGTCATATATTACATATAATTGTCATGACTCTCCAGACTCTCTTAATCTGGAACAGTCTATACAAAGTTTTCCATTGCTCCTGGCGCATGCAGTTATTTTCTAGCGTCCCTCAGTTTGGGTTTATCTGATGTGTATCCCTGATTGGATTCCGGTTATCCATGTTGGGCAAGAATATCTTAAAAGCAAAATTGTGTCCTGCTCATTGGATAGTATCAGAAGGCACGCGATGTCATTTTGTCCCCTTGACACTGGTTATTTGGTTACGGTGGTATCGACCATGTTTCACCACTAAAATGTTTCCATTTGTCCCTTTGCAATGAGTAAGTATCTTCAGGGGAGATGCTGTGAGACCCTTTAAATTTTCTGTTTATCACAATACTCTTATTTTTTGGAAGTTTCTCCATATGTGCCTCCTCTGTGAAAGTTTTCATCAAGAGCTGGTTTCTGGATATCTGGGCTTAGTAATCTAAGAATGAATTGTCCCTTGAGTCATCATTTCTTTAAATCTAGTTAGATTCACCTCACGTTGTGTACTTTCTTCACATCATGGTGAAAAACCTGGAGTACCTCTTAAAAATAAAGAGACTTGTGCAAGAGTGGAGATTTTCAAGAATATTACTCATGATACCAGATAATTGGGTCTCACATGTATAAATATTTTTGTTTGGACAAGAGTATTGTTTTTATTCTTGGGTAAATATTAAATAAAATTCTAAGTTTGAATAATATTTTTGGAGACAAAGGTGTACAAGACAGATGACTCAATCAAAAAGGTTTTAGGATGCGTTCCCAAATATTCCTTGTTATTACTATCCCCTGATAGGTAGGGAAATCTAAAAGGGAAACTATCGTAATTGTAACTGTTTTGGCATAAAAGAAAACACAGGTGCATGGGCTGTTTGATGAAAAACCATTTACCAGCCAAATATTGAACGATGTAAAGAAATCACCATTGAAAGTAAAAACCTGGAGTTCTCACAGTAGTTGTTGCATAGGAGCAATTTAATCACCTTATTTGTTCAATTTTAATTAAAAAAGAAATAAAATTTATATCCAAGTTGATCACCATTAGCCAAACACTGAGCTAAATTGGGCAAAAATTAGAGTCTGTGGCTCACCAATTTGGATTCTCCCCCTGCAGTTCTTTGCAAAGTTGCCTTCCTCATGTATCCTAGCTCTGTGACTTAACAACATAGGTGCCAAGATATTTCTCTGTGTCTTGGTTTCCTCATAATTAAAACGGAGGTGTTAGTAATAGTGTCTACATCGTGAGACTATTGGAGTGAGAATTTAATAAGTTCATTTATATAATGTTCTCAGAACAGAGTAAATGCCATGTACAGGTTTAAGTTAGTGTGTTGGGGGTCTCTAAGACCACCCCTAGCCTGGATTTCATGAGGAGCACTCCTAGGACGCAGCATATAGCAGAGCCATGGCTGTGAGATCCTATAGTGAAAGGATACAAAGAAACATGATCAAAGGGAAAGGCACTTTGGGCAAAGTCCAGAGGAAAACAGACATAAGCTTCCAAGAATTCTCTTGGAGCAGAGTGACAGGATGGCACACTTAGGTCCGCTAGTGATGAGGAATCAGGGAAGCTAATCAGGCACTCAGGGCCCAGGGTCTTTTTGTTGGGGGCTGATCAGATAGGTACCTTCTGTCAAATACATACCAAAATTGTAGACTCCCAAAAGGAAAGCAGGTGTTCAGCATAAACCATATTGTTTGCACAAACCATTTAGGCACAGTGAGCAATTCTAATCATTTAAGGTACTCGAAACATTCCCAATATTCAAATTCTCAGATGCCCACCAAGGACCAACCTTGTGAATAGACATTCCTTAGGATGGCAGGCCTGCTATGTTCATTTTTTTCTGCACAATTGGACATTGCTATCATAATGTGCCTTAGATGCACAAATTAAATTGGCTGATAGGTACCAAAATCAAAATCAATTGTATACCACCAGGTGTTGCTTCTAAACAATGACATCATGAAAATATTTTCCATGTACTATGAAACCAAGACGATATAATTGTTACTTTCTACAACAACAAGATAAGGCACCTTTTCTAAGGAAAAGAAAAGCCATATTTCAGGCAAGTTGAATTTAATTCCTCAGTCTCTTGCTCTTACATATGCAATTTTCCAGTTACACTTCCCACACCCAATTTAAAAACAGTCTCAACTTAGAACCTGTCAAATGTGTTCCGACTATAAAGGTAAGACCTTCAGCCTGGGTAATGCCATGGGAGTGCTCCGGCAGCACCTGGAATCTGCAGGGCGAAGACTCCAGCACTGACATCTGATAAGTTAACATAAGAAGCATTCAAACCTGTAAAGAACTTTTGTGAGTTTATTTGAGCCAAACTGTCGACAATTGCCAGGAAGCAGACTCAGAACAAATTAAAATAATCCTCTGGAGAATGACGTTTTTTCAGCAATTTTTTATAAATTATCATCAAAGCAAGAGATGTAAGTGGGTTACATGAAATTCATTGATGATAGATTAGAGATGTGGGAGAAAGCAAAGCGGGGAAATCTCTGGAATTAGATAAAAGTAACATGATAGACACAAGCTTCTTTTACATAGGTGGGTACAGGATAGTTGACAGTCAACAATTAACAAGATAAAAATAACAATGATGGAATCTGTGGTCTCACCCCTGGCGCCCTGGCACATTGGTTGTGCCCTGAGGGGTCTGGAAAAGGGCAAGTTACAAGTTACTCTGACTTTCCAAAGGTATGTTATCATAGCTGCAAAAAAGGCTCAGGTAAGATCAAAATTGATCTTTATCAGGGAAGATAATGACCAAGGACATGACTACCCCCATAAACAGGTTTTTTAATTTAAAAAGTTTTAATTTTAGGCCATCCTTTGTGGATGCTTTAGGTCTCTGAGTTTGCAAGCCACCATGCAGGCCTTTCCTGAGTTAGGTTAGCAGGTGGCCCTTTTTCGCCTACAGATAACACTATGAGACTTACTAACAAGCATGCACTAAGAATCTCCACACAAAAACCCACCTCTTGCTTACATGCTGGCATAACCCTACATTCTAGTAAAAGAGGCACGTGATCAGATCAGCTCATACACCATTTATCTAATGACACACTTAGGCTAAGTAACGAGGTCCTGACCTTGAGGGGTTTATAATCTCTGGGAGAAGCATGGGCATATGATTTGAATACAATTCAGTAAGGTATCATAAAAATATTGTTGAGAAGTCTCAGCAGAGAAGTTCCCAATTAAGATATTTTGCTTTGTGAGCTGGAGCTAGTCATTTAACCTCTCTGATATCCAGTTTCTCCATTTGGGAAACATCATAGAATTGTGTTCAAATTTAAGGTATCAGTTAAGTTCTGTTCTACTCCTTAGAGTTTACAAAGGTGGTAAGGGTAGATGGCTACAATGTCCTGTATTATCAAAGATAATTATGAAAAATATCTTAAGATCCTAGGATATTTGAGATAGTAAGAACGTTTTTACTTAACCAATTTTTGCTGTGGGAAATTGAGTTATTAAAAAATAATATATGTGCATACATGCATAGCCCATGGACACAGACAGTAATGCGGTGAAGGTTTGGGGGAAGGCAGAGTGGAGCGGGGCAAATGAGGAGAAAATGGGGGACATCTGTAATAGCGTCAACAATAAAAATAATAATAAATTTTAAAAAACTGTATTTCCTAAAAAATAAAATCATTTCTTTAATTTTAGAATTACTCCAAAAGTATTATGATCAGTTCATATCTGTGGTGGCTGTCAAAGGCAAGGCTGGAAAATATTGTGATTTTTTTCCCCACCAAAATATAATCTTAGAGTCAAAACTGTTCCAAAAAATTCTTTCTTCCATGTTTTACTCAACTACTGGAAGAACTAGTTGGTTTCTGAACCTGTAACACCTGGATAGTGCCAGAAGATAAAGTAGAAACCCTTAAATCATTAGCTTCAAACTTTATTGAAAAAAGTCATTTAATAATTACTAAGTCATTGGTATAGGGTTTTAAATGGAAGTTCCAAACCATCTTCCACAGAATTTAAAGATTTAACAAAGTATCCTGGCTGGACAGAATTGTTGCCCCGTAGGTTAAGAAACCACAAGATGTCTAGAAAGCCCAGTGTAAGGTTGAGAGAATTGATAGATGGGTATTAATTAGGTTTAAAGAAAATGGGGAGCCCTGTGAAAGAAGTTATTGTTTCCATTCTGGAGCAGAAATGATAAGCTGGTTATTATGCAACAAAAGATTATGCTTACTATAAAATAAAGTTTAATAGACTATGTCTCTTGAATTTACCAACATACACATGAGCGAGGATTGAATAGAATTATACTTTTTAAAAGTCACGTAGCACCTGGTAAGGGATTGAATCACTGGGCATTCCACCTTGAATTCCTTTCCAACTATGATAGGGAAGCTATCAAATAGATGAAAATGGAATATCTGAAGTTAATTGAATCATTGCCAGGAAAAAAAGGAATGCAAATGATGATTTTGCATTTGGACAAATTATCTCTAAGGTCCATTTCATCACTAAATTTCTATGAAATGCTAATTTTAAGAATCTAGGATAATTAAAAAGATCACATTAGGATATTATGATGTTAAATTACTTTAAGGAAGTATTTAAGTAAATGCCTACTACAGAAGCAAAGGAGGTATTTTTAAGCTAGAAAAAATTTGAGAGTACCTCTTTCTACTATTTTCCACTTCTATTTTTTTTTCAGTAGGCATTGTTATTTACTTGTCCCTTCATTGGTCCTCACATCTGTTGTTAATGGATTATTTTGGAATTGAAGTATTTTTTTTAGATCACTGAAAGCACTCCCCCATGATGGCTTTTGTTAAACAATAAAGTCAACAGCAGGGTGATCATTTCATAAGTTACGTAAATGTCTAATCACTATGCTGTACACCTGAAACTAATTTAATATTGTATGTCAACTGTAACTGAAAAATTAAAATAAATAAAGTCAAAACCATAAACTTCTTTATATCACCTTATTTTAAATCCCATTTCCTAATCTATCAGCTCAGAAACACTATAGAAACTACTCTTCACCTGCGAAGTTCCACCAACATTTTTCATGATTCTTTGCATGTTTCATGATGTTCAATCTTCAAGGATGGTCTCAAGACCAATTTAAATAAATGAAATTAATTGTAGCACATTACATTTCAAACTGATTCATATTTGTTTTCCAAATATCTTTACTACTGAAAAAGGAATATGGGTAAGGGATTCAGAACTTTGAAATCCAATGTCAACAATAGCTAAAAAAGAAAATTTAGTTAAGATAGCTCTCTGTCCATTAAGTTAATAAATTTCTCACATCTGTTACCCAGGATATATCCTAGTTAGCCATACCCAGCAAGGTCTCATCAGGTATTTATGATCACATAGATAATACATTCATGAAAGACATTATCTTTGACATCATGAGGAATTACCCAATAATACATTTAAGCTGTCTTTCCAGATTGGTTATGGAATTTTATATGTTCCTATCTCATTCCTCCAATAGTTAGCTCAATATCATGTATCTCAGAAGATAATACTCATATGGATAACTTTTCTCGGCTAAGTTAGGAAATTTTTGTGAATGCTGTTGTTATGTCCCTGAGTCTTAAGGCAAGAATGAAAATAATACAAACTTTTGAAAATAACACATCTATTCCTATCATCTATAATAATAAAAACATAATATGCTAATTAGACTGAACATCCTTCCGGATGACCTTCTGTTTGAAGCCAAGGCTGCGAGGGAAGCCTGGGTCTCGGTTGCCAGAGGGAAGCCGATGCCAGCAGCCAGGGGAAGGAAGGCCTACTCTTGCATGAAATTTTGTGCATTGGGCCTCTAGTTCTTATATAACACTGCCATCAAAATTGAGTTAGTAGTCTTAAATCTTAGCACTCTAATATTTCTTTGTTTACTTCAAAATAAAGTTTGGAACTTCATACCACTTCATTCTCACACTTAACCTGTCTTTCTAATGATATCTTCTTCTCCTATTCTCATATATGTACATGTAACTGTTCAAATTACAAATCACAAACAATGTGATTTTAAAATTTTAACAGAAAGTAGTGAATTTTTTCTACATTGGGGCAAGTTTAGAATATATCTATAAAAGTATATAATTTGTTTTTTAAAGTGTCTGAAAGAAGAGACAAAGAAATAGCACGGTAATCACAAATAATATATACACAAAGGTGAGAAGAGAAATAAATAAATATGGAAGTTTTGCTGAAAATCACCCTGGGGTAGAAAATCTGCAGTGGGCTCTGGGCGAGAAAGAGAGGATTTTTTTTGTTTTTCTGGGGCCTGATTCTGAGGCAGGTGCTGGGGTCCAACCCCAGCGGGTCCAGGGGTCCCCAAAGGTGTGGACGGAGTCGGCGAAGAAGGAATGACAAGGAGGCAGCGTTCAGTTGATCAGCAGCCTAGCCAGGATCTCTATCCAGGATCTCCAGCCAAGTTCTGGTCTGGATCTCCAGAGAGGTTCCGCTCTGGATCTCCAGCGAAGTTCTGGTTAGGATCTCCAGCCAGGTTCAGTGTCCATGTTCTCTTGCTAGGTTCTCCAGATTCTCCAGCCAGGTTCTGTGGCCATGTTCCCTCGCTAGGTTCTCCAGCCAGGTTCTGTCCAGGTTCTCCAACCAGGTTCAGTCACCAGGTTCTAGTCACGTTCTCTTGCCAATTTCTGTAGTCAGGTTCAGTCCAGGATCTTTTCCTATGTTCTCTCGTTAGGTTCTGTCTCTAGGTTCTGAGGCCAGTTTCTGTCCAGGATCTTTTGCCATGTTCTCTCCAGTGAAGTTCTTCTGTCTCTAGAGAACGTTCTGTGTAGGTTCTGTGCCAATTTCTGTCTCTCTCTCTGTCTGTTGCTGTCTTGTTACATCTGTATTTATACCAGTTGATTCAATCCTATCAATCTCTATTACAAAGGTTAGGGCGTTTCTTATCTCCATTCCAGGGAGTAAAGATTATGTAGCTTAAGCATGATTGTTCATAGTTAAAGTGATTAATTACCCGCCTGGCACTTAGTTAAGAGGTTTTATTCCCTCCCTAACTTCAGGGGAAAATCCCTACCTGGGGAAACAACCTTTCTCAGAGACCTTGGTTAAAACACATAGTGCCAAGAAGGTGAGCAAACATATTAAGAACAGTATGCCATATATGCCAGGTCCCTTGAAACAGTAAGCATGGACCGGCTCCCGGCAGGCAGGAAGATATCTGAAGGTTTTGGAGGCTGAGCTTTTCCCTGAATTCCATGAAGAAATTCAAGGAGTTAGGCAGAAATTTCAAGTTAGGTTGGTTCCTAAAAACAGCCATTTTAAATAACTGATGTAAGTTACTACATTTTTTTCATATTTTTCCCAAGTTGTTCTTAAATATTATACTCAGGTTATTGGGACAAATAGCATCACCTTAGAGAAGTCAATTACAAGACAAGAGGTGACCTGTGAGTCTGCTGGCTACCATAACCAGTGGGGACCAGGAAGGATTTATACAAAATGAAAACATTATTTGGGTTTCACAGAAATTGTTTGAGGCAAGGTATCTTAAAGAATAACAAGCATACTCCTGAGACCTTGATATTTGGTTACTAAATTAAAATTACCTGAACAATGACAACAGAAAACTGACTTGAACCATTTACATTAGACTTTTAAAATCTAAACAAGTTACTATTCATTACTTCACATTTTGTATTATCTGTATTTTGTTATAATCCATAGCATAGTAAATATTTTCAAAACTACAGATGTCACAGAACTTTTCAATTTTATTATATTTTATTTTCAATGTTTTGAAAGGAGAATTAAATAGCTATGCAGACACTGAACTTTCTAGTCCTACTAACAAGCAATCCTAGATATACTTTTTAAATTTATTCTCATTTACTTGCCCTGTTTATCAAAGGGAAAAGTCCATCTCTTCTTCCACAAGGTGGATGCATTCATCTATACTGTATTTCACATGCTTTCTAACTTCCTTGAGTATTTTGTGCCATCAGTTATGTCCCCTGTCTTTATTTTTAACTATTTATTCAAATTGAATTATAACTTTCAGTTATATAAGCACTAGAGGCCCCGTGCACAAAAATGTGTGCACTTGGGGGGGTGGGGAGGTCCCTCAGCCCGGCCTGTACCCTCTCGCAGTCTGGGACCCCTCAGGGGATTACCACCTGCTGGCTTAGGCCCGCTCCCCGGGGGATTGGGCCTAAGATGGCAATCAGACATCCCTCTGGCAGCCGGGCAGCCCCTGGGGGATGTCCACTTACCAACGAGGAGCAGACCTAAACTGCAGTCGGACATCCTTAGCGCTGCTGAGGAGGCAGGAGAGGCTCCCACCACCACCGCTGTACTGGCAGTCATCAGCCTGGCTTGTGGTTGAGCAGAGCTCCCCCATGTGGGAGTGTACTGACCACCAGAGGGCAGCTCCTGCATTGAGCGTCTGCCCCCCTGGTGGTCAGTGTGTGTCATAGTGACCAATCATTCCCAGTCTTTCTGCTCTTAGGGTCAGTTTGCATATTACCCTTTCACTATATAGGATAGAGGCCTGGTGCACGGGTGGGGGACGGGTGCTTTGCCCTGAAGGGTGTCCCGGATCAGGGTTGGGGGTCCCACTTGGGTGCCTGGCCAGCCTGGATGAGGGGCTGATGGCTGTTTTCAGGCTGGCCACACCCTCTTTAGGGTGGGGGTCCCCACTGGGGTGCCTGGCCAGTCTGGATGAGGGGCTGAGGGTTTTCAGGCTGGCCAAGCCCGCTGGTGACTGAAGTTCACAGCCTCTCCTTTTTTTCTTTTTTCTTTTTTTAATTCTGGGATTTATTAACCTTCTGTAATTGAAACTTTGTTGCCATCACTGCAGCTGAGAGCCGGCTCCTACTCGCTCCAGCTCTGAAGCCACGGCCTGCTTAAAGCAGGTATCTGGGGTTTGTTTAGCTTCTATAATTGAAACTTTGTTGCTTTCATAGCTCAGAGCCGGGCTGTGGCAGGCGGCGAACTTTGGCTTTCTCCATCACTGGAGCAAGCAAGCCTCCTGCTCGCTTCAGCTGTGTGGCTGCTGGCCACCATCTTGGTTGGGTTAATTTGCATATCACTCTGATTAGCCAATGGGAGGCGTAGCGAAGGTACGGTCATTTACCATGTTTGTGTATTATTAGATAAGATTCTTGTGTTTGTTTTTTCATTAAAAAAAAAAAAAAAGACTAGATCTACCAGACATCTATGGAATATACCAGCCAACAACAGCAGAGTACACATTCATCTCAAGTGCTCATGGACTATTCTCCAGAATATACCATATACTGGGTCACAAAACAAGTCTCAATAAATTTAAAGATTGAAATCATACAAAGTATCTTTTTGGACCACAATGGAGTGAAGCTAGAAATCAATAGCAGAAGGATAACAATTAGTGGAAATTAAACAACATACTCATTAATAAATGGATCAAATAAGAAATTACAAGGGAAATTAGAAAATACCTTGAAATGAATGAAAATGAAACACAACATTACCAAAGACTGAAAACTTTCCCACTAAGATCAGGAATACGACAAGGATATCCATTCTTATGACTTCTATTCAACATTGTACTGGAGGTTCTACCAGGTGAATTAGTCAAGAAAAAGGAAGTGAAGAGTATCCACAGTGTAAAGACAGATTGGTGGTGGTCACAAATGAGTGATTCTTTTTTTTATGATTGTTTTGTTTTTCTCTCATCATTATGTTTGAAAGATTCTTGCATAATGTTATTTATAAACGTCATTTATTCACTTTCACTTCAATACAATGAAAATGAATCATAATTTATTTATCCATTTAAGTGGTGGCCAACATTATTGATTGCTTCCAATTACTTGCTATTATGAACACCATTGCTATGAATATTCTTATACATGTAACCTAGTGCAAGAGACTTGATAGGGTATTTTAGATAAGCCTCAAATTACTGTGTCACAAGGTATGCACATAATCAACCTTAGTTGGTGTGAAATAATAGAAATTGCCCTCAGTTCCAGCCACAGAGCTCCTAAAACCCTAAGTAATTAAAAGCACTTAGGAGCATCTTTCGTCCTAATATTTGGTCTTTGACAAAGAACTCCTAAATCCCTTGGGATTTCCTGGATGATATGAGTGTCTTTTGTTCTGAGAGGACTCTTGGTGGGCTCCTGGGTAGCTTCAGAAAGACCAAACTGTAATTAGAAGTTTAGAACATTCAGCTCCACCTCCCATATTGCAGAAAGGGAGGGTTGGCTAAAGATCGAGTTAATAATGAAATCTCCATAAAAATCCCAAAGGTACAGGATTCAGAGAGCTTCTGGGCTGTAAACAATACACTCATGTGGTTCAGTGGTTCTCAACCTTCCTAATGCTGCGACCCTTTAATACAGTTCCTCATGTTGTGGTGACCCCCAACCATAAAATTATTTTTGTTTCTACTTCATAACTGTAATTTTGCTACTGTTATGAATCATAATGTAAATATGATATGCTATATGTGTTTTCCGATGGTCGCGACCCACAGGTTGGGAACCGCTGGGGGTGGCACATTCCAAACTCCACAGGGACAGAGGCTCTGGACTCTTCTGGACCTTGCCCAGAGTATCTCTTCATCTAGCTGTTTATTCATTTCATATATTTTGTGATAAATTGATAATCTAGTAAGTAAATTGTTTTCCTGAGTTCTGTGAGCTGCTGTAGCAAATAAATCCCCTGAACTGACGAGGGGATTGTGGGAACCTCTGATTTATAGGCAGTTAGTCAGAAGCAAAGTAACAACATAAACTTGTGATTAGCATCTAAAGTGTGTGTGTATGTGCATGTGCCCTAGATGGTTTGCTAAGTGGTTAGAGCATTGGCCCTTACACTGAAGGTTGTGAGTTTAATTCTGGTCAATGGTAGGTACCTCAGTTGCAGGCCCCATTCCTAGCCTCGGTCAAAGTCCATGCGGGAGGCAACAAATCAATATGTCTCTCTCACATCAATGTTTCTCTCTCCCTCTGTCTTTCCCCTTCCCTTCCACTCTCTCTAAAACTCAATGGGAAAAAATATCCCTGGGTGAGGATTAACAAAAGGTAAAGTAAAAAATAGCGTGTGTGTGTGTTTGGTGGGGACAGTTTTGTGGGACTGAGCCCTTAAACCTGTGAGATCTGATGTTATCTCCAAGTAGATAGTGTCAGAACCAAATAGAATTGTAAGACAACCAGTTGATATTGCAGAATTGCATGGTGTGGGGAAAGAAAACCAAAAACACAAATCTAATGTCATAGATGTTATGAGTGTGAGTAGAGGAAACAAGTTTTTCCTAGATACTAGGTAATATAAAATATGCCTTCAAAGTTGGTTAGAGCAATTTACTTTCCTCATAGCATTGTATGAAGAAGTTGATGTTGTCATAATTTATACCAATAAGTGGTGTGTGAAATGGCATCATATTATAGTTTTCATTTGCATTTTTCTTTTTTCCTAATAAGATTGAATTTCTTATATTTGAGGTCCATTCATGTTTCTTCCCATGTGGAATGTCTATTTATGCCTTTTCACAATAATGCTATTTATTTATCTTTTTCTTACTGATTCCTAAGTATGTTTTCATATTCAGTGTACTAATATTTTGCCAGTTAAATTTGTCATAAGCATTTTCTTCCAAAATTTGGCTTGTTATTTACTCACTTTCAGGTGTCTTTTAGTTAGAATTTTTAAAGTTTTAATATATTCAACTGTCCTCTTTTTCTGCTTGTCTTGTGCTTTGTTCCTGCTTTAAGAAATCATTTATTACGCATGAACATATGTTTGATTTCACAATGCAACTTGCAAATATTTAAAATAATTTCTGCATTAAAATAACATCAAAGTATTGTAATAAGGATAATAAGATTAAAGCAATAATAAAAACATATGCAGTTATAAAACTAGTACACATGTTCAGAAGAATAAAGAAGATAAAGGGAACTGAAATTCACACACTATAGTATATGCTATTACTATAAAATAAACAGGAGATTAAAATATCAGTGGATATGAAATAAATAATATAAAATAAGCTCATCATGTGACCTTAGGAGGTACAATTAAGTCTCTTATAAAGGTCGGTTTTTCATACATAAAATATATTATAAATACATCTATTATATATGCATATACACACTTTGTGTAGATATATTTAATATACTAATCAACATTATGTTAAGAAACATATTCTTTCACAATATACTACTGCTAAAGTTTCATTAACGAACCATTTAATTAATGACACATGTAAGATATGACTACCTCTCATTCCAAACTTCCTATTCCTTTTTTTTTCAAAGCATTTTTGCCTTCCGACATGCTGCACAGTTTACTCATGTATTTTCTTTATTGCTCTGTCCTCCATCTAGAACTGAAGCTCTAAGATCTTACAAAGTAGATAATAATTTGCTGAATAAATGAATATGGTCATTTTCAATCAGTCTTTAGTCCAGGCTTACTATGTAGCTACATTACTCCCATTTCTGGCATTGCTTACCATCTTATTAAATTGGAAAGGCAAGAAAAATTATATGGAGACATGCAATTATTTATATTGTGTATAAAATTAATATTTATGACTATGTGAATATACTAGATATCTACACTAATAAAAGACAAAGATGCTAATTGACCGTACCTATGCTATGCCCTAAGCCATGCCCACCAGCCAATCAGAGAGACTATATGCAAATTAATCCAACTAAGATGGAGGCTAGCAGCCACGGAGTGGAGCAAGCAGTAGGCTTGGTTGCCCAGGCAATGGAGGAAGCTGTTATGCCCAGAGCTCGGGGTCCCCAATAATAATCCACCAGGGAGCCTCCTCCGATGCAAAAGCAATGAGTCTTTATTGATCAATTCTAGAATTGGCTCCCAGCCTCTATCCGGCACAGCGGTGAGGCGAGAGAGACCGTGTCCCAGGAGAACAAAGGTTATATAGAGCTAGCTATTTGGGGTGGGCTTTAGGGGTGGCGTGAGTTACAGAGATTGGTCAGGGTTTTACAGCATAAGGGTCAGGAAGTGACCATCACATTCTGAAGGTTGGAGCTGTCCTCCACTATAGCCTTATTAGGACCTTAGCTACATTTCTGGAGCTTCATTGGTCCACTCAGGTGGGTGGTTGGGAAAGTTTAGGACAATACCAGCATTCTTGTGGTCACTCTCGGGGGCGGGGGGGTGGCTTGGGCTGGCTGAGGGCCCAGCCTTGCAAGACAAGATAGAGGAGAGGGAGAAGAGTATGTCCCTGCTCTGTCCTTGAAGAGGGAGGAGGGTGCATTTCTGCTTAGTTCTTTCAAGTTCCGTTCTGTCCCTTCAGAAGCCAAGCTTCCCGCCAGCCCTGAGCCAGCTGTGGCCTCTGCTCATGGCAAGAAAGTTTCAATTATAGAAGACAAATAAATCAAAGATACCTGTTTCCAGCCAGCCTCCACTGGGAGCTTGGGTGGCTGGGGTTGTGGCCAGCCTTCAAACAGCCATCAGCCCCTCACCCATGCTGGCCACACCCTCATGGGGTGAGGGTCCCCGCTGGGGGGCTTAGCCAGCCTGAAAACGGCCTTCAACCCCTCACCTAGGCTGCCCAGGCACCCCAGCAGGACTGCCCACCCTGAAGAGGCTGTGGCCAGCCTGCAAACGGCCCTCAGCCCCTCACCCAGGCTGGCCAGGCCCCCTAATGGGGACCCCTACCCTGAAGGGGCTGTGGCCAGCCTGAAAACTGCCATCAGCCACTCATCCAGACTGGCCAGGCACCCCAGGGAGAACTCCTGCCCTGAAGGGGCTGTGGCCAGCCTGAAAACAGCCATCAGTCCTTCACCAAGGCTGGCCAGGAACCCCAGAGGGGACCCCCACCCTGAAGGGGTTGTGGCCAGCCTACAAACAGCCATCAGCTCCTCACCCAGGCTGGCCAGGCACTCCTATATAATAAAAGGGTAATATGCAAATTGACCCTAATAGCAGAGGGCTGCTAGAGGGATGTCTGACTGCCAGCGTAGGCCCAATCCCCTTGGGAGCAGGCCTAAGCCAGCAGGTGGTCATCCCCTGAGGGGTCCCAGACTGCAAGAAGGCACAGGCCGGGCTGATGGACCCCCCCGAGTGCACAAATTTTTGTGTACCAGGCCTCTAGTTACTCTATATTTAAGTAATTGCCTAGAGTGGAATAAACATAATTCATTCCTCATATCTTAATTTTTGTCTATTTATATTATAATTGATTGATTTTAGAGGGAGTGAGAGAGAGAGAGAGAGAAAGAAGTGTTGTTCTACTAATTTATGCATTCATTGGTTGCTTCTAGTATGTGCCCTGACTGGAAATCAAACCCTCAACCTTAGCATATCAGGATGATACTCTAACCAACTGAGCTACCTGACCAGGGCCCATTCCTCATATTTTTAAACAAAAAGAAGTGATGACTATAATAAAAGCAATTGAGTTGGCCAGGTGTTTGTAGGGTTCTAATAAAATCACCATTTACTTCTTATGGACTTAATTGTCGATTTTACTAGGGCAGGATGAGAGGCTGCATATGCATTCTCCATTTAGGAACTTATTGAAATTGATATCCATTTGCTTGGAGGAATTACACTAACTATATTATAAAAGGGATCACAGAATTATGTTAAGAATTATTTCCAACTGCTCACTCTTAATTGATTCTATATTAGAAATAGAAAATAAGGAGGACAGAAACACCATCCAACATTTTACCAATTACTAGTAGACTATACTACCCAAGAGAAAATTAAAAACACTTATTTCTTTTATGTTTTAAATCCATTAAAATAAGTATTATGTTCAGATATTCAAAATCAGTAGTCAAATCTTTGTTGTTGTTTTTTAAAAAGGGGTTTTTTGAATCTTTTTCTAAATCAATCCTTGCTATCAAAGTAAAAATTCCTAAATGTTTAAGAAAATATTCCCCACTTGCTTTCCTAAAAACACTATTATTCCATGAAAAACTAGTGTCTATAAGATGTAAATCAAGCTTTAAAAATATTTTTGGTCAAATAACTTAGACAATTCCGAATTAAGTATATTTTAATAAATGTATTAATTGAAAGATGTTTCACATCTTGTCCCACACTTACTTTCCCTAATTACCCTAAAAATACTCACCCACCCACTCCCCAAACACACACATAGATCACCTATCATGAGGCACGCTTATGTTCCAAGAACTGCAGAATCAATATAAACAGCATCAAAATACTTAATTTTTGTTTTATTATTTTTATTTCTATGGAATTCCTGTTTAGACTAAAAATAATTTTTAAGACAAATATTAAAGTGAAGTAGTTTGCAAATTATACTATTCTTTATTTCACATGAGATCAGAACAAAAAGAAAAATAACCCGACTTACAGTAGAAGGAATTTTTAATGGTTATAATGGAAAATGAATGAAAGACATTACAATTGGTATCAATAGTACTTATATAGGAGATTTTAAAGTTGTGCTGGCAACACAGACCTTTGGCTAACTCATGGAAGAAAGGGAACTTTTCTATACTGATGGTTGGAGTGTAAACTAGCGCAAAGACCTGGGAAAGAAATGTGATAATATCTAATACGATTAAAGGTGTGCCTTCCCTTTTGCATAACCCTGTGACACATTCATATGTATGCACAAGCAAATTTTTATAAGAAAGCTCTGTCCAGCATTATTTATAACAGTGAAAAATTGGAAACAATTCAAATTTTCATCACTGTGAAGATAGAGATATCCATGGCAAAATTTTAATGTAATGGAATACTATACAGCAGGGGCTTAGAGCTCAATGTTTTATCATTAAATACGCTCACATATATCATGTTTGGAAAAGCATATTGCATATGGATATACAATATATTTTAATGCAGTTTTGTAGCATGCAAAATAATTTTATATATATGTAATATTAGATATATATGTGATAAAATGTAAATATATATTAAATGATAAACACCATATTCAAGATGATGGAAGGACAGGAAATGAAATCAGGGGAGAATAAAATGAAGTATATATATATGACATTTTATTTCTTATGTTGTGTGACGATAACCAGATGTCTTTAAATAAGTACAATACCTTTTTATATTTCGCCTGAAATATATAAAAATTTAATGAAATAAAAAGCACCTTTAGTTGAAGCTTGTCTTAAATGATACATTATGTCCCAAATTTTAATAAAATTAAAAACAAGTGTTTTTCAGTAATCTAGAAACTTGATTTTTAAAAGAAAGAATGTTTATGTTCCTTTTCCTTCATGAAATGATTTATAAACATAAATTATATATATATATATATATATATATATATACACACACACACACACACACACACACACACCAGTTAGGCATTCTCAAATATGTAACCATTTCAAAATCTTACCTAAGGAAACAGATTAAGTTGGGCAGCATATCAAGTCCAAGCTGAGCAGAAACAAATTCAACTGTCTTCCTTATCTTTCAAAGTTATCAAAGCAATATTATTATCATCTTACCTGCCCACCAATATTGTCCAATGGACTCATTTCAAATATCCATTACAGTAAGTCAGAATTACTAATTTTTCTATAATATAGGCTCTTCTTTCTAAAAGTTGGATAAATTGTGAATGGTCCCCAAACTCCACAATGTGTTGTTCATATACATTCACTTAATCCCTTATTTATCATGTCTCATTACTTTTCTCTTCTTGGGCTTTCATCCCTGCTATCATATTAAAAGTATCCCAACCAAGGACTTCTACAGTCGGTATCCTGTATAAGTTTATGGTCATTGCTCTGCATTTACTTTACTCAAAATTTGACATACTCTCCTCTTTAAAACATTTTGGACATTGCTTTTTCTGTAATTCAACCAGTATTCATCTAGTTTTCCTCTTGCCACAATGGCCAATCATTCTTTACTGGTTCCTCATATTCTAAACTCCTAAATTTATACATGACCACTATCTGGCAAAATCTAATTGCTAATTTTCAGTTCTAAACCATGATAGTTAATGTTATGTATCTACTTAACTGAGCAATAGAACACCCAGATATCTAGTTAAACATTACTTCTGGAAACATCTGCGAGGGTGTTTCCGGAACAGATTAGCATTTAAATCTAGACTGAGTAAAGCATATTGCACCTCAATGTGGGTGGGCACCATCCAGTTCATTTAGGACCCGAATAGAGCAAAAAGGTCGAGGACAGGAGAGACTTCTCTCTCTGCCTGACTGCTTGAGCTGGGAAGTTGGTCTTTTATCCTTGGAATAGAACTTGCACCATTGATGCATCTGATTTTCAGGCCTTCAGACTCATCCTGGAACTACACCACCTTCTTTCCTGGGTTTCTAGCTTGCAGATAGCAGAACATGGGACTTTTCAGTTTATAACATTGTATGAGCCAATTCCTTATAATAAATCTTTTTATACACATGTATGTGTATCTATTATAAGGAATTGTGTGTATGCAGTGTGGGGTAAAGTAGATTTATAGTTGTGCATGTGGAAAATAATGTAATAATAAATAATAATGCAAGAATAAACTGTGTTTTGAGGACTCACAACTGTAAACCTACTTTTGCCCCACTCTATATGTAAGTAAATATAATTTACCATACTATTCCTTCTTGAAATATTTTTTTCATTTGATTTTCAGGATATCTTACTTTCACAGTTTGTCTGCTACCATCTTGCCTGCTCCTTCTCAGCTTCTATGCTGGTTTTTCTTTATAACATCCCTGACAGTGTGCTGATTTCTTTCTTTATACACTCTCTCTAGGTGACCTTATTTGATATGCCATCTTTATGCTGGTGATTCTATATATCTATGCTGGTGATTCTCAAGCCTACAGCTCTGATCCTGACTTCTCAAAGATGAATATATCCTACTGCCGATACATCATTTCCACTTTGATACCTGGTAAGCATCTTAAATGGCTGTGATTTAAACTGAATATTTTAGCTTACTAAGCTAAAATGAATGGTCTTTCCCAATGTCCACACAGCTTTTCCCCATGCCACTCCCATCTCCATCTATGGTGCCATTTGCCCAGTAGCCCAAGCCATTTATTATAGTCATCACTGACCCCTCTCTTTCCTTTAAAACTCTACTTCTAACTCAGCATCAAGTCTTTTGGTTCTACTCCCAAAATTTATCTTGGATCTGACTATTTTTTACCATTTTCACTGCCTCAACTAATTCAAATAATCAAAATTAATTTTCTGAATGAGTGAAACAGCTTTGTAAAAGTCTTCCACTATGCATATTTCAATTTGGACAGAGAAGTCAATGTTAACTTTCTAAAGTGTATATCAGATTATGTTTCTTATTTAACACCATCCAATAAATGCTTAATAAATTTAGAATGAAATCAGAATCCCTTACCATGACCTAAGACTATACGTGATCTGACCTCTGACAGCCTCTAGTTCTACACTATAATTACCATGTGTGTGTGTTTCTCTGTCCCTTTGGACCTCTAAGTTTGTTCCCTTCTCAATATATTTGAACTTACTCTTCCTTATGCCTGTTCTATTCCCCCACTCAGACCATTATATACCTATCTTCCTTTCACATTCAGATTTCAAATTCAATGTCCTCTCAGAATAATCTTCTGAGCTCCTACTAAACAATCTCCCATCATTTAACATCATATCAGCATATTTTATTTTCCATTTGGAATTTGTTTTCTTCTGAAATTACCTTACTCTTTTTTTACATATTATTTATCTCTTTATACTAGAATATAAGCTCTTTGAGGTCAGAGAGTTAGTTTCATTTTCCAATAAACATCCTCCATTGCTTAGAATAATGCATCACACAAATATTTGTTGACTGGCTGTGAACATCACCAAAAGTTATTAGGTGAGTAGAAAACCTAATCTCATCCACTTTGGGGGTATCTTTTCTCTTCCTAACAGACATGTAAGTGTCCTGAGAGGCTTAAAAGATATGAATAGGAAGAATCTTTTGCTCTTCAGTGTATACTAGTGTGGTGGCTAATCTCCAAGGTGGTCTCCAGTGATCCTCATCTTCTGTAATTCACACCTTTGTGTAGTTTCCTCCCACATTGCATCTGGGATAGTCTATGTGACCAACAGAAGGTAACAGAGTGACATTGTGTGACTGCTAAGCCAAGTCACAAAAGATATTATCACTTTCACCTTGGATCTACTCACTCTGTGGAAAGCCAACTATCACGTCATGACAATTCTTAAGCAGCCCCTGTGGAGGCGTCCCAGTGTTGAGGAACGGAAGCCTCTGGCCAACAGCCGGCCACAACTTCTTAGCCAAAGTAACGAGCCATCTTAGAAGCAGATGCTCCAGCTCCAGTCCAGTTTTCAGATGACTGCAGCTCTGGACACTTTGATTGCAACTTTATGAGAGACCCTGAGTCAGAACTACACATCTAGGATGCACCTGAATTTCTGATCAACCGATACTGTAAGATCTGAGATTAGTTATCAGACAATAATACTTAACTAATAAAATTGATCTCTGCTGATGCACATTTCCTGAGTCCCTAAATTTCTTTGAAGGTTAAGAAATAATATGTGCAGTAACAATCTTGCTGCTTCTATGCCCTCCTTTCTCCCCCAGTTGTCTCACTGCTACTTCTTAGAATGTTAGCACATCCTTTCCTGCAATCTATCTCAACGAGCCTAGAATAGTGCACATAGAGACAAGAGAGGAGCATCTTCTGAGTGTCTGACAATTTACTTTTAACCCTGCAACACAAAGACACTCCATGACAGATGCCAAAGTTGACTAGCTTCTTGGAAACTAAGAAAGAAAGAAAAATCACAGATTTAAAAATTCAACTTTGCACATGGTAAGGGTAACTAAAAGAATAGTACCTATTTAATAGATATTTTGAAATGAATAATTGAGAGAATGCTTATAAAGTTCTTAGCATGATGACTGATCCACAATGAGTTTTACATAAATATTGGCTATTATTATTGACTTTTCTTTTGCCTAACTCCCCTTTTATTTGAATAGGTTTTTAATTTACTAAAATAGGTTAGTGAAAATAGTGCATTATAAACTCCTAACACTGCACAATAGCTGATGATTTATATGAGAGAAGTGTTTTCTAAAACCTGTTATCATAAATTGAGAATAGACTTTTTAACACATACATTTTCAGGGAGAAAAAATAGGCTGAAAATTAACCAAAGGCTATGTTATCTAAATTATAATAAGAGAATGTCATCTTAACATATTGAAAACTAGAGAGGGATGAGCAAGAGACTAAAAATGTTGTAGAAAGTAAAAGCAGCAAGAGATTGACTTGAATGTCATTATCTTATTGCCTTTTGGAACTAAAAATGTATTGTTTCCCATAAAAAGCAAAGCACTGAAAACTATTTGGCAGCAAGGTTATTATTTCACATATAATTACATCTCATACGGAGGTACATTGGCAGACATGTGGTGGCTAAATTGTCCATTTTCAACTAGAAAAAAGAAATGTAGTTCTTTTTTCACTTACATCAGTCAAGAAGATAGCTGCCCACAGGAAGAGATAAAGACTTATTTGACACTAGATCTATAACCAATGATTTTAGTTATCACTTGAAATTAGTGAGAATTTCAAAATAGGCTTAAGATTTTTTTTTGAAGAGCAACTTGGTACCACAGTGAAATAGCAGCAGAAATGGAAAAGTGAAAGAAAGAGAAGCCCAGCCAGTATGGCTCAGTGGGTTGAGCATCAACCTATGAACCAGGAGGTCAGGGTTCAATTCCTGTCAAGGGCACATGCCTGGGTTGTGGGCTTGGTCCCCAGTAGGGGGCATGCAGGAGGCAGCCCATCAATAATGCCCTCTCATCATTAATGTTTCTATCTCTCTCTCTCCTTTCTGAAATCAATAAAATTTTTTTTTAAAAAATAGAGAAAATACTGTTTTCATTCCATGACTGTGTTTGGATTTAGAGATTTCTAAAATACGATTCCTCATAGACAGATAACCCTGAAAGCACAGATGTATTAATTTACCATATTTTAAAATAAATTAAGCATTTAATTAAATTGTCTTCTCTATAAACCAATTAGATAAATAAATCCTGAGTCAGTGAATATGTTTAAAGATTATCCAGGGTGCCAACAACTAAGAGTAGTATTTGTAAAAGCCAGCCAACTAAATGCTAACCTTTAAGCTGCCTGTTTTGAATATTTATAAAATCATCAGAAGAGTTCTGGTCATTATAATTTTGGATAAATGTGGTCTGCAGGTATCTCTAATGCGGATATGATACCTAATATTTATGCACTTTAAAATTGGGAGGAAATATTAACATCTGATTTCCTTTTAGGGAGAGCTCATATCTGTGTGGAAGAAATACTTGGGATAACTAGGAGTTGGAAGGTAATAGTCATACTTTATGTTTAAGTTATAAAAATGCATCAGTAAGTTGCTACATATGAGATATGAGAAGAATTTTTTTTTGAGGCTGAAAGGAAAGAAGGGAAGAAGGTGCTATGAGGAGAGACTGGAAGCGAGGAGCTGGAAGTAGGTTGTGTGCCATGACAGGCCTCACAAACTCCCAAGTTTAGAAGGGTCAACCATACTCACAACATGTGAGGGAGTGTGTGTGTGTGTGTGTGTGTGTGTGTGTGTGTGTGTTTGCTGCTAAAATATTTGATTTTCAAGAATATGGAAGCATATAACAGAAAGGATTACATGAGGGTGAGCCTCAGAAACGTCTCATGAATCATGGGGATGGATAGCTTTGGACATTCAGAGATTCTACACCTGAACGTCTGAGTTAAGCTGCTCTTCAATGAACAGAGAGGCACCAATCACCTATATAGTGCCTGATCCTCCGTAAATAGCTTTTTTTTTTTTTGCACCTTTCCATCATTAAGTAAACAATCTTTGTATTAATAATGTTTCTTACTTCTCCTTCCATGAATTCTAAGAGTTTTCACTGTATAGTTGGTGCCATAATTATACAATTAGGCAGTAGAAGGAACTATTGAGTGTGAAGGAAACTTTGGGGGAAGAAAATCAAAATACGAACAATAAGCAAATAAACAAACATAAGGCAGTGAAGAGGTCACAGAGTGAGCAAGTTGAACAACTTCACCCTAAATTTGAGCTTGTTCTCCTAAGAGATTATCTACTTTCTGAGAAGTTCCAAACCCTCCCCGCATTCCCTGACAATTTCCCAGTGTTTACATGGTCATGGTTACTCTTATTCGGTTTCCTTTTATCTACTGAACACTCAGTCTCACCCCGTGTCCTCCCGTCCAGTTTGTATGCACTAGTCATAAACCCAGCTATGAAACACATACCATTTTCCTGATTGCAGAGAGAGAGAGAGAGAGAGAGAGAGAGAGAGAGAGAGAGAGAGAGAGAAGTTTTACTGAAGGTTTCGTGTATTTGTGGGTTAAATTTTAGAATCACGTAACAAATGCCTTACCTTGTGATACTAAACATTTAAACATTTTTGGTCAAGAAGAAATGCCACGACCTATGTCCCATGCAGCCATCCTGACTTGCTCGGAGCACCCTTCTTTCTTCTTTATCATCTGTTCTTTGCTCTTTCACCTTTTAATTCGTCTTTATTTCTTATGTGGAGAAACCTCGCTATCTTTTTTGTTTTGGGTCTCCCTCTAAACCTTACCCTAGAAACCTTACTTTCTAATCAAAACCATCTACATTGGAAACAAATTATACTACTCACTTAGGGGCAGAACTAGATTTTAAAGTAGCAGAGTAGCATTTTCCCTCTCCTCTTTTTTTTTTTTTTTCTGAAAGGCAACAGCGAGACCTGCATTTTTAGTATGTCTCCTTCAGCTTCACACATTACAGAGTTTCAAGGCTAACAAACACTTGCTAAAGATGTAACAAATTTAGTGGTCAGATTCAGAGAGGGGAAAAAACCATGAATTCTACTTATCTTTATTTCTTTAGTTTGGGTTTGCTACTTATTACAGGCTAATTATTCGATTTTTTAATACCTCATCTACCTCATCTGCAAAATGGAAATATGTATCTTAAAGAGTTACTTATGTATAAAAATAAATATAGATGAGGTTATTTTAAAAACTGAGAAGCCTCCTATGAACATTTGGCAATGTTACTAATCTGTATTTTCTACACTGCAAGTAAGGCTGGTATGTAGAGTACATGGCATTTTGTGAGGATAGAAGTCCTGTTTTTGTAAAGAAAGAGGGAGAGGGAGAAATTAGTAGAATTCTGTATAAAATATAGAGTATGAGTTCGATAAACATGAGATAACATGCATTAGCAAAGGTTCGTAGTTTCCATTGGAGTACTGGAGTTTGCCAGTGGAGTTATAAAATGGAAATAAACATGACCATCTATGAGTGTGAGCTCAGAACCTGTTCCAGCGACTGCTTCTGTGAAGCCGGGTAAATATTCAGAGGAAACAAGCCCTGGTCACTATTGTATGCACAAAATCCAAATTTATTTCTCCTTTACTGGAAAAGCAAAAAACTAGGTAGGGCTTTTTGTTTACTTGTTTTTTAGTTTAAAAAAATATTGTTGCCGAAACCGGTTTGGCTCAGTGGATAGAGCGTCAGCCTGCGGACTGAAAGGTCCCAGGTTCGATTCCGGTCAAGGGCATATACCTGGGTTGCGGGCATATCCCCAGTAGGAGATGTGCAGGAGGCAGCTGATCGATGTTTCTCTCTCATCGATATTTCTAACTCTCTATCTCTCTCCCTTCCTCTCTGTAAAAAATCAATAAAATATATTTAAAAAAAAATATTGTTGAAAGTATTACATATGGTTCCCCCACCCCCTATTGATCTCTTTTAGTCCACCAAGAACTAGCTCTTTTCCAAAACACAAAGCCAAGTGCAGAAATCTGTAAATTATGACGACAAGCATATTGAGATAATGCTTCTGCCGGTCCAATAGTTCTACTTCTTCATTTCTTACCCTGCAAAAGCATCTCTTCAGTATCAGTGGCATTTTACTTCTGAGGTGAGATTTTATCAGCTCAATATCACCTTTCTTTACTTCTTGCTAGGTACCCAAGAAGGACAAAGCTAGAACACTAAAGGCCCCATCATTGCATTTCACAGGACTGTGGGATGAAAGGAAAGTCGGGGGTGGAACCCATCCACAATTAATCACGGATGGTGATGTCTTTATTGGCTACTGACCTTGCAATGAGGTGCATGAGTTATTAGAAGGTTCTCTGTTACCCCAATCCCTATTTTCTTGAAGGAGGATATAAATCACTTGAGCCTCATGAATTTCTCATCTTTACAAAGCCTACTTCCAAATTTTCCACAGAGGATGCAGTGTAACCACTTATTTTCCCAATTTAAAAAAAAATGATTTTTCAGCTTGTTCAGATGTCACATAAGGAGGCTGATGATTGAGATGATCTGACTGAGAGTGACCCGAGGACCCAAGGTGGATGTCGGCAAGGAGCCTGGAGAGAAGTGGATAGTTTCCATCATCCCCATTTGGAGGTTGTTTGCATTACTTCTTCTCTAACCTTATGCTCGAAGCAACAATCATTGTAGATTGCCTTATTCTGTTCCATTAGGAACTGAAGCATGTGATAAATCAAATTCCATCGTGACATATCCTGTGTCAGTGGCATGATAAGTTGCTTCTTGGCTGAAATTTAGATGAAGAATATCTAGATTTTGTAAACACACTTCTACATAGTCTCTTGAAATATAAGTATCATATGGTGTTTGAAAAAAATGAATGAAAGGAGAGGAGAGAGAATGCTGCTTTCAGAAATATATAGAGATCTCAGTGGGAAAATATTGTACTGTGTATTTTGAATAATTTTCCCATATATATAGATATGCTCATCAGGAGAAAAATAGTATAAAAATATTAAGCCTTGCTCTTAAACACTCTACATATTAAATGTAGATGTCCAACACCATTACATATTAACATAACACATAAAATGTATACTGTACCATGTAGAAAAATCTAATTTTACCAAGATAGAATTTTTCTCCCAAGAAATTATCTTTTAGTTTTGTTTTGACTAAATCCAGGGGGAATCTGATGTTAACAAAGACAACATTAAAGAACTTTGAAGCAAATGTTAAAATTTCAAGGTACACAATGGAATCTAATCACAGACTAACACGAGAGTCCCATTTTGAAAGATGTTGTATTAAAATATTGTCATTAGACATATAGATCTTTTTCACTATTTCCTGTGTATGATTGCGATTTTGACACATTGAGTGGCACAGCAGCACAGAGGATTTCACGCTGCTTTTAAGGTTTCAGCCTCCTGTGGACAGAATGAAGACTCCTGTGCGTACAATCAGAATACAAAGTAGGCCGAGAGAAGCACTGGGATAAAAAATGAACTATGCTCGAGCACTTAGAGCACAACATTTCGTTTTAATGGTTATACAAATGTCATAAAGTAAAAGCACCGGACCCTGTCCTTGAAGAGGAATGGTAACCTGATGGGCAGGAACAGTGAGACATAGCGGGTACTAACAGCAAGAACAAAGTCCCAGGGACAGCAGTGCGAGTAATCTCTGGCATTTGATGAGCACACACTGTATGCTGGCCACCACTCTAAGCACGGCATGTCTTAGCTCACTCATTCTCACAGAAGCCCTCACAGGTGGGTACTCTTATTGTCATCCCCGTTCGCCAGGTGAGGAGCTGGGGCACAGAGTGTGCAAGGAACCTGCCTAAGTGCGTGAGTGCTCAGCTTAATACTCAAACCCAGTCTGGCCTGAACTCTTGCTGTTTTCAGCCAGATTCAATGGAACAACTGGATTTTGAGAGATGGTGGCATACAACTAAGCACATAGTGTATTACGCCCCATCTCTGACAACGAGGGCCTGCTAATTATTCTGAGCAGAGAAATGACTAAAAAGTACTTTAGAAAAACATCTGAAAAGGGACTGGGTACGAAACTATTACAATAATCGAAGATACTGTAGAAATGAGAAAGGGCCGTTCTGAAGAAAAAATGAGTAACTTCTAGTATACAGTCCAGTCTTCCTCCCGCCTCCATCGCAGGGTTGTCTAGACTTGACAGGATGACGAGACAGTCCATACATAGTGTAGCCTTACTTTCTTAGTGAGTTGCTTCCTCAGTGTAAATCACAAACGTATGGAGATTATTACTTAATTGCACAAAGGTGATAATGTTATAGCTGTGCCTGCGTAGTGACCTGAAGGAATTAATATGATTTTGAGGAATTAAATAATGTGTATGCAAAAAAAATCAAAACTTACTATTAACACACAAGCATGCTGGATAAATATGTTTTGCAATGTCTTGAGAAATGCCCACATTTTAAAAACTTTACAGAGACAATTTAGTACTGATATCCAGTACTACATTTTAATGGCAATAGGTATTTTATGTCTCTTCATTTGTTAAAAATGAGGTCCTAACGAATTTTGTAAAATTCTTAATCTATCATTATCTTTTAATAGAGTTCTTCTCTGACTTGAGAACTTTTTGTAAATGCTCATGTAATTGTGTGTGTGTGTGTGTGTGTGTGTATTCTGTACTTCAAAAATACAGAAATACTTCTGTATTTCACTGGTTTGTTTTTGGTGCCATCTGTGTTATTAGCAAAGAAAAGCTAGCATAGGCTTAAAACAATGCAAGAGAAAGCTATGCAAAATTAAGCTAAAACTGTCACAATGAAACTGCTAAATTTCACAGAGATCAAATTCCAGGACACTGAAAATGTTCCTTGGGCCTGCCTAGAATTTCTCACCTCATTAGGTGTGAAAAACACAAACTGAGCTACTATTTTTATTGTTGTTGTTCAAAATTTTGTCCAGGATGAGAACAGTTGGGGAACGAAACTCTCCATAGCCTTTGGGTCTGGGATTTGGAAGAGGGAGGAAAGTGATTGAAGGCTGCAGCCTTTACAGAATCTGAGCACTTGTTCAGTGATGGTGTTTGAATCTTCAAATGACTTAGGAAATAATTAATTCATTCCCACATTTCCATTCCTTTCAAGAACACAAAATTAGCGCTCTCTTTATGAAAAAAAAAATGAGGGATATTGAGAGTCAAAATGCCAGTCAGATGTAATGCTCCAAACAAAACCAATGCCCATGTTTTCAGCTCTAGATATTGCATTTCTTTAATAGTCCTATCTTTAAATTTTAGTAATAACTCTCTGCTTGCCAGACATCTAGGTGGGATTTAGCTCTATGTGAATATTAATATGTTCAATTTATAAAGGTTGAAAACTCTGACTCATTGCCCATCAAGTTAAAGCACAAATTCAAGATTTTTAAGTACTTAATCTGTACCATGTAATGAGATTTATATTATACGTCAAAAAAAAAGAAGTGCACTTAGGATACAGTCCAAAATAAAACTACCTAAAGTAAGTGTGAATGTGTGCTTTACTCTTTCTTATTTTCCACACATTTCCCACCTGTGTCTGTAAGTGGAACATCTTTTATTATCCCTAATCCTGTACCACAAAATCTTATTGTCTTGCATGCACTATCAAATGATACATCATACCACCCAAAATTGTGCATTTTTAAAATAATAGTGCTTAAGAGCATTTGGTATTGCTCCTTACTTAATAGAACGATAAAGACCACTGAATGCACACCCACATTTGATACATATAACCATCATACATTTTCATGGTAACTTGTACTTTTTTGCTGCAAAAAGAGTGAAATATGTTTCAAAAGTGAGTAATAAGGGTCATTTAATTTTTCAATCCCCAAAATATTTTGTACAAAACCTCCCACACACTCCCACCCTTAAAACCAAAGGACCTTTAAGATTGAGATAATAAAGGATAATTATAATGGAGTTTAATGAAGTTGGAAACTAAGGTATTTTATATTAGTAAATGTGTTATAATTAACTCTGGTAAATGATACCAAAATGAGCATTTAGCTCTCACTATTCTAGGCAAAACCTTAAGGGAGAGATCAATGTAATCATGCTTTTGTTCATAAAATAAAGGGAAGAACTAAATCTCTGCTAGTTTTCTAAAGTACAGCTACTAATATGTTGTGTTTAAAAAAAATGCTGCCAACGAGGAGCTATCTCAACAATAGTATTTGTAGAGAAATCGTAACTTCTAGCCAGTGAGGTTAATATTGATAGATAATGTCCTATGGATATTTCAGAAGACACAGTATTGATCCATTGTCTGCTTACTTAGCCAGAAGATAAGAGTTTGGTTTCACAGGGAGGATGAAACACTTAGAATTTGTAACTTTCCTCTAAATAAAAGCAAACTACTTTTATTAAATGGAGAGGAAAAGGGGTAGGGGAAGGTACACTTTTATTGCCAATAGGGCAACAAACAATGAGAATAAAAAAATCTAATCTAATAAAAGAGAAACATGCAAATTGACCATACCTTCACTACACCCTAAACCATGCCCTTCAGCCAATCAGAGCGACTATATGCAAATTAACCGAACCAAGATGGCAGCCGGCAGCCACGGAGCTGGAGCAAGCAGGAGGCTTGGTTGCCCCAGCAATGGAGGAAGCCAAGCTTCCCACCTGCCCTGGCCCACTGTGGCCTCTGCTAAAGGCAACAAAGTTTCAAATATAGAAGATAGATAAATCCCAGATACCTGCTTCCAGCCAGCCTCCATTGGAAGCTTGGATGGCTAGGGGCCATGGCCAGTCTGAAAACGGCCCTCAGCCCCTCACCCAGGCTGGCCAGGCACCCCAGTCGGACCCCACTCTGATCCGGGACACCCTTCAGGGCAAACCAGCCAGCCCCAACCCATGCACCAGGCATATAATAAAAGAGTAATATGCAAATTGACCCTAACAGCAGAATGACTGGAAATGACTGGTCACTATGACACACACTGACCACCAGGGGGAAGACACTCAAGGCAGGAGCTGCCTCCTGGTGGTCAGTGCACTCCCACAGGGGGAGCTCTGCTCAGCCACAAGCCAGGTTGACAGCTGCCAGCACAGCAGTGATGGCAGGAGCCTCTCCTGCCTCCTCAGCAGCGCTAAGAATGTCCGACTGAAGCTTAGGCCTGCTCCCTGCTGGCAAGTGGACATTGCCCGAGGGCTCCCAGGCTGCGAGAGGAATGTCTGACTGCCAGCTTAGGCCTGTTCCCCTGGGAAGCGGGCCTCAGCCAGCAGGCGGACATCCCCCAAGGGGTCCCAGGCTGTGAGAGGGCACAGGCCAGGCTGAGTGACCCCCCCCCCCAGGGCACAAATTATTGTGCACTGGGCCTCTAGTGTATTACATAATCAATAACATACTAGAATGTGTGTGAGAGCACAAAAGGAATTGTTGCCCTCACTGAGCTTATACTACATGGAAGGAAGCACAAAACCAATACTATATAATAAAAGGCTAATATGCAAATTGACCAAACTGTGGAATGACCAGTCACTATGATGAGCACTGACCACCTGGGGGCAGACGTTCAACTCAGGAGCTGCACCCTGGTGGTCAGTGCGCTTCCACTGGGGGAGCGCCACTCAGCCAGAAGCCAAGCTCGTGGCTGGCGAGCGCAGTGAAGGTGGCGGGAGCCTCTCCTGCCTCCACAGCAGCGCTAAGGACCCCTTGGGGAATGTCCTCCTGCCAGCTTAGGCCCGGTCCCTAAGGGTCCTGGACTGCGAGAGGGTGCAGGCCAGGCTGAGGGACTGCTCCCCAGTGTGCGAATGTCGTGCACCGGGTCTCTAGTACTATAGCATACTTTCAATGCAGCCCTTCAGCATACTTAGGGGCCTTTTCCCAGTGACAGTTCAGCAAGTGCTCCTGCCTCAGGATTTTCAGTTGAAAGGATGTTTACTAAACCAGAAATCCTGGTAAAGAGGGTAAGTTAGGATCTACAGCATTTTCTTTTCATTTCAAATGTCTATTAGTAGAATACAATGTTGAGACCAGATACCTAAATAGAAGCAATTGTGTCATCTTTTAGCTGGTTATAATTATAATTATAGTTATAAGTATAATAATTATATCCTATATAATAAAAGGGTAATATGCAAACAGACCAAATGGCAGAACAACTGAACAACCAATCAAAGTGTAATATGCAAATGATATACTAAGGCTGCTCAACTGCTTGCTATGACATGCACTGACCACCAGGAGGCAGACAGTCAACTGGTCGACCAGTCGCTATGAAATGCACTGACTATCAGGGGGCAGATGCTCCGACTGGTAGCTTAGCTTGCTGCTGGGGTCTGGCCAATCAGGACTAAGCAAGGTGGGCCAGACACATCCTGGAACCCTCCCATGGTCCCTCCCTGGACTGATTGTGCACTGGTGGGGTTCCTCTGGCTTGCACCCTCTGGCAATCTGGGACCCCTTGGGGGATGCTGGAGAGCTGGTTTCAACCCAATCCTGCAGGCCACTCCCCTTAGGAGGGTGACAGAAACAGGGCTCATGGCTGGTGAGCACTGCTATGGCAGCGTGAGCCTCTCCCGATCAGGACTGATTGGGCGCGAGCCCCTGGCAGGCACAGTGGGGCCAGGATGAGCAGGTGTAGAGAATGGGCCGAGATCTGCCCCTGTGCTCACTGCAGCCTCGCGGCCCACAGTTCCTTTCAAGGTGCACAAACAAATTCATGCCTTGGGCCCCTAGTATATATATATATATATCCCAATATAAGCCACTTCACTAAATCAAGTTTTCAATTTATACCATGCATGGTTCTAAGTGTTAAGTATTAATTTGTTTAACCTTCGCAGCAATCTTATGAAGTAGTTAAAGCTAAAATCCTTTCTCTCTTCCTATTAATCTTTTGAAAACTCACACAGTCATTCTTTTCAGCAGGAGGTTCAGCCTCTCCTTTGTGGCTTTCTTGGTCTGGTTGTGCAATCATCCTGATCCATAGCTGGGCCTAATGCAAGCCAACTTTCTTTCTTTTTATGAACTTTATTGGGTGACATTGCTTAATAAGGTTATATAGGATTCACATGGACATTTCTATGATATATGATCTGTATAATGCATTATTGTGCCCACTACCCCAAATCAAATTATCCTGTCACCACATATTTGGCCCCCTTTACCCTTTACTACACCCCCACTCCACTTCCCTCTGTTAACCACCATATTGTTATCTGTGTCTGTGAGTTTCAGTTTCATATCCCACATATGAGTGAAATCATATGATTCTTAGCTTTTCTGACTGACTTATTTTGCTTAACAGGATACTCTCAAGGTCCATCTATGTTGTCACAAATGGCAGTGTGTCACCTTTTCTGGCTGAGTAGTATTCCATAATATATATGTACCACATCTCTGTATCCAATCCTCTACAAAGGACACTGGTTGTTTCCATGTCTTGGCCACTGTGAATAGTGCTTCAATGAACATAGGGATGCATATATTTTTGTGAATAAATGTTTTAAAGTGTTTTGGGGTAGATACCAAGAAGCGGGATTGCTAGGTCCATTCAACAAGAAAAACTAAAGAATCTGTTCAGTCCATTACTGCTACTGTTTTTCACATACATCGTTGTTGGGAATTGATTGTGTACAGTTTAACAGAGATTTCTCCATTACTTCTATGGGTCTCAAGCTGTATGTACTGAGTTTATGTTCATATTTACAGTAATTTCCCTGTAAAGACAATGCAATGCCAGGAGTCCTTAGTCCTAAGGGGCCATAGCCTTGGTCACACATGGTGTCAGGTCTGCCCTCCCGTTCAACACTATGTTCTTGGATTATATTTAGATCACTGAGTTACAGTTCCCTTTTGGAGCTATTAATGGCTTCTCCTCCCTGCAGCTTGGATCTTAGCCATGATAGTCCACTCCAATGGGTTTCCCTAACCTTTGACCCCAGATATTGGGGGTTTGAGGTCTCAGTCCCATTTTCCAGAAGGTTCCTGGGCTCTGCATGTAAACTGTGATTTTCTTCCCTGTATTAGCGCATCCAGTGGCATTGTATAGGATTTACCTTTGTCAGGGTACAGAAGATTCGATTACACTTTCCTACAAGTCTAATGGGTCAAGTAGGACCTTTACATAACCAGGAGGCTACATGTATCACTTCTATGAAAAAGATAGATGATTTGCTAAGTCCTTCTTGACCAAAAATGGCAAGAGTTAATTCTTGACATTTATACACCGCCAACTTTACATACATTCATTATATTTAATTAATATCAATCAATCAATTAATTAATTAATGTACTTATTTCAATGCCCTCCTAACAAATGGACCCACTTTTTATGCATTAGAATGATGCACTTAGGGCATGGTGAAGGATCAAAACTAGAATCATGTTTAATTGAGGAGAATGCACAACTGCACAGTTCAGTCGTACTGAGCTACCCCCTTGAATGATCAGGCTCTCTATTTTCTCAGGCTTTCATACACGCTGACCATTTTGTTTCAGACACTCTTCCTCTCTCTTCTTTTGGCCTGGTTTAATCCCATTCACTCAAAGATCTCAGCAGGACATCACCTCCTTCCCTGGAGGTAGGGAACATGACTTTTTGCATTTGGATCTCTATTGCCTTGCATGTTACCTGACACATGGTAGGTGCTACATAATAATGTTGAGTGAATTAATAATCTGCAAACTGGCAAACAGATTCCCCCAAGTGACCCCAGTTGTGTCAACACTAAATTAAACTCTCTCATCTTCCTCAAAATTAGTTCTCCCTCTACACTTTCTTACCAAGAAGACATAGTATTCTCCTTGTTTCTCTGAACCAAAACCTTCTAATCATCTTTGGCATATGACTCCCCTTCATCTTTTATTCCAGTTAATTGAAAATTTCTGATTCTTCCTTCATAATATCTTTTAGATTCTGTCTTACTCTATTCTGACTATTCCATTATGCCCTTATGATCTAATATATAAATTACTGCAATCATCTCTTAAATGGTCACCCAGGTTTCAGACTCCACCAATATTCCAAATGATTCTAAATATCACTGCTACACTCATTTTCCTAAAATACCACTTTCATTATGTCACTCATTTATCTACTAAATCAGGAGAAAATGCCCCTATCATTTTAAGGACCTTCATTATTGTACCCATGCAAGCCTCCAAATTACTTTTCATTTACACCCTCAGTCTAGTAAAAGAAATTTGCTCACTGTCCCACAGAGCAACCAGTCTCACTTTTACCATTGTAATATGGTATGACTACTACGTATTTACCCTATATTGTAACATGTGTAATGGTTACTCTATCTTGCAATATGTATATACTAGAGGCCCGGTGTACAAACATTTTTGCACTTGGGGGGGGGGGTCCCTCAGCCTGGCCTGTCCCCTTTCGCAGTCTGGGACTTCTCGGGGAATGACCACCTGCTGGCTTAGGCCTACTCCCTGGGGGATTGGGCCTAAGCTGGCAGTCAGACATCCCTCTGGCAGCCCGGGAGCCCTCGGGGGATGTCCACTTGTCAGCGGGGAGCAAGCCTAAGCTTCAGTCAGACATCTTTAGCGCTGCTGAGGAGGCGGGAGAGGCTCCCACCACCACCACTGTACTGGCAGCCATCAGCCTGGCTTGTGGCTGAGCAGAGCTCCCCCTGTGGGAGCACACTGACCACCAGGGGGCAGCTCCTGCATTGAGCGTCTGCCCCCTGGTGTTCAATGTGTGTCATAGTCACAGTCATTCCCAGTCGTTCTGTTGTTAGGGTCAATTTGCATATTTCCCTTTTATTATATAGGATAGAGGCCTGGTGCATGGGTGGGGGCCAGCTGGTTTGCCCTGAAGGGTGTCCCGGATCAGGGTGGGGGTCCCACTGGGGTGCCTGGTCAGCCTGGGTGAAGGGCAGAGGGCCATTTTCAGACTGGCGATACCCCCTTTAGGGTGGGGGCTCTGCTGGAGTGCCTGGCCAGCCTGGGTGAAGGGCTGATGGCTGTTTGCAGACTGGTCAAGCCTCCCAGCAGAGACCCTCACCCCATGAAGGTGTGGCCAGCCTGGGTGAGGGGCTGATGGCTGTTTGCAGGCTTGCCACAGCCCCCAGCCACCCAAGCTCCCAGTGGAGGTTGGCTGGAAGCAGGTATCTGGGATTTATTTATCTTCTATAATTGAAACTTTGTTGCATTGAGCGGAGGCCACAGCTGGCCAAGGCAGGCAGGAAGCTTGGCTTCCTCCATTGACTGTGCAACCAAGCCTCCTGCTTGCTCCAGCTCTGTGGCTGCCAGCCGCCATCTTGGTTGGGTTAATTTGCATATAGTCACTCTGATTGGGGCGTAGCGTAGGTGTGGTCAATTTGCATGTTTCTCTTTTATTAGATCATATATATATATATATATATATATATATATATATATATATATTAGAGGCCTGGTGCATGAAATTCATGCACTCGGGGGTGGGGGGTGGGGGGATTCCCGAGCCTGGCCTGTGCCCTCTCATGGTGCAGGAGCCCCGCGATTGATCTCCCCAAAGAGGTAGGCCCCGCCCACCCATCCAGGGCTCCTCAATGAATTGACCCAAAGAGGTAGGCCAGAGCCAGGGGTCCCACCTCCACTCCATGTAGAGCCACCGGGACCCACCTTCGTGCCACACACACAGCATCAAGTCCCCGCCCATCGTTCGCACCCGTTCGCACCTGCTGCGCATGCTGCATCCTGGTGATGGATTGTTACGGCATGAGGGCATCACAGTGTGATGACCACATAGGCTTTTATTAGTATATATATATATATATATATATATATATATATATATATATATATATATATAGCATATGAGACATTATCCAAGGCTAAGCACAAGTGCAGCGCCCCCATAAAAAACATCTCTTGTTAAATCATTTGAATCTCTTGGTTATCTCAAAAGACTCATTTTCTACAGCAATTTTTATGCATTCCATCATAGATTGTCCTTATGCCTTTCTGATTACTACATGTGATCTAAGCGTGGCTTCTTGATATACTCTCTCTTGATATCACCAGCACAATATTGCACAGAGGTATTCCAAATATTCTTGGAACTGTATTATTAATTCAGTAAATATTCATTAAGTAACTACTATATACCAAGCAGAAAATGAAATTTATGTTCTAATAGTGAATATTAAAAACACAAAAGAAAACAAATAGATAACATTTCAGCAAGTGGTAAGTATTAATAATAGTACATTCACATTAAATCATACTGCCTGCCAAGTGAAATAGAAGCCTCTTGAACTTACATGTTATACTTGACAATTATTACCTCCTCTTGCCACTACCCCAAAACCAGCCTCTATTTTCATTATTTTGAAGGCGTGGATTTGTTTCTTATTTGTGCAAATAAACTTTGGTGAGAAGTAATGTCTTCAAACCAGAAAGAGACTAAAATATTATTTTTTAAGAAATAATTATAATTAAACATATGCCAAAAGTACATAAAAAAAAGCTCTGGCATGCTACTCTGCCAGAATAGAAATAGACTTTGGACCCAATTCAGTTTCTAGTAAATTAATGTCCAAAAGTACACAGGAGCAAATGTTCACGTTTCCAATCTCAGCAAAGAAGCCAGAGTGCATATGGACCCTAAAGCTTCATCTCTCCCTCCCCTGCAGAACGTTATCTCCTCCGTGGCCTGTATGTAAGGTCTACTGATCATGATCTCTATGATGCTTCCTGACCCATTCTTCCACATAATCCTGTGTACATGAACTAGGAGTTTACAGTTTTATTGTTTTTCCTAAGGGATATAATAACCCCTTTCTAGATGGTGAAAGGGGGACATGATTTGTCTCCATAAAGAGCTGCTGTGTGATAGTCACTGAACTATTGACATTGGTCAGAAGGGTCATAGTGTATGTGTGTGCGCGTGTATTTGTATTTCACCACATCTTACTAGGTCATGACTATGTGCCAGGCATTGTGCTCAGCTCTGAGGATGGTGACATTAAATGTTAGGATTCCTGCTCCAGAGGAGGTTGCAGTCTAGTGAGGATGACAAAATCCACTAATGATTGACTATGGTGTTGGCTAACATGTGCAGTCTTCGAGATATAAATAGTTTCACTTTCTTTTTTTAAAATGTTGTTTTATTGCTTAAAGTATTACAAAGAGTATTACATATGTCTCCTCCCTGCCCCCCTTGACATTCCCCCCACCTCCCCTACCCCCCAGTGTCTTGTGTCCATTGGTTATGCTTATATGCATGCATACAAGTCCTTCGGTTGATCTCTTATCCCCACTCCCGCCCCCCCAACTCTCCCCAGCCTTCCTGCTGTAGTTTGACAGTCTGTTCGATGCTGCTCTGCCTCTGTATCTATTTTTGTTCATCAATTTATAATGGTCTTTATCACCCATACATGAGTGAGATCCTGTGGTATTTTTCTTTCATTGACTGGCTTATTTCACTTAGCATAATGCTCTCCAGTTCCATCCATGCTGTTGCAAATGGTGAGAATTTTCAAAGAATTTTAGAACTAAAGAAACCTCCGTACCACCGACTCCAACCCAAGTGAGAGAAAGAAGGTTCCATATCCAGTCTGTTCCTAAAGGACAGTTGGCTCCTGGCTCTCCTGAGAACAGGAAGAGCCCACGCTGCTCCTGCCTCCTCATTCAGCTATTTGCTGAATGGCCCATTGGTTTCCTCAGGTCAGGTGGTTTGCACAATCAACAGATTAATGCAAATGTATGAAACAAGCTTTAAAATGTATTAAAATAGTGACACAAATTATGTTTTGTTAATATTTTTCAAAGTGTGATGGCAAATATTGTTGTTTGATATGTGAGATGCATTACACTATCTGTGATTCCTGCCCAATTTCCTGATTTCTTCCATTGTTATGGGTTCCACAACTTATTAAATTAACTTCGGAGTTTAGTTCACACTGAACCATCAACAAATTCTGTGACAGAGGGAAAGATACAGGAGTGGTTGTATATAAAACTACTCTTGGGTAAAACAAGCAGTTGGTTTTGGTCATAAAAAAAATGCACACTCTTCTCATAAAGTGTCTCATTCAAATATATATAATATTTAGGGGTTTTGTTCTTTCATAATTACCTAAATTATCTAAAATGTTGCTTGCATGTGAATAACTCTGATATGTGTGCATATACAGATTGTGTGTATTTTCAAGACCAACTTTACAAGCTCAATAAGACATAGCTACTTAGCCTCTTATTTGCAACACTCTAAAAGAGCCACAAAAAAGTAAATGTGTGTGTGTAGTAGCAATCATGTCAGAGAGGACAGAACAACATTGTAAAGCAAAAGAGAAATATCACTCATTCAGGAACTACTAAATATTTTCTTAACCGATGGTAGAGATTTCCAAAAAAAAAAAAAAAATAGCACTTCCAGAATTATGTGTTCCAAAGGATGTTTTTAGAGCATAAACTAAAACAACAGGAACTTGTTTACTATCCCATTAATTCAAATCAAGCATCTTCTTGTAAAGTATCCAGATAACTGGGGTAATTTAAAGGAACGTTTTTTAATTACTTGGGAAATTGCCTCAATCTTCCACCTCAGTCTTCTATTTCACTCTGCAGATTAAATAGTCCTTAAAGAAAAAATAGAACTATTTCCTCCTATCACTCCTTTTGGGTCATTGTCAGTTCCCCGTGGAGTCGTAAGATTAAAGGTGTCTAGGATGTGCAAGGAGAGCCCAATATTAAATAAATCTGATTTCCAGATGACTTCCTGTTTTAATCAGGTAATTACCATATCAAACCTTCTTGTCTGTTTCCCCAAGCTATGAAAAAATGGAGTCCTGAATAGTTTCCATGGTAACTCCTACATGTCTTTATATTTTTTCAATATAATGAAGTTTGCTTAAACACTATCAGCAAAAGTATTAGTAAAACATGTACTTTTACTGCTATCAATTTTACGTTAAAATGCCTCCATTTATAAAATCCTTAAAACATGTGCTCCCAGCGTTTCCCTCTGTTCATTGGGGCAGAGCGGCAGTCATTTCGAGGCCACAGGCACATCTGTAAGTATATAGGCCATATGATTATAGGTCTGTTCTTCAGAAAGTACTATGTGAAGAGTAACAAAAATCTTAGTTTATCTGACCTGCATATAAAACCATTGAAGTATGCTACATTTATCATATTAAAAATGCATCATTAAAATTTAAAAGCAGGTGCAGTTGCTCAATAAGCTAATGGTATAGTCTGAAGACTCCAGTCCAGATTGTATTGTTGAATTCCCAGTTGGATAAAGGAGAAGCGGGGGTGGGATGTGAATGACCTTGTACCAAGGTGGCAGGGCCCTCAGATGCTGTGCTGTAGGCTGTGGCTGAGCTCCACTCCGAGGATCTTCACCGCACTGCATTCTGACGGCTGAGAATGAAAGCGGCCTCTAAACAGATGCGCTTGAAATCGCTTCACCTCACAGCCGAAAACTCCGTGTCTCTGCAAGCATGTGAATGTGAGCACATCTTTGTATTTATGGGGTGAATTTATGGGCTGTTTGCCGCCTGCACCAATGACTCGATGCTTGTCAGAGAACATGTTGTAGAAAATGGTATAAAGAAATTTAACGAGAAAAAAACTAGGGGAAGAAAATTTAACCTTCATGTCAGTCTATAAACTATTAAATGATCACCTTTATTACTGGGTGGTTTATTCACCTCACATCATCTTGGGAAGAGCTAGACAAGATTCCTGAAATCTGTTAATTAGTTTCCTCTAGCAAATATTAACTCAGCAAAATTCTATTCTTTCATGAAATATGTTTAGAATTTTAAATTGAAATATCTAAATCTGTACATTTATTTTCTGATTAGATAAATCTAACTTGCAGAATCTTTTAATATATATATATATATATATATATATATATATATATATACACACACACGCATATATATATATAATTTAATGGCAGACTTGTTTAATTGGTTTTTATAATTTTTTAAAATGAATTGTGTACATCTAAATTTATTATAGGTAGCATAACTACTCATTGGTAGCAAGAACAACACAAAATAATAATAAATATAATTTTCACCTAAAATCTTTCACAGGGGAGATGACCGCAGAGTAGAAATTAAAAAGAGAGAGATAAAAGAAAAGCAACCAACAATTGCCTGTTCACTCCTTGGGACATTCTTTTCTAAGTGGTGGCTATGACATAAAATAGCTGGTAGATCTGTATGGGGTCTTTTGGGATGACACTTTCCTTAACAGACATTTTAAATATTTTATGGGAAAATATTCATTGTTCCTCCATCTCTAATATAAATATGGAATATAAGTCCAATTTGTAAACTACAGAGAAGTAGGTCTACTTACATATTTTTGTATCAGGCGAATCCCTGTAGCTTTCGTTGACTATCTTCAATTATTAAAAACTAGAAGCCCAATGCATGAAATTTGTGCAGGAATAGGCCTTCCTTCCCCCAGTTGCCAGCACTGGCTTCCCTCTGGCAGCCAGGAACCAGTCTTCCCTCACAGCCCTGGCTTTTTCCGGAAGGTTGTCTGGAAGGATGTCCAGTCTAATTAGCATATTATGCTTTTATGATTATAGATAAGAACACCACATCAAATGTTTGTTAAATTACTATGTTATCAAACTGTCAGAAATAGTATTTCTTACTTTTGGATAAATCAGTCTATATTTAGAACCCAGAACACTGGGATAGTATTTCAGAGGCAAAAGCCTTAAAAATCTAAAATTCTTAAACTTTGTTTAAAGTAAGCCTTTTATTTTTCCAGGTAAACTAACACTGTTTCCTTGGTTTGTTGTTTTAGCTTTAGGTGGTCTAGGAACTGCTTCTCTTCCTTCTCATCTATGAGATCGTCTTGATCTCTTTACATTCCTCTTCAGGTTATTCTCTGTAAGTAATTATTCACTTACCTTTATAAGCTGATCAATAACCCACTGTAAGGTAATTTACAGGTCTTGTGAAATATCTATCTATGTGTACACTCTAATGTAATAGATTTAAGAGATATGCAGCTTGAAAGATAATCCTCAGCAGATGAATTTTATATTAAATATTAGCAATGCTTGCTGTCTAATACTGAACACTCCAACATCAACCATAACACCATTTTCACTTCCGCCAACTTTGTATCTGTCTTTATGTGCATAGCAAATAGCATGATATTCCCCCATTTGCAGCCTCAAATAATTGTGTAGGCTTCATAAAGTATATAGTTTTTTAGACAAGGCAAATGTATTATCAAGTGTGGAGAGTTAGAAAGTGATTGGTTGTTTTTTCCATTGAGATATATTTGTTGGTTGCTGTACTTTGCTAGTAAGAATTTAGTTCTTAAAGACTCTCCCTGGCCAGTGTTACTCGGTGGTTAGAGTGCTGGCCTATGTACTAGAGGGTCACGGGTTCAATTCCTGGTCAAGGGCATGCACCTGGGTTGCAGGGTTGATTCCCACCCCTGGTTGGGGGGCAAGCCAGAGGCAACAGATGGATGTGTCTCATATTGACATTTCTCTCTCGTTCTCTCCCCCACCCCCCTCCATTCCATTCACTTGGAAAATCAATGAAAAAGTATCCTCAATCTGTGGGTGAGGATTTAAAAAAGCAAAACAAAAAAATTAATAATAATTGATGACTAATAATATTGCCCATTTAGGCAAATTATTTAACCAAAATAAGACAAGATTTTCACAAAAGGAAGATGTGCTGAATGAACAAAGCATGCATCCATTCATTTACTTTGTTTTCTTATTTGCTTAATAAACTCTTATTAAGCATCTTCTATGTGCCGGGGATTATGAATGACAGCAAAAGAAACCATCAATAAAACAACAAGAAAGACCACTGCATGGGAGAACATATTTGCCAATGTTATCTCCGATAAGGGTTTAATCTCCAAAATTTATAGGGAACTCATACAACTTAACAAAAGGAAGATAAACAACCCAATCAAAAAAATGGGCAATGGACCTAAATAGATACTTTTCAAAAGAGGACATAAGGAAGGCCAAGAGACATATGAAAACATGCCCATAGTTACTAATCATCTGAGAAATGCAAATCAAATCCACAATGAGGTACCATCTCACACCTGTCAGAATAGCTATCATCAATAAATCAACAAATACCAAGTGCTGGTGAGGATACAGAGAAAAAGGAACCCTCGTGCACTGCTGGTAGGAATGCAGACTGGTGCAGCCACTGTGGAAAACAGTATGGAGTTTCCTCAAGATACTAAAAATGGAACTCCCAGTTGACCCAGTAATCCCACTTCTAGGAATATATCCCAAGAAACTAGAAACACCAATCAGAAAGAATATATGCACCCCTATGTTCATAGAAGCACAATTCACCATAGCTAAGATTTGGAAACAGCGGAAATGCCCATCAGCAGATGAGTGGATTAAAAAACTGTGGTATATCTACACAATGGAATACTATGCAGCTGTAAAAAGGAAGGAACTCTTACCATTTGCAACAGCATGATGGACCTGGAGAGCATTATGCTAAGTGAAATAAGCCAGTCAGAGAAAGATAAATATCACATGATCTCACTCATTTGTGAAATATAATGAACAACATAAACTGATGAACAAAAACAGATCCAGAGACAAAGAAGCATCAATCAGACCATCAAACCTCAGAGGGAAGGTAGGGGAGGGTGGGGTAAGGGGATAGATCAACCAAATGACTTGTATGTTGGCCTACAAGCATAACCAATAGACACAGACACGGGGGGGGGGGGGTGTGAGGGCATGAGCAGGGTGTGGGGGGCAAGTTGGGATAAGAACACATATGTAATACCTTAATCAATAAAGAAAATTTTTTAAAAAGCTGTGCTACATTAACACAATGGAATACTAAACAGCTATAAAAAAGAATGTCTCTTATCCTTTGAGACAGCATTGGTGGACCTGGAGAAAGTGAATAATCCAATCAGATAAAGATAATCCAATCACATGATCTCACTTATTTATAGAATCTAATGAACAAAATGAATTGACTCACAAAATAAGACCTGAGGCATGAAACAGATCGACATATCTCGGGGGTAGAGAGGGGGTGCAAGAGGAGGGGAGAGAGGAGAAGAGATAAACCAAAGAACTTATATGCTTACTAGAGGTCCATTGCATGAAGAGATTCGTGCAATAGGCCTTCCCTTCACCTGGCTGCCGGCACCAGTTTTTCTCGGTACCCGGGAACCAGGCCTTCGGTCTTCAAGGCTTCCGATGGAGCCTTCAGTCTTCACTCCACTGCTTTGCCGCTACGTATGCAAATTAACGGCCATCTTTGTTGGGTTAATTTGCATACTTCCTGATTGGCTGGTGAGCGTAGTGGACGGATGGTTAATTTACATGTTTGTCTATTATTAGGTAAAAGTAGAGGCCCGGTGCACAAAAATTTGTGCATTCGGGGGGGAGGGGGGGTCCCTCAGCCCGGCCTGTGCCCTCTCGCAGTCTGGGACCCCTTGGGAGATAACGACCTGCTGGCTAGGCCTGCTCCCGGGTGGCAGAGGGCAGGCCCAATCCCTAGGTGCAACCCCTGGTTGGGCTCAGAGCAGGGCCAATTGGGGAGTTGGGGCGCCTTCCCCTGTCATGCACAGAAAAGGGCGGATCGGGAGGTTTTGATGCCACCCACAGTCATGCTCAGGGTAGGGCCGATTGGGGGGTTTGGGTACCGCCCCCTGTCACACTCAAGGCAGGGTCGATGGGGAGGTTGCGGCGCCACCCCCTGTCACGCACAGAGCAGGGCCCATCAGGGGAGTTTGGGCTCCGTACCCTCTCATGCACAGAGCAGGGCCAATCAGGGGGTTGGGGCACTGCACCCTGTCATGCACAGAGCAGGGCCCATCAGGGGGGTTGGGGCTCCATACCCTGTCATGCACAGAGCAGGGTCAATCAGGGGGTTGGGGAGCTCCCCCCTGTCATGCACAGAGCAGGGCCGATAGGGGAGTTGGGGCACCGCCCCCTGTCACACTCAGGGCAGGGCCGATCAGGTGGTTGGGGCGCCGCCACTCTCACACTCAGGACAGGGCCAATGGAAAGGTTATGGCTCTATCCCGTCACACACAGAGCAGGGTGGATAGGGAGGTTGTGGCCCCGCCCCCTGTCACAAACAGAGCCACAGGGCCATCAGGGAGTTTGGGCGCTGCCCCCTGTCACGCTCATCCCGGTGCTGGGAGGCATATTACCCTTTTACTATATAGGATAGAGACCTGGTGCACGTGTGGGGGCTGGCTGGTTTGCCCTAAAGGGTGTCCTGGATCAGGGTGGGGGTCCCCACTGGGGTGCCTGGCCAGCCTGGATGAGGGGATGATGGCTGTTTGCAGCTGGTCACACACCCTTCAGGGTGGGGGTCCCCACTGGGCTGCCTGGCCAGTCTGGATGAGGGTCTGAGGGCTGTTTTCAGGCTGGGACTGAAGCTCCCAACTGCTTCTTTTTTTCTTTTTTTTTAATTCTGGGCCAGCTGTAGCTCTGAGGCTCCAGCTCTTAGGCCTCCGCTCCTGAAAGCAGATGTTTGGTTTGTTTAGGTTCTATAATCAAAACTCTGTATCAACTCCAGCTCTGAGATCCCAGCGGCTGAAAGCTGGTTTCTGGGGTTTTGTTTAGCATCTATATTTGTTGCAATGTTTGAAACTGCAGGCTCAGAGGCCGGCAAGGCCGGCGGGGAACGTTGGTTTCCTCTGTCACTGAAGCAAGCAAGCCTCATGTTAGTTTCAAGCTGCCTGTCTGCTGGTCGCCATCTTGGCTTGCAGTTAATTTGCATATCTCGCTGATTAGCCAATGGGAAGGGTAGCGGTCATAAGCCAATTACCATGTTTCTCTTTTATTAGATAGGATATGCATAGTCCATGGACACAGACAATAGGTTGGTGAAGGCCTGGGGGCGAGGGAAAGGGGCTGGGAGGAGGGAGGTAAAGGGGATAAAATACTGTAATACTGTCAACAATAAAAATATACATTTAAAATTTAAAAAAAACACACACACAATAGATTGTGTATATGAAGGATGCTTTGGAAGCACATAATAATAACACTGGACTTTCTATGCAGGTATCAGAGATTTCTGTTGCAAGTAATGATAAATTGAAATCCTAGAGATGACTAGAACGTATTCAAAGAGAGAGGGAAAGATTTCAAAGGGAAAGCATCTGGGAAGGTACAGCGATTAGAGAGATCATGGGAAACTCAGAAAACTAAAAGGAGTTAAATTTAAAGGAACAACAGGGACCTATAATAAGTGAGCACATTTTTGAGCAATTAATGTGTTCTGGGCACTTCTGATTTTTTCCCACTTAATTTTTGAAACAATATCATGACGGGTACAGCTGCTCTTTGCATTTTGCAGTGGAGGAAACTGAAGAACATAGGGATCGAATCACACCTGTGGTAAGACTCCTGGAAGATACATGATTGATTTTGAATGTCAGGAAGATTCCTTTCATAAAAAAGGGAATAGATCAGAGGAATGTAAGACTGAATGCTATGAGACAAATTAAGAGATCATTGCATTAGAGCAGACCATATTTGATGAGGACTTAAACTAAGGCCATGGGGCTTATGTAATACCGAGAAGAAAACAGATGTGGGAGATATCTCAAAAATAGAACCATAGGATATAGTCATGGAGGAAGAACAAGATGTGGAAAATTAGGAATCTAGGGAGAGCCTGAGTCTCCGGCTTGGTTAACTGAGAGCAAAGCACTATCATTAACCAATACTTAAAATAAAAAGGAACAAGTTTTTAAGGAAAGATAATAGGGTCCCTTTAGAATATGACAAGGGTCACCTAAGGGACATGAAGTTTGAAATGTCCAGGAAAGCTAGCCTGGAGCTGCAGATGAGGGAGTTATGGGCAGAAGTGAGGCTCTTTTTTTGATGAGAGGGGATGAAGTCTTTGAAGAGAGTTTATCACATTGCAAGTCAAGAGAATCAAATATAGAAGCCTGGAGAACATCAGCATTGAAGGGGTAGACAGAGGAAGCAAATCAGAAAAGTGACAGTGGAGACAGAAGGAGACGCAGAAGAAATTATTCTAATTAATGCTAAGCAAGAACAACATTTCGAATTAAAATGGAAAGATATCAAATATCATAGATGGGTTCCAAGAAGAGTCTTTCAGGTTTGGGTATTTCAAAGTTATTGGTAAACTTTTGTGTCCCATACAGGTCCCTCCATGTAGTGACACATCCCTGCTCTTTATATGTAAAAACAGTTTCAAAATCTTGGGCAAGTTGTGGGAATGGGGGGATACCTGGATCTGGTTCTACACCTCTGAGTAACAGGGAACAACTGGGCTAAAGGAAATTTATGAAGACATAAGTAGAGTATGGTCAAGGCAAGGTAGTGAAGGCGGAGGTGGCAATGAGCTTTGCAGTTGCTAATGATATTCAACTGAAGATAAATAATTAACCTGCAAAGATCCTAGGCCAGTGGTCGGCAAACTCATTAGTCAACAGAGCCAAATATCAACAGTACAACGATTGAAATTTCTTTTGAGAGCCAAATTTTTTAAACTTAAACTATATAGGTAGGTACACTGTTGTTAACTTAATTAGGGTACTCCTAAAGTGGCCTTTGCTAAAAACGTCCTCAATCTGATTGAGGTACATTTGCTGAGGTCGACCCCTTCCAACTCTCCCATCCACACTTGTCCTGTGTACTTGTTTCGTCTATCTCCTTTCTGAAAACCGACTTCTGCACATGGGCCATGAAGTTTCAATCACACTGTACATGCGTGCCCGCACATGGTATTTTGTGGAAGAGCCACACTCAAGGGGCCAAAGAGCCGCATGTGGCTCGCGAGCCGCGGTTTGCCAACCACTGTCCTAGGCCATGCAGGAATGTGCAAACCCAGGTTAAAGTGCAAAGCAGATTTGGGGAAAATGAGTACAGAGGCACTGGTCCTCAGCTGAAGCTGCCTACTTAGTTCTTCATGATCTCCTTAATTCATAATTCTGCAAAATGCCCAACGTTAGAAGAGTCACCCTCATTCAAAGGTGAATGACCACTATAAGAGAATCAGCATAAAATTATGCAAAAATAATGTATGTAAAATAAAAACAAGAAACTTTCATTACAAATAAAAGTCACAGGAAGATTATATACCAGCCAATAAAATAAACCGGGAACAAATGGATATTTGAAACAATACTTCATGATTCCAACAGTTAAATAGGCAATGAAGGGTAGTGGTTTAACACATGGACTTTCTTCCAGACTGTGAAGGTTCAATCCTAGGTTAGCAGTTTATTGGTTGGGTGATCTGGCAGATTGCTTATAATTTCTGCTCCAACTTCTTTGGCAAAATGAAGAAGAGAATAATTCTACCTACCTCATAAGTTCGTGAAAAGAAGGAAATGATTTAATAGAAATGAAGTGCATGGTACAGTGCTTGGTAAATACTAAATACAATGTAAATAGGAGCACTTACAGTCCAGCTGGTGTGGCTAACTCAATTGACCGTCCTCCCATACACCAAGAGGTCACTGGTTCAATTCCTGGTCAGGGCACATGCCCAGGTTATGGGGTCAATCCCCAGTGGGGGTCATGCAGGAGGCAGCCAATTGATGTTTCTCTCTCATCAATGTTTCCATCTCTCCCTCCTCCTCTCCCTCTCCCTCTCCCTTCCTCTCTCTCTAAAATCAATTTTAAAATATATTAAAAAGTAAATAAATAAATATGAGCACTTGTTTTTATCTACTTTGAAATAAAACCCCAAGTAAAAACATTTTAAAAATTGCATAACAACAGAGAGAGCTTGAAAGTGATGCAACAGAATTTATGGAAAAAAGTAGTAAAAAAACAAACAAACCAAAGAGCAAATAAATCATTGCATAAATTATAAGCTAGCATGGCAAATACATAAATATTGGAAATCGGTATGTGCACTGGCACATTGGAAATTATTTTAAAATATCAAATAATTGTTTAGAATTTGTTCAATGTAAAATGTATTTAAGGGTTTTATTTCATGTTCTGTTTAAGAGGCTATAGAAAAAGTATATGTTTCAGATCTTTTTACATCCCTTCAAAGCATCAGTTTAAATGCACAATTTGAGGCTCTTCTTTTCTATGTTAATAAGCTCTTTTCCTGAACCTCCATCAGTAAAATGAAGGAAGAGGAGAGCCAAGTCACAATCAATCAGTGAAGGCACTAAATCATCATATTTTTAGGTCAAAGCTTTCTCTTTTCCATCAATGGCAGCTTATTAATATATTTAATTTTAACTTTACCTTTTCAATGTAGATTTAAGAAATAAACGAAATAAGGATTTCTCATCTTAGCACCTAACAGGCATTTCTAAAAGCTAAAGAAAGCACCTTCTGGAGAAACCTGATTCCCTTGAATGGAATTTATTTATTATTTTTAAAACATCTCACAATTTGATGGCATGTATTTCATTGATATCTTATTTTGAAAGAATTATCTGTTAATTAGTAAAGTGGGGTGCTAACATTTTTAATTGTTATTTTTGTCTAGTCTTTATCTCATTTTTACATCTATCTTACCTTCATGTGCATATTTTAATTCTTAGAACACTGTTTTATTTGTTTTTTCTATGATATTATATAGTTAATGGTCGAAACATACATGAATTTTAAAAGATGTTAAGTTAGTTTTAATTCTGTATAAAAATATTCAGCAATCTTACCTAACATGTGCATAATGGAAAACCATATAAAACGAAAATGTCTTAATTTTGAAAATAGACGATTATCATTTTCCAATAATGTGACATACTCTGCTTCCCAATGTATATATGCTTGAAATTAAAAAGAAAAACTGAGTGGTTGACACGATTTTTGTCAAAAAATATCTTTGAAAAACGTAGGGTATGTTTTTCTAGCACCTACAAGAAAATTGAATGCTTTTCTATAAATCATACTAAGAACCACATAAATTAAGTTAAACATGTTACCTGATTTTCAATGTAATTTTTTTAAAGGATGCAAGACACAATAAAACTCTTCAACATCATGTGACTTCGTAAACAGCATTGAGTGTAAATACTCTTTATAGGTTAGTTGGGTTGCAAGTAAAGAAAAGCTACATATTTAAACAGGGTCAATCATCAGTGAAGACTTTCTGAACAAGCTGAGTTTGTTGGAGTTCTGTGAATAAAAGACAGGAAAGAAATTCCTGGCTTCCTTCTAGCTGGTATTCGGATCCATGTAAGGAGGTGAGATCACCCAGCCAGAGTGTGAATTGAGGTCAAATTGAGAAGTGTGAATTGGGAAGCAAAGGGGCCCATGAAACTTCCCAGGAAAGAGACATTTTTGAGCATCAATGACAGAGACACTAAAGAAACTAAAGAGGAGTAACTAGAGAAATGGAAAAAAATTGGAGAAAGAGGTGCCTTGGAGGAAAAAGAGTGGAGCAAAGAAGCATCTGGAGCAAAGGGAAAACAAGATACTTGAAAAGGAGCAAGTGTTCAGCCCATGCTGCCTTCAAGGTCAGAAATGCGCCTGCTGTGAAAGAACATGGGGCACGCAGGTCATCTTCACCAGAGGAGAGCAGTGAGTGACATTAGAAGCCCCTTTCAAGAGGATCAGCAGGAGCAATTATTGCTGAGCAAAGCGGGGAATAGATTAAACTATTATAGAACAGTCTCTCCTGGCTGTGAATGGAAGGGATAGCCATGAATGGAAATAGGTCCCATAATCTCGAGGTAAACAGAGGATCACAGTGATGGTAATAAAATATTATTTTTGATAATGCTCCAAGTCATTTTAACATTCTAGGGAGTCTCTGAAAATGTATCATTTGCCATCAAAACCATAGTCCTTGAGCTCCCTGAGGCGCACTCTTGCCTCCATCCCGGGTTAGCACAGCCCTCTCCGCTCTGGCAGCCCTTGTTTCCTCTCCTACTTTGGCTGCTTTTGCTGTTGCTGCTGGGTGACACCACCCATTTATGCATTTTAATGTATAACACAGCTTAGGTCAGTGACTCCTCTCCTCCTCCCTTCTTTTTTTTTTTTTTAAATATATTTTATTGATTTTTTACAGAGAGGAAGGGAGAGAGATAGAGAGTTAGAAACATCGATGAGAGAGAAACATCAATCAGCTGCCTCCTGCACATCTCCCACTGGGGATGTGCCCGCAACCCAGGTACATGCCCTTGACCGGAATCGAACCCGGGACCCTTGAGTCCGCAGGCCGACGCTTTATCCACTGAGCCAAACCGGTTTCGGCTCCTCCTCCCTTCTGACGTGTGCTATCTTCTTCCATATCTTTCATTTCTGCTTCAACAGCATCTCTCTCAAACGGGGGAAACACTTTTCTCCCTAGTTTGTTCTGTCTCTATTGCATGTTTAAAATTAACAATGAATTAGATTTCTTTGGACAGAGTAGCTGGGAATTTTTTCTGAAACTAGTGGCATATTATTTTAAACATCCTATTGTCTCAGGCCTTGAGCAGATGTTAGATCTAATAACAGAATCACGAAATAACCTGAGCAGCACACATAGAATCAGCATGGAGGGAGCAGAGAAATGTAGACAAGCAAATCAGAAGTAATCTCATGGCCTTCAGAGCACAGAATGAGAAGCAGTTTGGAAATGTATGGGGATAGATGGATTGCGAACATTTATGCATTTCTTAGATTCTGTTTTTTGCTCTCTCTTTTTTTTTTTTTTTTGGTGTGTTTTTTGAGTGTCTATTGCTTTGGAAGATTCAGGAAAAATAGATTTTTCTCAGTAAACCCTTGCATCACCTAACACATTGAAGTGGATAGGCACTCAATACATGTTTGGAGACTAATTTACCCTAAAAGAACCAAATATTCTATTGACTGAATGAGCAAATTAAAGTGCAATAATTAAATATCCAGTCAATAAAGTTATTCCAAGTAAACCAAAGCTTAGAAGTCTCAACATTTCAGAAGAATTTCAGAATCACTGTTTGATAGGCTAAGACAATATTAGTTCATTCTCATTAAAATACTGAAATCAAATCTTGTTAGTTTTTTAATCAACATGAAATTAGATGCTTACTTTTCAAAATTTGTTGTAATTATTCACTAAAGAAAATTAACTGTTTCATTATTTATCATTAGTGGCCCATTTATATAATGTGACTGGTTGACTGTTTTGTTTTCATCTTTGAAAAATTAACAATGAATTAGATTTCTTTCAGGCACCAGACCCTTATATTTATATGTGAAATGGTCCATAGAATCTACTTTATGTTATTCTTTCTGAATACAATCTTAAATGAACATTACATAGCACTTTCTTCCTAAAACCTTTTTATGTTCTTTGAAAATTCTTATCCAGATGATTTATTATTTGCTGATTAAAAATGAAGAAGACCATAAGTTTATTAATTGTTAGATTTATATCTGTGCTCTGAAAGTGAGTGAATCTAATGTAAATTCTTTGTCATATGCAAATGTAAAGTAGATTTATATAATCTAACACATTTACCAAGGAAATTTAATGGTATGCACTAAAAATTATTTTTCAGTACACATAACATAAAATTTGCATTGTAAACCAAGGACTATCTGTAACTCACATATACACAAGATCATTGTTGTAGCCTGCAAGCCACTTTAATTCTACAAATACACATAAAGAACTTTAGAATAGGGAGAAGCTATGTGGTCTGCTTGAATGAAAAGTATTAACTTTAAACCACAAAACCAAATCAAATTCAATCACACACAAACCTAAAAATCTTGAATCCTTAATAGTCACTAAAGATGTACCAAATTCCAATACTACATGACTGCACAGATTCTCTGGATCATAGAATATGATTGTCATTCTCGTATTATATCACATGAGGTTCAATGTTGTCAAAAATGTACTTGTAATATTAACACTTTCTCTTGCTTTGCATTAATTTTGGTCATATCTACTTTAGAAAAAGATAGAGGTGACATTCACTTATTTAATATGATAACTATCTTATTTAGAGCAAGTAATTTCATACTCTGTGACAATTAAAATGTGGTAAGAGACTTTTAGTCAAAATCAAGATCTATTGTTAGGAGACACTGAAATAATGGTCTATGTCTTTATAGTCATCCAGCCAATGGGTAGTTTGGTTTCATAGATAACTATGTTGATGATTATTTTTAATTTTCCTATTATTAGTGTGGCTTTATATTTAGAAGAGTTAGTGAATAAAATAATTACCCATCTCAAGTAAAGAGCTTGTCTTTCTCACTGTCCTACATAAAATCTTTAGACAGAAAAAAAAATCAAAGCCGTGTATAACAAATGAATTAATTGTAAAATTAATTGGGCCATGTTTCTACTTTTAAAAATCAAGTTACATTTTAGTGAGTCTTTGAAAACTTTTTCCAAAAAAGAAACCCATGACCAGACTGAGTATACTAATAAAATTGGCTCCCTACAATTTTTAGAAATATTTTCTGCATCTTATCTAAGATGTTTAACATATATGATAAAGCAAGATCAAAAAAGTTATTAATAAAATAATGGTGAACTATTTTATGGTTCCCTATAGATATGAAATATCACTGATAATATTAACATGATCATATCATATAATTTGGCAGTTATCATATAAACATGATCATGTTTATAATATTAGTGCTTTTTTATTAGCTTTTACATTAAAAGGCTCAATTTCCAGAAATTTCACATTAAGAAATATTTTAGTTTCTATTAGTGCTAAATCCATAACAAAAGCATAAGAAAATATGCTTTGTATCCAAACTGGATGACATTTTACTCATCATTGTTTTGCTTACTTTTAAATCTTGCTTTAATATTTGCATCACTGTACTAGAGGCATTAACTGAGGCAATGTAGAATTTGGCAGTGCCATGAAATACTTCTACAAGGTGTGTGTGTGTGTGTGTGTGTGTGTGTGTGTGTGTGTGTGTGTGTGTTTTCTAAAGAATGGAATCAGAAAGTCATTCTTTTGCCCTTTAATGAAGTAAATATACATCATAGTTGTTGTCTTAGTGAGCCTCATAGTGCTGAGAATTAGAATGCTGACTTTAGATATAAAGATCAAGGTTATGGTACAAAGAACCAGAACTGTTATAAAAGAAGGATAAAGGAAGGGAAAAGGGAGGGAGGGAAGAATAATTTATTTCTTGCCAAAATATCTGTAATATTCTTACATGACTACATGTGGTGTTTTAATTTTCCTTTCTCAAATTTATTCTCCTGTTTGGTTTCTATGAGATGTCCTCAAAAGTAGCACTTTCCTAACAATCTCCTCCACCAGCACACGCCCTGAAAATGTGATGCCTGGAATACTTTAACACTCCCACATAAACACATGTAGAAAATAAATAAATCACTATTTTCACACAGAGTGCAACAAATCATAAATATTTACTGGGAGTGCACAGAGCTTGGAAATGAAAGTGCGGCTTTGAAATTGAGGTCTAGCTGAGTTGTATTCTAGCATTAGTACTCAATGGCTGAGAGACTGTGTCCAAGTTTATCATTCCCACCACTGCTGTTTGGCACCATCTCTGTCTTCTTGATTTAATTCTTGTTTTAACTAAGGGTTAAAGCCTGGCTCCAAGTAACTATTTGTTGAATGTATTAATGTGTAATCATACCCCCAAGTTATAATCCAAGTAAGAAAATAGGCGCTGTGACAGATACAATTAAAATTATGGTTAATGTTGTTTTTTTTAAAATGAAAGAATCAGAGATTTCTGAGGCAAAGTGGCATATCACAGTTGATAAGACTGAATCATGAAGGACCCTGAATCACAGGTAAGACATTTGACTACTTTCTTAGGCAATTGAGTGTACTAATTAGGATGCTGTCTTCACTTCTTCTTTATCTGTTACTCTATCAGGAGTACTAGACAAGGGCAGTGAATCAGGAGAGGCGAAAGGTCCAAAAGAAAATGCATTTTTGGTTAGCTTAAAGAGGAATTTCCCAATCTGCAAGAACTTTCTCCAAGAACTAAATAGACTACAATTCAGGCTATTTGCAACTAAAGGATGAAATGAGGAGAAATGAATCCACTTGCTCAGATGAGTCAAAAGCGTGTCCAAGGTGCATGAATTCTCTTGAACTTCTAACTTTGGCTTGCATCCCTGAGCAGGACAAACATCCTCCCAGCCCTTGTTCATACAGAAGCCCCAGAGTAGCAGGCAAGGGGTGTGCATCCCTGGTTTGGAAGTTGTGCAGGAGGTGTTGCATTGAGATTGCGTAGCCATGAGGTTGATACAGTCAGAATTACTGTGTGGAGTGATAGACGGTTGTTCTGGTGCTCAGCTGAATTTTTATGACACAGAAATCAAACCTGGGGGGTTATACGGCTGAGATTGTTTTAGGACTTGTTTGCTATTGCAGCATGATCTAGCTTACCCATACTAATGCAGAAATTGCATGGGAAGCAGAGTGTTCCAATAACAAAAAATTAAATATGTGGTGTTGGCTTAGCAATTGGGCTGGCGCAGTAAAGGAACAGATATTGGGATTTGGAAAAATGGCAATCCATATTTTGCATAAACAAAATATTTGGTGAATCTGCTGTTTGCTGTGATTTATGAAGTAGCATGTGTGTGGATGAGTTTGCAGCATCAGGGAAAGAGTTGGAGAATAAACAGAGAGTGTGCTGTTCTGGTGGCAGACAGATCTCCTCTAGAATCAAGCAGGGATGAAAGTGATCAAGAGAATCTGAAAAGTGAAAGACTTATTATTTTAAAATTGGTGACTTATTTGAGAATAAAAACTGTAGATTTTGCACAACAAAACCAGAAATCAGGTTTTGTGACAAATGTCAAAGATCAGACTGAGGAAATGGCCTTATACTTTCTGCTATAAGCTTAAACAGTTTAAACCAACGCAGGGAAAAGATCTGGTTAGGGTGCAAGTTTTACTCTGCAGCCTCACTAACCTCAGAGGACCCTCTTTCCAATTTAGAGACAAGAAAGTGCCGGGGTCCAACCCCAGCAGGTCCAGGGGTCCCCAAAGGTGTAGACGGAGTCAGTGAAGAAGGAAGGACACGGAGACAGCATTCAGTTGATCAGCAGCCTAGCCAGGATCTCTAGACAGGATCTCCAGCCAAGTTCTGGTCTGGATCTCCAGAGAGGTTCTGCTTAGGATCTCCAGGCAGGTTCTGTATCCATGTTGTCTTGCTAGGTTCTCCAGCCAGGTACTCCAGGTTCTCCAGCCAGGTTCTGTAGCCAAGTTCCCTTGCTAGGTTCTCCAGCCAGGTTCTGTCCAGGTTCTCCAACCAGGTTCAGTCACCAGGTTCTAGTCAGGTTCTCTTGCCAATTTTTGTAGTCAGGTTCAGTCCAGGATCTTTTGCTATGTTCTCTCGCTAGGTTCTGTCCCTAGGTTCTGAGGCCAGTTTCTGTCCAGGATCTATTGCCATGTTCTCTCCAGCGAAGTTCTTCTGTCCCTAGAGAACGTTCTGTGTAGGTTCTGTGCCTAGGTTCTGTCTCTCTCTCTGTCTCTTGCTGTCTTGTTACATCTGTATTTATACCAGTTGATTCAATCCTATCAATCTCTATTTCAAAGGTTATGGCGTTTCTTATCTCCATTCCAGGGAGTAAAGATTATGTAGCTTAAGCATGATTGTTCGTAGTTAAAGTGATTAATTACCCACCTGGCACTTAGTTAAGAGGTTTTATTCCCTCCCTAACTTCAGGGGAAAATCCCTACCTGGGGAAACAACCTTTCTCAGAGAGGCGACCTTGGTTAAAACACATAGTGCCAAGAAGGTGAGCAAACATATTAAGAACAGTATGCCATATATGCCAGGTCCCTTGAAACAGCAAGCATGGACCGGCTCCCAGCAAATTCCCCCTTTTTTATTTTTTAAAAGCAGGCATTAAAAAGAAAAACCCCAAATGCTCTCTTGTATCCATTTTAAGAGTAGGATTGACGCTTTCCGCTATTACCTGAGTCCTGATCTATCACCCCAGGGAGAGCTTGCCAATCCTGCACTTTCCCAGGGTGGAAAGGCTGCAGTGGGGTTAAGGATAAGGCTCCTTGGGCCTACCTTCTCCTATGCCATTACATTTACCTTTCCTTCCTCAGAAAGGCATGGACATATTTCTTGTATAAAACGTTCTGTCTGACTGGGAGTAACCTTAATTCCTCTGCTAGCAAGCATATATGTTAAAAGATCAATACAGAGTCTTTTTTCTTTAGACTCAGTATGGCACATCTTCTCAGTCTAAGGATCAATACAGAGTCTTCTTTCTTTGGACTCAGTATGGCACATCTTCTCAATCTAAGTTCTGTACTATCCACCTTCTTACCCTACTTATCTTCTATAGGGGGGTCTGTAGCACCCTGGTGGAGTCCTATCCGTCCCGAGTGTGGGGGTTCTCAATGGAGGGGGCTTACCTAGGGGAATCATTTTCCAGGGGTTCCCAAAGGTGTGGACGGAGTCGGCGAAGACTATCCACCCTCTTCCTATGGTGGAGTCTGATCCGTCCCTAGTGCGGGGCGCTTACCTAGGGGTCCCTGTTCGGGCGCCAGATGCCGGGGTCCTGCCCCAGCAGGTCCAGGGGTCCCCAAAGGTGTGGACGGAGTCGGCGAAGAAGGAATGACACAGATACAGCGTTCAGTTGATCATCATAGTCGGGTTCTCTTGTCAGGGTCTCCAGCCAGGTTCTGTAGCCGGGTTCTGCCCAGGTTCTCCAGCCAGGTTCAGTCACCAGGTTCTAGTCAGGTTCTCTTGCCAATTTCTGTAGTCAGGTTCAGTCCAGGATCTTTTGCCATGTTCTCTCCAGTGAAGTTCTTCTGTCTCTAGAGAACGTTCTGTGTAGGTTCTGTGCCAATTTCTGTCTCTCCCCGTTCTTTCTTCTTAGCTCTGTCTTTATACCAGTTGATTCCAATCCTATCAATCTCTATTTCAAAGGTTATGGCGTTTCTTATCTCCATTCCAGGGAGTAAAGATTATGTAGCTTAAGCATGATTGTTCATAGTTAAAGTGATTAATTACCCACCTGGCACTTAGTTAAGAGGTTTTATTCCCTCCCTAACTTCAGGGGAAAATCCCTACCTGGGGAAACAACCTTTCTCAGAGACCTTGGTTAAAACACATAGTGCCTACAAGGTGAGCAAACATATTAAGAACAGTATGCCATATATGCCAGGTCCCTTGAAACAGCAAGCATGGACCAGCTCCCGGCAAGAAAGGGGGTGAGAAAGCAGAGAAATGAAACAGATCTATGAACTACTCAGAGAATATATCTGTGGTTACTGGCATGCAGAACTAAATGGAATCAATTTTTGAAAGAGTAATACTGCCAAAGAAACTGTGAGCCTAAACTAAAATATCCTGTGATTGAGAGGTTTAGGTGATTCTTGAGCCCTCAAGTTCTTGAGCCAGAAGTTGCCTGAAAAATCTGCTAAGTTATCAGGCAGAGCACATCATCAGCACCATTTCTGAGGCCCAAGAGGATAATAAAGTAAGAAAAACCTCCATCAGGGTGAAGCCAGGAGCCTGAGAGATAAAAGGAAAAAGCAGGTCATCCCAAGAGAGGAGAATTATGTCTTGATCTGCCCTTTAGACCTTTAAGCAGAAGACCTTCAAAGTTGCTGTAGACAAAGGACTGCTCTCCCATTCTACTCTTTTACAAGCAGAGTGCTTATCACTGTTCTTCTGCCTTGTTTCATCGTCATCTAGTGTGTAAGCATTGGAAGAAGGCACACAACTTATCATGTAGGACCTAGCAAAACTATGTCACCCAGAGATCCCAGACTTCAGTCTCCCCAGTGTGACCGTATTAGAGCAGTGATGGCGAACCTTTTGAGCTCTGCGTGTCAGCATTTTGAAAAACCCTAACTTAACTCTGGTGCCATGTCACATATAGAAATTTTTTGATATTTTCAACCATAGTAAAACAAAGATTTATATTTTTGATATTTATTTTATATATTTAAATGCCATTTAACAAAGAAAAATCAACCAAAAAAAATGAGTTTGCGTGTCACCTCTGACACGTGTGTCATATGTTCGCGATCACTGGTATAGAGTTTAGAGATGGAATGTTAGATGGGAGTTTCACTGCTATAGATCAGCTCAATGTCACCTAAATGCTCTTGGCTATTCCACCTCTGAAACTTTATAAGGTCACCAATACCCTTCTGGTTCCCAAGTCCGGTAAACTATCTATATGTCATCATTCCAAAAAAAATGCCTTGACTTCCTCTCATTTGCTAAGTACTCTTTTAAACAGTGTAGGTGGCAAAAATAAAAGAAAACGAGCCAAAGTCCCTGGTCTCCTGGAACCAAAGTCCTTATGGGAGAGACCATAAATAGTTTTTAATATTTGTATCATATAAATAACAAAATTTCTGAAAATAATACACCCAAATGTACACATGTAAGGATGGATAGATGCAAGTATATAAAAGAATCATTAAGTATTGGAAGATAAGTAGGATGAGAGGATAGGAGTAACAAGGGGGTCAGGCAAGGCCTCTTTGAGGAGATGATTTATCACATTTTGATACATCATTGACATTTTAACTCTAAATTTGAAGTTTATGACATTACACTTTTTTTTAAGTTTTTTAATGGGGATTTTCCACGGGTATCTCCACCTCTTTTTTTTTCTTTGCATTATCTGCCTCTGAAATATTTGTGAGCCTTAATGGTCTGTTCTTGGCTTGTTTCCTTTTCTCCACCCAGCTGCTCTCTCTCCCTGGGAAATTGCATTATTCATTCATTCATCCATTCATTAATTCATTCCGCATACACTTTTGAACTGCTATTATATGCCAGGCACTGTGCCAGGCTCTGGGAAAACAATATTTGCTCTCATTGTATTTACAAGAGTAAAAGATAAAGATGTTAAAAATGATTGCTTAAATAATTATTTGATTACAATTGTGATAAATGCAGAAAAGGAAAAGGATGCTCTGAGCATATGTTAAAGACATCTAGAGAGGATGAGTAGAGAAGTCTGTGCAAAGACCCTGTGGCAGAGGGGAGCCACTTCTGGATCAATAACTCATTAAAGGTAAGATAGGGAATGCCTCTAATTCTTGTTTGTGTTTCCAGCACTTGAACATTTTTTAAGCATCTTCTCCATATATTACCTCAGTTAAGAGCAAACACTCAAGAAATCTTTCTTAAACAAATCTCTTCAATAATTAGTGATGAGAAAAATTAAAGTCAGTGAAAAGGCAATTAGAATAACTGAGAAAATAGTAAGGATTATATACAGTAAAATTTACATAATAGAAGTTACCAATGAGATTCTATTAATTCCTTTGTTAGGGGCAAAATATAATTTAAAAACAAGTCTTAACTTTACAAGGAACCCATGTACTATATAGAACTAAACTAATTCTCAAATTCAAATTCAATTCTCATGGCTTATAAAAGAAATTATTTTTTCTTGCTATCTGAAATGAATGTATGTTAAAAAGAAATACGAGCTGAGTTTACTTATGTAGTACTTCTAATATAAAGTTGGGATTTATAACCTACATTAATTATATAAGCTATAAAACAATAGTTCTGTGCTCTTTTAAAATTCACTTCTACTCCATAGTAGCACAGTGAGTTTTTTTGTTTGTTTGTTCTTATATTTTGTGAAGGTTATAGGAATAAAGAAAGAATTTGAGAGTGCATCATTTTCCCAATCTAAGATCTGCTTATTTTACATTGTGCAGTAAAATTAATTTCAAAATTCTTCTCCATATATTACCTCAGTTAAGCTTATCCTTGGAGAAGAATAGTATGTTTGCATTCTGTTTTATAGCTGAGTGCTTTGTAGATTCAGATTTGGTTATACGTGGTTGCCAAGGTAAATCAATATTGTAACGCTTCTAAATATCACTTTGAATTCTCAACACTGCCCGGTACTCACTGATATTCCTCTTCCAGCTCCTAGACCTTCACAAAAGTGTCCTAACTCCTGTTCTTACTGGTAGTTTTGTTACCTCAGTAACTAGAATAATTATTTCTTGACACATCCCTGAGAATGTTATTTCTTCTTTTAAAAATGTTCAATGGAGCTGAGAACAATTCAATCTGTATTGTAAAGACATAGGAAGAGGAGTCTGATTACAGTAAGTTAGGAGTAAATATAAAGGAAATCGAGGCAATGCGATTATATTTTTTGTAGGTTGACCAGAAAGAAAAAGAGAAGTTGAAAGAACAAAGTAACCAAGAGAAAAATGTGCTAATTATTAGAAGAAGGTCTTAGTGTGTTTGAAGGAATGGGAAAAAAGGCATAGGTGAAGGTGTTAGCCTCAGAGGAGAATGAATGAACAGGGTGAATATCTTGCTTATAGAGGAAAGAAGTAAGAGATGATGCAGTGATAGTAGAAAATTGGAAAAGGACAAAGGAGGAAAAACGTATTGGATGACCTCATCTTCCCATTTAGGATGCAATATTATCCACAGAAAAAAATGTGAAAATTATAATGTCCCTGATATTAAATACGATATGACCCCCTAATATTAAGTAATTGTTAAAACATCACTACCTTTATGTAAACTAACAAAATGTTTTGTTATTTTGCTGTGAGACCAATACCAAACAACTTTTTCAGATGTCTTGTTCAGTAAATCTAAGTGATAATGAGCACAAACTATGAATAGAATACAATTAGAGATGAATTACATACTTATGCCATTACCATAGAAAAAAAATCATTACAGAAGCCAAAGTTGTGATCAAAGACTCAAGTCTAAATTGAAACTATGCCTAGATCAAATGTGGGACATTCATAAGGTCATTTAAAATAATTTTTAATGATTATACTAGTAGTTAATGCGTTTTTAAATATTGCATTTAGGGTAACATTTCCTTTAAAACGGTAAAATTATTAATATTTATGTGATGCAAAAAAATGGACAACAAAGTCTGAACAGTGATGATAATAGGCAGTAATATTTAAATTAGCATAAATCATTGATTATAAACCTGATTATAAAACATAAAACCTGATTATAAAAAGGCAAAGCAGTTTAGCCCATGGTCTTATTTCACATCATAAATGTGAAAAATTATGTCTATTGTCTATTCTTTCTATGAAAAGTTAGCTTCTTCAAAAATGTCTTAATGAATAATAAAACTGACTTGATTTTTCCCACTGCAGTCAACTTTTCTGTCATGCTATTAATGATTAATAATGACTGTATGCTCGATCGTTTTTTCTTCCTCAGATAAAAGTAGAATTCTAACATAAGACTTTTTTTAGTTGTGCAGGGGGTAAAAAGATACTGTGAACATACAGAAGAGCTGAAATAGAAAGAAAAAAATGTCAATCAATATCTCCATTCTACTCAAAATAGTTAACTTATAATACCTAGGTTTCAGTACATTACTTTATCATGTTCTAGAAGAGATGGCATATTTTTGCATGTATTACATTATCTTTATTGGTATTTTTATATTATAATACAATGGATTTGAACTTAGAGATAGACATTTTTAATAAGAAAGTACAGCAGCATTCAGGAATCTCTTAGCTGAATAAAAAGTGACAATCCATATATTTTAAACTGTAGGAGTTCATGCTTGTATAAATGCTTCTCTACATATTTACAAGAACAGCATCCTTTGATAAAGGTCTAAAAATGTCTGTGAAATCCAAACATAATAACATTGTTATTCTGCTATTTATTAACAGAACAGTGCATGCTATAACAATTAGATGTGAATATTGCAAACTGAATTTAATATTAAGCTGTCTTTGAAATGCCACTTTGCAGCAGGTTTACAAATGCTTAAAGCACAGCAGGAGATTAACTCCATCTTCAAATATTAAAGCAAAACCTTTCTTTAACCTGATAAATCTTACTGAAAGCAGGGCTCCTTCTCAAGAGAGAATTATTCAACTATCAGAAGAGAAAATGAAACCTCCCAACTATTATTATCACATGGTCTATTTCCACAATGAAATACAAAGATAGAATGAATAGATAGTTAGATTAGATTAGATTAGATAGATAGATAGATAGATAGATAGATAGATAGATAGATAGACAGATAGATATAGATAGATAATAGATAGGTAGATAGGTGATAGATGATAGATAGATAGATAGATAGATAGATAGATAGATAGATAGATAGATGATAGATTAGATAGATAGATGATAGATAGATAGATAGATAGATAGATAGATAGATAGATGATAGATAGATAGATAGATGATAGATAGATAGATAGATAGATAGATAGATGATAGATAGATAGATAGATAGATAGATAGATAGATAGATAGATAGGCAGATGCAACAGTGATTAGAATTCTGAACTGGTTTCAATGAACATGGGTTTGCATGCATGTTTTTATGACTGCAGCCCATTTTTGTCTTAAAAATGGTATTTTATCACTTAATTTTTGCTATGTTTGCATGTTACCTCCCATCTACATAAGCTCGATGAAGGTCTTATATTTCTTTGCATTCTTCAAGGATGCCCAACTTTTACTGATTTGATTGTTCTGTGTAAGGTGTTACATATATCTATATTCAATATAAACATGCCTACAAATTAATTTTCTATCTACCTACACCTACCTCCTATCCATCCATTTAGCTAATTAATTACTACCTACCTATGTATTCATCATTAATTTTTCCTTCTCTGCAAAGTGAAATTTCAGCTGAGGTGACAGTATTTAGTTTTTGAATTCATCACCTGAACTGTAGGAGTCAGCCATCAATCATTTTGCACATGTGTCAAAGGCAAATTGTCATAATGCTGACTGGCAGCCTAATGTGGGTAGTGCCAGTGCTCCATGTTAATTATCAGTAACTCCCTGTGCAGCTGGAATTCTTTCCTGAACTATTCCTTCAGAACCATCCACCAGGAGGCTTGAAATAACTATTTCACATGCATAATCAGAAAATGCAATAAAAAGCCAGAATAAACACATTGCCAAAAATCGCTAAATCTTTTAAACAAAGATTCATACCTAACTCATCTGAGTTAAGGAGAATTGCTAATATAATGTTACTAACCACTTAAATGGCACTATTTTTCTTTCTCTGGTTTTACTAATCCTTTCCTTTAATTTTTTCCAGCAAAAAAAATGCCTGTGTGGACCAATTGAAGAAATTATTTTTAAGTAGATGTTTATTTCCTAGAATTTATAATGAGATGATCAGCTTTATTTCTTAAAACCAAATAGCTCAGTGATATATAGTAACACCTCACCCCTAACTTATCAAATATAGAAGGGCAGATTCACTTCTTACACACAGCTATTTGCTTTCTCTATTTTATGAGCATTGCCACTCTCTTTAAAATTGAGTCTATAAATAATATATAAGTGGAAATCTATCAGATGTTGCTTGTTTACTTGTATAATACTAATAATTCAAGATTTATATCTTGTATTTTAACTGAGAGAATCTGATTAAATCATAGAGGTACTGAATATAATTTTTCAATTCTATGGATTTAGCTAAAGAAATTAAAGTTACAGAGATGGAATAGCTTTTCTAGTTGAAATAAAAGGCCATAGTGGAAATGTGAAAGTGGTTTCAGAGAATGATAAACATTATTCTCAATCTTAGTAAAGCCAATTTGTCAACTATATAACATGAATCCAGTTTTTTAACTTTCAAGAGAAGGTTCCTTAATCTCCCTTAACCTTCTTCATCTCTAACACTGGGGTGCAATAATAGATTCCTCATGGAATAGAGCTAAATATCAAACTTGGTAATATTTTAATAGAATATTGAACAGGATTTTCATGTGCTCAGAATTGGCCATGGTTGCTCAAAGTGCAGATGGATAAGGCATTCAAAAGTCTGCTTTCTTAAACAAATCCACTAATGTTGACTAAGGAGGAGGCAGAACAGGTTCGACCACCAGCAGCAGCCATCCAATCCCACATTCTCTGGCTCCGTAAGAACAGACTGGAGAGGAGGAATTAGTTCTATTCTGCTTCGGAAAAAGTGTAGTGTTTGAGGTGAGAAGCTTTATTTTTTCAACTCTTTCTCTGAGGAGAAGGGTAGGGTGACCTTAGTCTCCACAAAGTCACATTGGGGAGGACTTCAAGACTAGGGCCTTCTAAAATGATGGGTGCTTGCTTGGCCAGAGTGGCTCAGTTGATGGAACATTGCCCTGTGCACCGAAAGGTTGCAGATTCGATTCCCGGTCAGGACATATACCTGGGCTGTGGGTTTGGTCTTTAGTTGGGGCACGTACTAAAGGCAACTGATCAGTATTTCTCTTTCACATCAATGTTTCTCTCTATCTGATCAATATTTCTCACATCGATGTTTCTCTCTCCCCCTCTTCTTCTTCTCTCTCTAAAATCAATAAAAATATATTTTAAAAAATAGCCGAAACTGGTTTGGCTCAGTGGATAGAGCATCAGCCTGTGGACTGAAAGGTCCCAGGTTCGATTCTGGTCAAAGGGCATGTACCTTGATTGCAGGCACATCCCCCGTAGGAGATGTGCAGGAGGCAGCTGATCGATGTTTCTCTCTCATTGATGTTTCTAACTCTCTATCTCTCTCCCTTCCTCTCTGTAAAAAATCAATAAAATATATATAAAAATAAATAAATAAAATAATGGAACAGTGGGAGCACTTTGGCTGGATGCTCACTAAGCTGAAATATCTGCGGACCCGCTCCTTATGAGAGCTTGATGACATCTCCCACATTTGGGTGGTGTAATAATCACTGATATTGATGTTTGCTTAGACTCTGGATGCAAAAAAGGCTTCAGGCCATGAAATGAGAAGCAGCAGTAATGTAGAATGTGAGGGGAAAACCTGGCCCGCCTCTATTCATCTCAGTCATCCTGGAAAGCATAAACAGAGAATGTCATGGTTTCTCTGCCTCCACTTAAAAGAGCGTGGAGGCCAGTGGAGGAAGCAGAGGTTGTGGGGCTGCTCCAAAGGCTTCCAGCCCAGGCACAGAACTGTCTTCTTGGGGTGTGGGTTGGGGGCTCAGTCTTTGGCAAAGGTTGGATTGGCTGCCTCTGCTACATAGATCTTCACCTGGAAGGTGGGAGGCTTAAGCTGAATACCACCCAAGAAAACAATAGACCACATCAGCAGAAACCCCCAGAATAAATAAGAAGTACTAGTATAAATAAAACCAGCTCAGCCAGCATGGCTCAGTGGTTGAGCATCAACCTACAAACCAGGAGGTCATGGTTCAATCCCCCATTAGGGCACGTGTCCAGGTTGTGGGCTCAGTCCCCAGTGCGGGCGTGCAGGAGGCAGCTGACCAATGATTCTCTCATTGTTGATTTTTTTTTTCCCCTCTCTCTCCTTTTCTCTCTGAAATTAATAAAAAACTATTTAAAAAATAAAATAAAACCACAGGATTTAACAAAAACCACTCAAAACTACTTGATAAAAAGCAATACATTGCAAAACTTTTAAGTGATAAGGACAGGAAATTGAAAGGAAAGAAGAATATAGGGAGATTCAACTTGGGTTGTCTAGGAACTTCCTGTAGCTCAGCTAACAGTTTTCAGTAATTGCAATATGCTGAGCATTGTGCAAATATTTCCTATAGATAATCTGATTTAATTATTACCATAATTTTATGAAGTAAAAAATGTTTTCTAAATGTTATACTTCAACATTGACTTTGAAGTTTAGAAATAGACTAACAGTAAAAACAAAAATCCATCTCCCCTTTTTTTCCAATTAAACGTCTTCCCAACTAGACTATATTTTCCAGACTTCCTTGCAGTTAGAAATGAACATGTGATGAAGTTCTTGCAAAGCTGCTGTGAGTGGAAGTGGTGGATGCAATCTCAGACTTGGGCCTCAGGACATAGGGATTCCTACTTTACATTATCTTTCACTTTCATTCTCACAGGAACTCAGACATGGGAACTACCTACCTTCTATCACACATAGGACAACATCACTCTAGGGGTTGACAGAGTAACCTAATGTAAGGAATCTGGGTGCTTGCCTTGATGCCCTAGATCCATGGTCGGCAAACCACAGCTCAAGAGCCACATGCGGCTCTTTGGCCCCTTGAGTGTGGCTCTTCCACAAAATACCACGTGCGGGCATGCACGTACAGTGCGATTGAAACTTCGTAGCCCATGCGCAGAAGTCGGTATTTTGTGGAAGAGCCACACTCAAGGGGCCAAAGAGCCGCATGTGGCTCGTGAGCTGCGGTTTGCTGAGCACTGCCCTAGGTCATTCACCTCAGAACTGTAATAAACTGTATCTTTAAGCCATTGTATTTGTGTGGCTTTTTAATTATAAAAATTTAGCTTTATCTTAATAATACAAATACTATCAACTCCATTTTAAGATGTAAAAGTTGATGTTCAATGACTTTATATAAATTATCTAAGGTTTCAAAAATTCAGTTAAAATTTAAACTTAGCTAACCTTTACACTATTTCTCCTGGTCACTGAGAATGACTACTCAATATTTGCTTGTACAAGTCTTACACTTGGGGGAAGTGGTGTTCTTGGTTTTTCTAAATGTTATACTTCAACATTGTCTTTGAAGTTAGAAATTTGGAAGATATAAAAGGAAATCTGTAAATAGTGTATATAAAGTGAAAATTTAAAGCAGAATATATTTATCTATACTAATAAAATGGTAATATGCAAATTGGTCAGGATGCCCTCATGCAACTATCGAACAGCAAGCTCATGGGGCGACCAGGCTAGCAGGGGGGCAGTGAAGGGCAACCAGGCCAGAAGCGGGGGGGCAGTTGGGTGTGACCAGGCCTGCAGGGGGGCAGTTAGGGGTGATCAGGCCGGCAGGAGGGCAGTTGGGGGCAACTGGGCCAGCAGGTGGAGCTGTTAGGGGCAACCCGGCCGGCAGTTATGGGTGATCAGGCAGGCAGGCAGAGGCGGTTAGGGGTGATCAGGCAGGCAGACAGGTGAGTGGTTAGGAACCAGTGGTCTTGGATTGTGAGAGGGATGTCCCCCAAGGGGTCCCAGATTGGAGAGGGTGCAGGCCGGGCTGAGGGGACCCCACCCCCACCCAGTGCATGATTTTCTTGCACCTGGCCTCTAGTTACATTATAAAAATTAAAATCTGAGTGCCACTACTGTCAAGGAAAACCAGAACCAGACAGAAGTTAAAGTGGTAAAAGCAGACCTGCCCAGTATGGCTCAGCTGGTTGGGTATTGTCCCATGCACTGAAGGGTTGTAGGTTCAAGGCACAGCCAATGGAGGTCTCACTCTCACATCAATGTTTCTCTCTCTCTCTCTCTCTCTCTCTCTCTCTCTCTCTCTCTCTCTCTCTCTCTCTCTTCTTTATTCTTCTTCTCTCTCTAAGAATCAATAAAAATTCTGTTCGAAAATTGGTGAAGGCAATTTTTATTCAGGAATCATTGGGTAAAAAAGACCTCAGTGTAGAACTGGGATCAACTCCAAATGCAATAAGGGCAAGTGGATATTTATAGCCAAGGAGCAGAGTGAGGGTCAGTGAATGGAAATTTTCTAAGAGAAGGGGCAGGGGAATTCTTGCTAAACTGACTTGATAGATTTCTTGCTGAAGGCTGACCAAGGTGATAAGATACTGAGGGTGGAGGATGAGAAATTTGATTTGATATGGAGCTTGGTAAGATACCAAGGGTAGAAGATGACGAATTTGATTAAGATAATAAGGGTGGGAGATTTTTTGCTAAACTGACCTAGCAAGATTCTTGCTAAAATTGTGCCGAATGGGTCAGGGACAGAGACCAAGGGCAAGGCCCAGTGGGGGAAAAAAGGTGCAAGAAAGCCTGACGGACTAAATTTTGGTTTGGTTAAGGAGAGAGTCTTATGTTATTAATATTGCCTTTTTTTTGGGGGGGGGGGGGGCGGGGGGAGGGGGGAATAAGACTCAAAAAAGTTACACAGACTGTCACACTTAACAGGGAGAGATGGAGACAACTTCCCAATCAAATCAATTTTATTTCAAAGCCTATAGTTTATCTACCATTAAATTGTGCCTCTCAAGATCCAGGGCATTTGAGTGTGTGTGCACATGTGTTCTACTAATATAAATGTTGCACGAAGAGGAATGTACTTCCAACCTAGATCCAAAGTTTGCTTATTCTATCATTTATCATAGTAAGTCCTCTCAGTCCATGAACTGAGTTACCTTGTAATATGAAGACAAAAATTACACAAGATCGCTAACCTTATAATTGCACATCCTATTTGTGACGTTATGTACGTTAATGCTTGGATCTAATGTACAATTAAGAAATTAGCACACTGAGAATAAACAACAAAAATGCATTTTTTCCACTTCTTGAGTAGCCAAAAATGTATGAATTATATGGGAGTAGAAAAGCAAAGCAAACATCAAAAGATAGAGTTACAGATATGCATGTGCAACAATGTGAGATATTGTGTATGACTAGTACATAAATCCTTTCTTCATAGTTTAAGATGCATCTGCTGAGTCCCCTTTACCTGGAATCTGGGGAATTAAAAGCAAATATAATATTGGTCCCTGAAAACTAGGTTTACACTTTAGTTTAACAACAGGCAACAAAACTCAGGTATAAAACTAATAGGCAACATACATAAGAGCAAAATAAGATCAGTACAGCTCCTGATGAGCTATGCATGCAAGTCTTTCTTTTAAGTGCATGTCATTGAGGGCAATTTAGTTAGGAGGTTAAGAAAATAAGTATGGACTCATCCTTTCGGATTTTGATTCCTGGCTCTGGCTCTCCAGAGGACCTTGGCAAGTTATTTAATAGTTCTCAATTTCTTTATTTGTAAAATGAAATTGTTCTGAGAATTTAATAAGATATATTGATGAAGAACCTAGAATAGTGCCTGGTACATAATAAGCACTCAATAAAAGCTAGTTGTGGCTGTTATTTATATAACCACCTACCATGCTCCATGAAATCTTTTCTCAGATATGGTGTCTATTTCTTCTAACTCAACATGGGCAGAAATAAAGCAATCCTATATTTAAACTTTATTTTATTATTTAAATTACCCCCTTTCATTTCTCTTTTAAGCAAAGTCAAGCTCTTTTTAAATTATGCTGTTTCTTTCTTAAGGTATTATTTTCATTATTCTGAAAGGAGATATTTTTTGATGGAGTCATTTATGGAATCAGAAAGGACTTCAGAATGGGAAAATTGAAAAATTTCCTGGGCCATGGTTACACTGTGATTAAATTTTCACTCAGGTTAAATTTTAAATGGTCATGGGCTGCTCAATTATAAGCAACAGTGGAAAATAAGATGCATTCTACAGACATCACAAAAAGAGAGGCAGTCAGAATGCCATCAGGCCTCTAGACCTAATTATCGGTAGACAAGAAGTATAGAGGCCAGAAGAACCCATCAGATGACACCATGGAGATGCAACCTGCAAAATCAGAGATTCCACAGGATACATGCCTGGTTTCTTCAACAAGTAAAATACAGAAAAAAAATATAGATTGAAAGATATTAAAACACATGTCAACCATTCACAATGTATTGACTTTATTTGGATACTTGTTAAAATAAACATGCTGTAACAATATGACTTTGATCAATCATTTAATGATAGTAAGGTATCATTAGGTTTTTAAAGGTATGAAATGATAATGTGTTTAGATTAAAATAAATAATCATTTTATTTTAGAGTAATATACTAAAATACCTATGGGTAAATTTACATAAATGTGGGATTTGCTTAAACAGAGTATGTAGAGGGGGAAAATAAGTGAGAGAGAGCTAAACCTAGATAGACTATGACAACAATTGTTGAAGCTTGGTGATGAATATGTAGAGTTCATTATACTATTTTGTTTACTTTTGTATGTTTGAATTTTCCATAAAAAATATTTATTTTAATAAATAAGTATAAAAATAAATTTAAACAGAAAAGATTATTTCTGGTCTTATAACAATGAAACATAATAAATATGTAAAAATTAATTATTAATTGCTCAATTCTCTAGTCTCATACATTATAATTTCAAAAATGTTTGAGGGTGGCCAATCAAAAACATTTTATGTTGATTTTGGTAGGCTACTATTCTAATGTATCATATTTTTATGATACATAAAAATATGATGTGGCTGTGATGGGGGAATCAGAGTGGGTGGTGAGAGAGGTCATTTTTCTATAGCTCCCAAGAGGTTATTAATACATATTTATTGATAGAAACCATCAATGCATTATAGCAGGGGCCCTCAAACTATGGCCCACGGGCCATGCGGCCCGCCGAAAACATTTATCCGGCCCACCGGGTGTTTTCGCCGCCGCTGCCTGTTGCTTAGCAGCCAACTCGTCCCGGGCCCCCAGTGCGCATGTGTGGAAAGTGCGCCGCACCTTCCGACTACCCTCCTCCTCTCAGTCTCGGGTGTGATCGGATGAGTCACGAGCTTGCCTGTGCAGAGCCTGCTGCTGCCTGAGGACCGAGGTAAGAACAAGTTAGGATTTATTTTATTTTGAAGTTAGGAGGTCTATTTTTTTTTTTTTTTTTTTTTTTGCAGTTAGTAGGGACTTTTTTTTTGAAGTTAGGAGAGCCTTTTTTTTTTTGAAGTTTTGTTTTTTTACTTCAAAATAAGATATGTGCAGTGTGCATAGGAATTTGTTCATAGTTGGGTTTTTTTTTTTTAACTATAGTCCGGCCCTCCAACGGTCTGAGGGACAGTGAACTGGCCCCCTGTTTAAAAAGTTTGAGGACCCCTGAATTATAGAGTTAAGAGTATACCAATGTACATATAGTACATTACTTTTCTATTTTATTTTAACAACTAGAGGCCCAGGGCATGATTAAATCGTGCGGTAGGGTCCCTAAGGCCTAGCCTCCTGCAATCAGGGCCATCTTCTGCCCGTTTTCCAGTCCTCAGGCAGAAGGCCGCCTTTGCCACAGGGCTGTCAGGCTGTTGGGATCACCAGCTCATCCCCATCTCATCCCCAGCTGCTCCGGGGCTCAGGCCTGCAGGAAAGCAGACGCTGCCGACTTCACCACCATGCGTGTGCGCTGGGCCGGCTGTTGATGGAACGCACTGTCCGTTCAGGGCCACTCACACCGGCGCCGCTGCCGCTGGGGATGAGCTGGTGATCCCAACAGCCTGACAGCCAGCCCAGTCCCACCACCACCCACCCTGATTCCCCTGTTCACAATCGCTGATCCATCAGAACCTGTGAGCCAGGGCAGGAACCAAGAGGTCAGCTGTTCAGCCTACTCACTGGTCCCCAGTCCTGCCCCTCACAGGCCAGTTGGGGAGGGAGGGGAACGAGAAGTGCTCAATGCACCTCATGGTGACTGGTTGTTTAGTTGTCATGGACACTGGCTTTTTATATATATACTAGAGGTCCGGTGCACAAAAATTTGTGCACTCGGGGGGGGAAGGAGAGTCCCCTCAGCCTGGCCTGTGCCCTCTCGCAGTCTGGGACCCCTCGGGAGATAACGACCTGCTGGCTTAGGCCTGCTCCCGGTGGCAGAGGGCAGGCCAAATCCCTAGGTGCAGCCCCTGGTCGGGCTCAGAGCAGGGCCGATTGGGGAGTTGGGGCGCCGCCCCCTGTCATGCACAGAGCAGGGCGGATAGGGAGGTTGTGATGCCACCCTCAGTCATGCTCAGGGTAGGGCCAATTGGGGAGTTGAGGCACCGCCCCCTGTCACACTCAAGGCAGGGTCGATGGGGAGGTTGCGGCACCACCCCCTGTCACGCACAGACCTGAGCCTCTCAGGGGGGTGGGGCTCCGTACCCTGTCATGCACAGAGTAGGGCCGAAAGGGGAGTTGGGGCACTGCCCCCTGTCACACACAGAGCAGGGCAGATCAGGGGGTTGGGACGCTGCCACTGTCACACTCAGGGCAGGGTCGATGGGAGGTTATGGCTCTACTCTGTCACACACAGAGCAGGGCTCGTGGTATGGGGGGGTTGGGGCCCCGCCCCCTGTCACACACAGAGCTGCAGGGTGATCAGGGGGTTTGGGCGCTGCCCTCTGTCACTCTGATCCCGGTGCTGGGAGGCCTGGCGGCTCTGCTGGTCCCGGTGCTGTGAGGCATATTACCCTTTTACTATATAGGATAGAGGCCTGGTACACGTGTGGGGGCCGGCTGGTTTGCCCTGAAGGGTGTCCTCGATCAGAGTGGGGGTCCCCACTGGGGTGCCTGGCCAGTCTGGGTGAAGGGCTGAGGGCTGTTTTCAGGCTGGCGGGTGACTGAAGCACCCAACCGCTCCTTTTTTTCTTTTTTTTTTTATTCTGGGACAGCTTTAGCTCTGAGGCTTGGCTCCAGCTCTTAGGCCTCCACTGCTGAATGCAGGTATCTGGTTTGTTTGGGTTCTATAATCGAAACACTGTTTCAACTCCAGCTCTGAGATCCCGGCTGGCTGAAAGCAGGTTTCTGGGGTTTTGTTTAGCTTCTATATTTGTAACAATGTTTCAAAATGCAAGCTCTGATGCTGGCAGCGGCAGGCGGGGAACGTTGGAGTCCTCCATCACTGAAGCAAGCAAACCTCATGTTAGTTTCAAGCTGCCTGGCTGCCGGCCACCATCTTGGCTGGCAGTTAATTTGCATATCTCCCTGAAGGGTAGCAGATGTATGGCTAATTACCATGTTTCTCTTTTATTAGATAGGATAGATACAGTTGTTAATAACACATTCTAAAATAAAAATAAATTGCATAATTATGTAATAATTATCAATCTACACTAATAAAAGAGAAAAATGGTAATTGGCATACGGCGATACCTTTTTCATTGGCTAATCAGGGCTATATGCAAATTAACTGCCAACTAAGATTGGCAGTTAACTGCCAACAAGATGGCGGCTAATTTGCATATGTAGGCACAATGCAGGGAGGCGAAAGGGAAAGCACGAAGAAGCCCCCTGCCACTGACAGTGATCTGAAACCCAGGGGGGACCTAAGAGCTGGGGGGCAGGGCAAAGGCGGCCCTGGGGCCGCCTTTGCCCTGCCCCCCAGCCATGATCAAAGAATCAGGCGCCTTTGCCGCCCTGGCCAGTGGTAGCAGGAAGTAGGGGTGGAGCCAGCGATGGGAGCTGGGCACGGTCAAAGCTGGCAGTCCCAGGAGCTAGGGGTCCCTTGCCTGGGCCTAAAGCGAAGCCCACGATTGCGGCGCCCCCCGCTGCCTGGGCCGGACGCCTAGGCCAGAGGCGTTAGGCCTGGGCAGGGGCGGAGCCTGCAACCGCGGGGAGCTGGGGGTCCCCTGCCCAGGAGGCCTCAGGCCTGGTCAAGGAGCCGATCCGGTGATTGGTGATCGGAGGGTGATGAGGGTCAACTCCTCTGGCTGAGGCATCAGGCCTGGGTGGGGGGCGGAGCCGGGGATTGGGGGGATATGATGGTCCCCTTGCCCAGGCCTGAAGCCTGGGTCAGAGGAGTCAGGCTTGGGCGGGGGGTGGAGCAAGCGATCAGAGGGAGATGGGAGTCCCCTGCCCAGGCATGATTCCTGGGCCAGAGGCCTCAGGCCTGGGCGGGGGCCAGAGCCAGTGATCGGGGGGAGATGGGGGTCCCCTGTCCAAGCCTGACACCTCTGGCGGAGGCGTCAGGTCTGGGCAAGGGGCCGATCAGGCGATTGAAGGGTGATGGGGGTCAACGCCTGAGGGCTCCCAGTATGTGAGAGGGGGCAGGCTGAGCTGAGGGACACTCTCCCCCCCCCCACACACCCAGTGCACGAATTTTGTGCACCGGGCCCCTAGTTATATAATAATTAATTATATAATTATCAATAATTTTGAATTATATTCAATAACTAAAATTTTTGCCAGAGAAACAAACATGAGATTTAATAGATTTAATCCAAGAATTTTTGCTGTAACAGATGAATCTTTTAGTAGATTTTGAGAAAACTGAGATATAAATTCATGAAAACAAAAAGTTGAAGGATGCTGTATCTTATCTAATTTCATGTTTGAAATGCCGTTTTTAAAAGGCTAATATTAAGTATTATAATTTTATGAAATATTTTAATTTTTTTAAGTAATTAAAATATGAGAATTCAGACTTTTTTTATTGTTCAGACATGTATAAAGCTATATTTTATAAAGACAAATAGCTTCTTATTGCTGCTCTAACAATTAGCATCATCTTAATAGGTTAAAACTATACATAATGATCATCTTATAGCTCTGGAGGTCAGGAGTCCAAAACGGGTTTCACTGGACTAAAATCAAGGTGTCCACGTGGCTGTGTTACTTCCTGAAACTCTAAGGAGGCAGCAGGTTTCTTGCCTTTTCCAGCTTCCAGAGGCTGCCTATTTTCCTTGGCTCATGGCACCCTTACAAATTCAAAACCAGCAATGGACAAGCGAATCTCTTTCACATAGGATCGCCTAACACTAACTTTTCTGCCTGCTTTTTAGATATTTAAGGACTTGTGTAATTCCATTGGGACCACCTGGATAATTCAGGATAATTTTTCTATCCTAAGGTCTGCTGATTAGCAAACTCTATTGCACCTACTAACTTTACTCCATCTACTACCTTAATTTAACCGCATCACCTAACATAGTCACAGGCTCCAGGGATAAAGATGGATGTGGACATCTTTGGGGGGATCAACCCAAGGTGGGATCGGCTCTGCCTACCAGGTAGCCCAACTCCATAATTTTTAAGACTTTGCTCACAGACACTTCTTTTTCACAATAAGTATAGATTGTGTTTTACTGGTAGAAAAATATGGCTTCTTAAAATTAGTAGTGCTGCTGAGTTCTTTCAGGTGACTCAAATAAAAGCATATTAAAGCCATTTTGAACGCATACCTGAAATCTGAAGAAATGTTACTGATGTGTGCAAGTGACACATCCATAGTTTTAAAACACTGAACAAAGTACAGGGGACTAAAGGATAAATACCCTTACCTCAGCAGCATTTGTTTAAGATTTAGGCGCAATGTGTGGTGCCGTCTGGGGGCTGTGTGGTTTCCCTGAACATCTAAAAGAGAGACATAACATTGCCAGGAGCCTATCCTGAGGTGTCAATGCAGATTCAGGCCTTTGCATCCGGGCTGACAATGCTGTGTCTTTTGCTGAAGAGGCTGTCAGAGCTTTTCAGAACTTGCTCTTTTAACAAAATTCACTACACAGGACAAAATGCCTTAAAAGAAATGATGGAGAAATTCCCATTAGTCCTCAAGATAAAAAGCCCAAAATTCTACACAATGGCATTCTTTAAAAATATTATTTATCCTAGGATAGTTGCATGCAAAATCATACTCTATGTCATGAATTAACATATCTTCTGAAAACTATTTTGATACTTGAGCCAAGAAGGGTGAACCTAGACTCCTGCCTGCTTCCTTATTTAGACATTATAGTTTTCTGTAAGTTTTTCAAATTTAGATCCAACAGTCATAATAACTGCTTTCGGAAATATATTTCTTACATGGCCCTAATGGTCTGCTCCTAAAGTACTTGCATTTCCATGGTAACTCCTACAGGTCATTTGATGAAGTACAATATAGAAACACATTATATGTTTAGCTAAATCCACATTAAACATTCAGTATATGGGGAAGATACAAAGTAGCGTAATGGATATTACACTAAAATTAGAAGCCTCCTTTAACAGCAGAGGTCCTCTCCACCATTTAGCCTTGTCAATTGTTTTAGTGCTCCAGTGTCCATTCTGTTTATTTTTCTTTTCTTCCAGAGAAATCTATCAGATTCATATTCCAAACTTACCTAACTATGCATATCTGTGCTAGCTATTGAATAAAAACAAATTCAGAAAATTATCATTTAATGTGATATATTTTTACTAACTCAACCCTTTGCCTTCCTAAGTTCTTTCAATGGTACCACAATTCTCTCAGTTCCTGGGAAGCAAGACATCACCCATCTCCCATCTTCTCATCTTATCCCCAGGGGTAACAATAATAAAAATAATGATGTTCACTGCCACCTATATCCTATATTCAAAGTGACATAGTCTCTTTAATTCTTACACTATTTCAAGGGAGATGTTAGGATTCCTTTTTGACAGATTAGGAAAATGAGCAGCAAGAAGGTTGAGTGACTTGCCCAAGGCCATATAGCTAGCATATACTGGACTTGAGATTCAAACCACCCAGGTCTGTTTGTTCAAATTATAAGCCAGTTCCATGGAACAATGATGTCTCCAGTCAGCAAAGACTGTCTCTGAAGTTACCTGTAAGGCTTCCTCCCTCTCCAGTCTCATTGCTTTGTTTCTTGTCCAGGCCTTTATCACCTCTTATTTAGCCTCCTGAAATAGCTTTGCAACTGGTTTCTGCATTTCCAATATTTCAACTTTTTAAAGTCAGATTAAATAGCTTTGATCATGTCCCTCCCCTGATCAAAAACCTCCAATGGTGCCTCATGGCTGGTAGGTGGGTTTTCCAACAGACTGATCACAGACCTTCACCAGATGGATCATAAAACCACAACACCGCATTCTTTGCTGTCTTCCTCCTCTCCCATGTTGTGACTCACACATTTGAAATGACAGGGAGAGCTGCCACACCAGTCACTTCCTTGCATTTCAAATGCCCCAGATTAGAGAGAACTTGAATGATTAGAAGCTTTCAGCAGGCCCTTCTTCACTGCCCTTCCCATTCATTTGGGGGAGTTGTCTGGAAACCACACAGATGGAGAGACCAAAGACTGCCTGAAAACTCTTAATTCTTCCCTTGATCCATGTGGTATTATGACAGAATTTTTCTTTTGTCAAAATATCTTATAGTCTCTCAGTTTCTTGACAGTATTTCTGAAAAAAAATACTTAAAATATCAGACTGCCTGATTCAAAATGCTGGCTCGCAGTCTATAGGATGCAAAGCAAACTTCTTACCCTGTATTCAAAGCTCTTTATGATTTGGGCTCTTTTAGCTTTATTTCCACAGCTTTCCAACATTCACCTGACTCTAGTGATCCCTGGCTACATCACCATTATCCACGTGCATTCATGCTACTAGACATTGGCTCAAAACATCACTTCTGCTTAATTTGTCATCTACATTTACCTGAATGTGAAACAACTTTCTCTGCTTAACTGAAGCTGTAAAACAGAGAACAAAAGCTTCCAGTGAGGTAATGGCCCAAGTAGCCTCTGTGGTCCAATCCCGAGAACATGAGCTTCTAAATGCACCTTACTGGTTAGTATATGGGGAGAAGGAGGCTTCTCGATAAATATTGCTCAGAATGAGAGTATCTAGAGCACTCCTTGTTCATGAAGTGAATGACCCATTTCCAGGGTTATAGAGCTGGACTATTTTAGAAATAATCTCATCCAATCCTCTCACTCAACTGACACATATTATAACTAGAGGCCTGGTGCACAAAATTCATGCAGCGTGGGGGGAGGGGTCCGTCAGCCTGGCCTGCACCCTCTCCAATCTGGGATCCCTCTTGCAATCCAGAACTGCTGGCTCCTAAGCGTTCACCTGGCTGCCTGCCTGATGCCCCTAACTGCTCTCCTGCCTCCCTGATCCCCCTAACTGCTCTCCCCTCCTGGCCTAAACCCCCTAACTGCCCATCTGCTCTTCCTTCCTCTCCGTGCCTTCAGACCCTGGTACAGGAGAACTGATAGCTCTCTGCCGAGGCCCCACCCCTGTCCTGATACCCCTGTCCAGGCTGGGTTGAGTGGCTAGCCTGCGCATGCTTCCACCATGGGGGGTGGGGGAGGGGCCGCTCCCAGTGGCAGCCTCATGTCCCAGTGGTGCAAGTCCCCGCCCTCGTCCCCACCCACCAGCCCCTGTGCATGCACAGCCTGTTGAATGATAGTGACTAGGACACTGTTAGGACCAATTGGCATATTACCTCTTTATATATATAGATTCCTTGTATTTATAGTTGTTTCGTGTGTGTGTGTGTGTGTGTGTGTGTGTGTGTGTGTGTGTGGTAAGTTGAATTCATCCCTTAAGGGAGAAAATGTGTTATATACACCTTTGTATTTTCTAATCATAGATATTGAATATATGATATATTGACTGAATAAAAATGCAGGATAAAGTAAGTGAATAAACATTATCAGAATTTACATTAAGTGTTAAACCTAATTAGAGAGTAGATTGTGTCCACAATTAAACATGGAAATGGCCAAGAACAATAATTGTGTAGATTAATATGTCTCACATTTTCTCCAAAAATCTGAGCACAAGATATATACAAAAGAAAGCATATGAAGAAAGAGTAAAAAATTAAAATTTGGTTATGTTTTCTGAGATATGACTTTGAGTAAAATTGCAGAATAACATCAAAATAGAGCAGTAAGAACACGGTATTAGAAAAAGTGCAAGTTTAGTACAAAACCTTGGAAAACAAAGTTTAAAAAATGAAGTCTCTTTATGAAGTTGAAATTTTAACAAAGCCACACATAAAAATGCTAGAAACAATTATCTATAATTTTCACTAACCTGCTTATTTTAAACAAACAGTTGCTATTCTAAGGTGAATTAATTAGGATCTATATTTGTTTTCTTTGGATGTACAACTGCAACCAAGTCACGCGTAAAGTTTATTAAAGCTTGGGAATTTTTTTAAAACATTGCTTCAGGCTCTATATTCAATCCAAATACACATATACCAAAAATAGCCACCTCTACTTCAAGTTTAAAGTCTAAATGGGGTATAATTGTACTTTAGTTACTCAAGGTGCGTTAAATATATTTTAAAAGTTTGATTGTCAAAGTTACTATCTTAGAAAAAAGAAACATATTTTAAAGACGAGGAGCTTCTAATATTGAAAATTAATCAACACATAACTATGTACCTTCCATCACTGAATCCTAAGTATGGGAAGGAGTTTTCCTTCTTCTCAGCTACACTGTGAGGAATTCAGGAAAGGGCCATATTGTGCTTGAGAGAAGGAGCACAGGACAGATCAGGCCACCTCCCTGAGACCAGATGGACGATGACAATGGGAGTCACTAGGACAATAGGATATGAGAATTTGCTGAAACGGGGGTGAGTAGTACAATTTGAGTTTCTATTTTTTCTTCATCTGTATAATGGTTAGCTTCGACTCTAATGCTCAGTGTTTTTTACACTCAAACATTCCTAATGTCATATAGCAAGGTGGGGTTGCTCTATGCATAGTGACGTTGCCTGGCCTAAAGATTAATTATTAATATAATTAGTCTAGGAATCTACAGAAATATTCTGAGAAATATTTCAGAAGTTCATTGTAAAGATCAAATGTGATCATTTTGATCAAAAAAAAAAGAAAGTTGGTTTGCTTGTTGTTTTTTTTTAACAAAGTGGCATATTTGAAAATTCAAAGTTCTTTGCCTGTATAGCAGGTCCTTGAATAACATCATTTCATTCAGTGATGCTTCATTATAACATTGATGAAGTGCCATAGAAAATTAACTCTTGTGTATATCAATTAGCCTATAGTAAATCTGGTTTCATTATACATTGAATTGCTTAAAGTGGGAGAACTTATCGATGTTGTTAAGTGAGGACTTACTGTATTTGCCATGCCTGGTATTGTGCTAGTGAGTAGAGATACACTGATAAATAAAGACATGTTTTTATTTTCCCTTCAAACTCATAGTCTAGTGGGAGAACACAGATAATAGTAAAGGAATATAATGCGAGAAGAACAGTCAGGGTTCTATGGGAACTCAAATCAGGCATGAGTAATTGAGTTTTGAGAAGGCATGTACAAGGCAAGGGGTCACTTGGGCCAAATCTCAAGAGATGAATAACAAAATGTGAGTCGGAAAAAATGGGGAGGAAAAGGGCATGTAGGAAATAGGCATCAATATGTGCAAAGTATTGGAAACACAATAGCATATGTTGCAACAGGTGTAAATTTGCTCACAACTATAATACACACATAAAAATGTAATTTTGGGGATTTTTAAAAATGAATTTATTCTTGCACTGGACATCTCTCCCACCCCCTACCCTGTTTGCTGATTAGTAGGAAGAATACTGAAACAGAATTACTCAAGGATTGATAAAGGCCCTCTGCCCTGAGACAAACTAGATCTCCTCTGAGAAATTTGTGTTTCAAGAGTTCTCCACCCTTCCCCTTCTCCTTTGCTTCTACTTTGGTGGCTTCCAGATGGCGCAGAGAAAACTCAGGCCATGTCATTGTGGAAGGGAAGAGGGGTCTTGTCTCTGTGTAGGCCTCCTCTACAGGCTCCTACTGATCTGCACTTGAAATGTCATTTTCTTGACTGTCTGTAGACATCATCCAGCAGCTGTAACTTGTGGGAATTCTCTCTGTATAGACTAGAGTGAATGAGTGTGGTTCCTGGAGAACTCAACTATTTTCTGTGTTGAGCTCCCTGAAACATGGCTCAATATTCTTTTGGCCAATGATTTGGAGGGTCCAAACTCAGAGCCTTTGTTATGGGATTCACTCCCCCCACATACACATATTGGCTTCCTGTTGGCTGACACACGTGGATACTCTCTGAGACTCCCACAGCCTCTCTCCCATGAATCTCTCCCAGGACATTTGGAGGCCAAGGGAAATAAGGGGTGCCCTAAGTCAAGTTATCTCACATTCTCCACCCCATCCTGCCACCATTTCTGCTCTGATTCAGGTACAGGGCCTCTCAAATGACCTTGAAATTTTCTCATTCTATGAGCTTGGGGTCCAGAGGAACTAAATCTAAAATTGGCCCAAACCATTCTCTTAAGTGGGTGGAGGAGTTCAAGACAAGACATTCATGGCTAATTAATTTCCCTGAGCTTGTTTGCTTGCTCTATGACCTTTCTTTTAGAGAAGGATTTCCTTTGTATTCTTTTTATTATTATTTTCTTCATATTCTCCCACCTTTGTCTTAAATGGAGAAAAGGCTGCAGGAAAATATGTTTGATTGCTTAAAAAAAGGGAAATAAATTAGGAAGTATTTCAAAAATATTACCTTCATTAAACATATTTGGGGAATTATAAGTAGTTTGGTATAGAGGCCAATTAATTTCTAGAAGCACAGACACCTGAATTGGGAAATAATGTGACTGGGCTATTTTAGCTGATACTGCAACCAGGAAAACAGCTGTACAATGACACATTTTCTTGAGCTAGGGAAGAGGTTTATTGGTTTGGAGCATATCATCGAAGCTCAAATCCTATATCCACCACCTACTTACTGTGCACCCTTGGGAAATTTGCATCACTTTTTTTATGCTTTAGTTTTCTCTTCTATAAAAGAGCAAAAGTACCAGTATCTACGTTGGATGGTTGCTACAATAATTCATTGATTGTGTATAAAAAATTAGAATAGTGGCCAGTGTGCCAAGAACACTCAAAAAGGGTTAGATTTATTAACCTTGATATACTGAAAATAAAACCTGTCATTTTCTAATCCAGTGAGTAAATCCATCATGACCCATGGTGACTGTGGTATGATGAATCCTTGACCATTAAAATTATCCCTTGAAATTTTGTCCATTTTTTTTAGCAGAATAACAACAAATAAGCAGGATGCTGAATCACATCAATATTTAATCACGCAACCTAGAATGACAAGGCTTAGTCAAGTCAGTGTTAGATTTTAGATATCAGCATACATGTGTATTTCCCTGGAAGGCAGTAGTCACCCAATGCTTTTATTTTTCTCTTTCTTCAATTTGAAAAGTAAATTTTTCACTCTGATGTGTGTTCTCAACTTCCATTATTAGAGTTCATGGAAGCCTTGGTGTCAAGCCAGAAGGCGAATTTGACCCCAGGGGATTAGACAATCTGCCATGACAACTTGTTCACCTTGAATCATGTAGGACAACTTGAACAAGTATTATTATTGTATAGTTTGTTCCCTAGATGCTACTATAACTGGGAGGCACCTTGAAGTTATTCTGCAAATTATGTGTTAATGAAGATCTTTGTTTGACTTGACTTATCCATGATTATACTTCAATTTCTTTTTATTACTCCATTTTCTACATGAATTTGATTTTAAAATTAGCCCCCTTTTTCCATCAGAAAACTGTAAAAAATTGTGACAATTTTTGAAGTGTATCAATCTCTGAACAATCTAGAAATTTACTTAATGAAATGTCAATGTGAAAGGAAATGAAAAAACACTTAATGGCCATTCAAAGCTGAACACGGGGAAATGTAGTAATAAACCCTTTAAAGAAAGACAAATAAATAACTGACATAATTTTCTTAAAATTGTTTAATACATTAGCAATTGGATAACTAAATGCCAATATAAAAGATTAAAATAGTATTGCATACCAAAGGTATTTTGAATTTTGAAAAGAAAACAAGCAAGATCCCTGTATTCCCTGTATCAAAATTCAGCAAACTAGTCGACTCTAACTGTCTACACTAATAAAAGAGAAACATGGTAATTGGCATACAACCGCTACCCTTCCCATTGGCTAATCAGGGCGATATGCAAATTAACTGTCAGCCAAGATGGCGGCCGGCAGCCAGGCAGCTTGAAACTAACATGAGGCTTGCTTGCTTCAGTGACGGAGGATTCCAACGTTCCCCACCAGCTGCTGCAGGCCTCTGAGCCTGCAGTTTCAAACATTGTAACAAATACAGATGCTTAAAAAAACCCCAGAAACCAGCTTTCAGCAAGCTGGGATCTCAGAGCTGGAGTCAGAGCTGGAGTTATACATTGTTTTGAACCGAAACAAACCAGTTACCTACTTTCAGCAGCGGAGGCCTAAGAGCTGGAGCCTCAGAGCTAAAGCTGGCCCAGAATTATAAAAAAAAGAAAAAGAAAAAAAGGAGCGGTTGGGAGCTTCAGTCACCCACCAGTCTGAAAACAGCCCTCAGCCCCTCACCCAGACTGGCCAGGCACCCCAGTGGGGACCCCCACCCTGAACGGTGTGTTACCAGCTGCAAACAGCCATCATCCCCTCACCCAGGCTGGCCAGGCACCCCAGTGGGGACCCCCACCCAGAATGGTGTGTGACCAGCTGCAAACAGCCATCATCCCCTCACCCAGGCTGGCCAGGCACCCCAGTGGGGACCCCCACCCTGATCCAGGACACCCTTCAGAGCAAACCAGCCAGCCCCACCCATGCACCAGGCCTCTACCCTATATAGGAAAAGGGTAATATGCCTCCCAGCACCAGGATAAGTGGAGCCGAGAGGCCTCCTGGCACCGGGATCAGCGTGACAGGGGGCAGCGCCCAAACCCCCTGATCGCCCTGCTGCTCTGTGTGTGACAGGGGGCGGGGCCACAACCTCCCTATCCGCCGCCCTGCTCTGTTTCTGACAGGGGAAGGCGCCCCAACCTCCTGATCAGCCCTGCTCTGTGCCTGATATGGGGGAGCTCCCCAACCTCTGATCACCCTGCGGCTCTGTGTGTGACAGGGTGCGGCGCCCCAACCCCCTGATCGGCCCTGCTCTGTGGGTAATAGAGGGCGGCGCCACAACCCCCCCCCCCCGCCCCCCACAGGCCCTGCTCTGTGTGTGATGGGGTAGAGCCATAACCTCCCCATTGGCCCTGCCCTGAGTGTGACAGTGGCAGCGTCCCAACCCCCTGTTTGGCCCTGCTCTGTGTGTGACAGGGGCGGTGCCCCAACTCCCCTATTGGCCCTACTCTCTGAGTGACAGGGGGGAGCTCCCCAACCGCCTGATGGGCCCTGCTCTGTGCGTGACAGGGAGGAGCTCCCCAACCCCCTGATCGACCCTGCTCCATGCATGACAGGGTAAGGAGCCCCAACCCCCTCTGATGGGCCCTGCTTTGTCCGTGACAGGGGGGAGCTCCCCAACCCCCTGATCGGCCCTGCTCTGTGTGTGACAGGGGGCAGTGCCCCAACCCCCGGATTGGCCCTGCTCTGTGCGTGACAGGGGGTGGCGCAGCAACCTCCCCATCGACCCTGCCTTGAGTGTGACAGGGCAGTGCCCCAACCCCCAATCGGCCCTACCCTGAGCGTGACTGGGGGTGGCATCGCAACCTCCTGATCCTCCCTGCTCTGTGCATGAGAGAGGGCAGCGCCCCAACACCCCAATCGGCCCTGCTCTGATCCCGACCAGGGGCTGCACCTAGGGATTGGGCCTGCTCTCTGCCACCTGGGAGCAGGGCTAAGCCAGCAGGGCATTATCCCCCGAGGGGTCCCAGACTCCGAGAGGGCACAGGCCAGGCTGAGGGACCCCCCTTCCCCCCCGAGTGCACAAATTTTTGTGCACCGGGCCTCTAGTAAACTATAAAAGGCATTGAGATGTGAAGTCAAACTCTAAAGGTGTAATTGCTATAAAAACCTACATTATTTCTACAGAATGGATGATTGCCAAATAAAAGATTTACAGGCAAGAAGTATGTGGCCTCATGCACACTTAAAGATGTTTTAGTGTGATAAAGTTCTTTCATTCTCACAGAGAGTAAGGAAAGTCTCAGATTTGACACAGCAGGTTTAGAGTGAACTGCTCACAAAGTGAAATTTCTTGTCTCTGAATCAGTTTTTTTCTTTCATGTCATATTTTATAAGTGCCACTATAAGCCTCTGGGAAAGCTTTGCTTCGCTTATATGAATATTGGAAATAGCTGTGTATAAATGGCTTAAAGATAATTGGTCCAATCCTTGAGAAACACATCAGACTCTTCACTAATAAAATTTGGTAACACATTAGAAGTTACATTATAACTCTATGCTTAGTAGAAATAATCATGGGAAGTGTGTTTTAATGAATGAACAAGGAAAAAATAACAATTATCAATTTGTAAAATTTAATACTAAAATGCAGAAGCATCAAAATGAAGGCACGTATTTAGAAGATTTATACATAACTGGAAAAAGAATGGAACTCTAGAAATAAGATGTGTTTTTGGATTTTTGCCATTTCACCCTGAAAATGCTATACTCTATCCCGCTTAATGAAACAGAATGGATCAATGGGGCACCTTTTAAAAAAAATTTATCTTTTTTGCTGAAAGTATTACAGATGTCCGCTTTGCTGTTTTTTGTTTGTTCTTCCCCTTTGACCCCCTTTTCCCCACACCCGCCCTTCACCACACTATTGTCTATGTCATGGGCTATGCATATATGCATATACACAACCCAGTTAATCTCTTTTCCCCCACCCCCTACCCCCACCTTCCCACTGAAATGCATCAGTCTGTTCATGGTTCTATGTCTCTGGATCTAGTTTGTTCATCAGTTTATTTTGTTCATTAGATTCCACATATGAGTGAGATGATGTGATACCTATCTTTCTCTGACTGGCTTATTTCACTTAGCATAATACTCTCCAGGTTCATCCATGCTGTTGCAAATGGTAAGAGTGCCTTGTTTTTATAATGATTTCAGACAAAATTTTGGTTAATCTTTTAGTATCTGGAATAAGCTGAGAGATTGCCCACAGCCTCAAAGTGGTTTATGCACTCATCAGAACTTGAGACCATCAGTTTACTAAACTGGAATTACCTACTTTAGTCTCCAACTACTGCCCTACCACTTTACTAATCCTACTCCCCCAACATAGTAAAAACACATTACAAAAAAATTAATGCTCAAATCAGACAGGTTATATCAGTTACAATTTTCTCTCCCAACTGTCCATGTCTTTACCCTGCTTGCCTCTCTGTAAAACTGATACATTGTTTTCAAACCCCAGCGCGTAGCAATTTGTTGGTCACATACTCTTCTTAAGGCACCCACTCTTGTATATTTTCTTTCTTATACTATCAAAACCAGTTTCTAAAGAGAGTTAGGACAAATGAAGATATAAAAATAAAAAGAGGCATACATATAACAGCACCCTAAAAGTAGTTTATGAGCTAAAATACAAAGAAACCAGAACATACCTCAAAATCATTTCTCTTAATTACATAATTTTCATTAGAAATTGTACAAGCATACTTTATAACCTGATGTAATACCAAACAAGACTAAATTCCCAACATGATATAATAATAGCAAATCCTATAGAACAAAATATATTTACCATCAGTACAACTTTTCAAATAATAGGTTAACAGAAAGATGTAGATAATGGTGTGGACAAAACAATAAAATCAATTTATGATGCCATGTTTGCTTGCATTGAAATCAGAAAAAAAACATAATTAAAAGAGTTATGAAATCTGAAGGAAAACATATTTCTAACATTTTTTTAATCTGCAATAATATCTCTATACTGCATTCAATTTATGTGGAAAAATCACTACGCATTTTCTCTATGCAAATATACTTGCCTCTTATCCCAAGCTTATCACTTTTAAGCTTGCAAAAGTTAAGGTATTTTAAATGTTTCTTAAACTCATTTGACCCAAACAGTCAAAAACACTAAGAAATATTTCATTGGCCAATCGTTCTAACCTAACTATATATTACAGCTTGGACTAACCAATCAAAATGCAAAATATTAGCAAGGTCATAGTAGTATAACAAAACATACTACTATATTTCACAGATTACAAAAGACATTAAAATTCTGATACCCCATTCATAAGGAAAAGATTGTAATGAGAATAGAAAATGGCACAACATTAATTCATTGTGTGACAAAGAATATAATGAGAATGGGAAATAGTACAAACATAACTCATTCTTGTTACAGTTTTAAGATTGTAATGTCATGGTTCATATCACATACTTAGCAAGAAGGTGGTAGTCAACGTGTTGCAATATTCAATCGCTATTCTGGGTTTAGTAAGAGCATTTTTTAAACTATATATTTATGAATATATACACAGAATGTTTAAAAATTCTTATTTTCAGGAATGCATATGTTTAAATATTAAACAATATTGCTAAAAAGTTTTATTTGAAAAGATAGCATGTGTATGATTAAAATATGAAGAGTGTGTTCATAAATCCACTGGACAAGTGAAAACATGAAACTAAAATGTGCTATTGGATACATTCAAATTAATATTTTAAAATGGAATAAAATATATTGGTAAGCAATTGCTTTAAATCATTTTATAAAACAATGCATGATTTTATAAAATATTCAACTATTACATTGCAAAGTCAGGAATGTTTGCAACGTGGCTGCAAAATCTTCACCAGAAAATCAGTCTGCTCTCTGACTTCTCTGAGGAGAACAAGTCTGCTCTCTGGAAGTATTCTAGTAACTGTGGATCACTGGGAAAGCAAAGCTAGTATTTTGCAATAAACATATAACATTTAACAGCAGCATTAAAAAAATCTAAGAAGCACTTGTGACCAGGAAGATGTTACAAAAAGGGTCTTAAAAAGTTGCTTCAAAGTATTTTAATTATAAAGATTAAAAAATGATAACTCCATTTCATCAACTTTAAATTATCCATCTTAGTAGAGAACAGCACGTTGCGGATCATCACAAATATTTCGTGTGTGTGTGTGTGTGTGTGTGTGTGTGTGTGTGTGTCCGCGCGCGCGCTTAAAATCCATTCTTATTTTTCCTCCAGTTGATTATACTTTTGTAATTACATAAGCAGTGGTTAATATTAAGATTAGATTTAAACTTATTTTCATTTCTTAAATAAATATCCAATAACATGCTGAGATGTGGGGTCAAATTTAATTAACCCAGGATTTTAAAATTGACATGAATTATCCCCAAAATAGATAACCCACACATTTTTAATTGAGTAGTTGGCATGGGAATATTCCACTTTTAAACATCTTTAGTTTATGGAGAAAGTTGAATGTAAAAAGAATCTTTGTTAAATGTGTCCAGTGAGAGAAAAGTGCTAATTCCATTATTAAATCTAAATTCACACCTAGGAACATGCATAAAACCACATTTAATATTTTTTTTAAATATAGCTAAATAATGCTTTTTAAAAAATGTTTCATGAAGTCTAAAGTGTTAGTAACTTTCAAGGTTTCACTGATTATTTATTATGTTGAAAAACATTTAAAATAATAATGCCTTTGCTCTATCAATTAGATTTCCGTGTGATATCTAAAAATGACATGGAAATGTAGAAATAGCTTTATTGGCTATAAGGAAGGATATTACTCATTAAGTAGATAGGTTGTAAAACTCTGATTTCGTGAAACTAACTAATACTGGTCTGAGGGGAACCGTGTCAATAGATTTGAAAGGAGACTTTAGAATTTAGGGATTATATTCTCTAAAATTAATTGTATATCCAATGAATGGCCAGCGCCTCTTTCTTAACAACTAACTGTATCGCACAGAAAAGCCCCTAAAAATTTTGGTTTATAGAAAGGGAAGAAAGCTGCATAACTCTACATTAGAGAGTCTTTTTATAATGATCTCAAAGTCCGGATTTCAAAAAGTGAGATGATTTCAATATTTAACATATCTTTTGGAAAATAAATTAGTTTGTCCAAAAATTTTAAAGAAAAAAAGAATGATGTCAATTGTGATGTATGTAAATAAACAACTACAACCACGTAAAGAGGATCAAAGGCCAAATTTGATGGGTAATTACAATGCTTAAAAATAAACATGCTTTTTTTTGTTTACTGTGTATGTTTTGAATTTACTATGGGTAATTGGACACGTGCCTCTGTATTGCAATATGGACCGAAGATATTTATTCTAGTTTCTTCATTTTTCAAAATAAATGTTTCAAGATAAGGTAATTTAAAGCAGAAAATAATGTGATGCTTTCTTAACCACGGAATATTGTGCTCTGGTTGATGCACATAAGCAGGTTTATGTATCTAACATGACTTAGGCTCTTTAACTTTTAATGCACCAATTAAGATGTTCAAACCTCAGATTTAAGTAGCTGTCTATGGCTGCTGATGGTTGATTTATTTCCTGATAATCATTGGAGCTGCTAAGTGAAAAACCAGAGGAAGCATCTCTTTAAGAACACTGCTCTTTCGTGTGTAACACTTGCTGAACTCAGACTCTGTGATTGTGACGGGGCAAAATGCACGTGTGACATTTAAACCATCTGAACAGATTGCCCCTTTTCTTGGTGAATTGTTTTTTCATCATGTAACATATTTTTTACCATTGTTAAAGTGCTGACTATTGCCTGTGGTTTGGATTTTGATACTGAACTTGGGATAGTAAGGTTGGGGATATGCTACACGGTTTTAAAATTTCAGATAGGCTATGAAGAAGGGAGTGTTGGTCAATCATTCAAGTAAGCAAAATATATCCACCCCTGTGGTAGGCAGAATAAAGACCCTCCAAAGATGTCCACATTGTGACGCCAGAACCTGTGAACAGGTACCTTATGTGGCAAAGGAGACTTTGACTACATGATTAGGTAAAGATCTTGAGAAAGGGACCTTCTCCGGTATAATCCAGGTGGGTCCAATGTCATCACAGTGGAGATACAAGAGTCAGAGATTTGAAGGTGCTTTGAACATGAAGGAAGAGATCAGGAACCAAAGGCTGCGGGAGGCCTATAGAAGCAAAAAAGAAATAAACAAAAAAGAATAGATTCTTCTCTAGAGCTCCCAGAAGGAACATAGCCCTGCTGGTCCCATAATTTTAACCAAGTGAGTTCTAGTTTTTATTTTGACTTCCATAATCTTAAGATAATAAACCTCTAAGTTTGTGGTTATTTGTTACAGCAGGAATAGGAGCTAATACTACCCCCAACACTTTTTAAAGGGGATTGAATGTCTTTTAAGGGCCAATTTCAACATACACGTTTTAAACCATACAAACAGATGAAATTATTTTTTTAACTACAATTGTACAATAGTTGTATTAAAACTCACAGCTACAAAGACATTTTGCATTTTAGAACTGAAAAATTCTTACTTCTTAGAGTTCAAAGAATGATTTAAAATTAAGTGTATATTTAAATGTCTTTCTTCTAAAAACCAAAGTGCAGTTTTGAAATTCCTTTCATTCCTTCTTCAGCATAGTGAATGAAAGATATCATAATAACAGAATAAACCACATAAGAAACAAGAGTGTTATTTTTAATTCCTCTGTAGCTGCCTTCCTTATTCATTTGCTGCACTAATCCTTGGTGAATACATCTCATCACCTGATTGTACCCTTGGTAAATTTCCTTATTTTGCAGTCTTTATAGAGGAAAGATACCCATCATCATAAATCTTAAATATCTTTGCAAGTACAAGTGAAAATACAAGCTCATATATGTTAACAGCTGTACAACCGCCTCTTGGGATAAATGTATTATAGATGTAGAACAGTCATAATGGCACTCACAATTTCATTTTTCCCATTTCATAGGTTTTATACCTGTGCCATCTGGGCAATACACCTGGATGTACTACGGTATACTTACAAGGCCTGGCTTTCTAAACGCCCTTAGCTGGCCTCTGACTTTTGTGGAATTATTTTAATTTTTTTATTCACACTAAACCTAAGTGCCTTATATATATTGTCTGTGTGTAAATAATATTACAAGGAAGCATATTTTGTTGTGACAAAAAAGAACATAGGATTCCATCTTCTGAGACACCACTAACTGAGATCAAGCATTTTCTTTCATTCTCTTTATTAACAAAGAAACTTTGGATAAGTGTTTTAAGTAATTGGTGCTCATTTTCTCTTCTTTCTTTTCAATTAGAAAAACAATTGAGGTTATTATTAGTATTAAATGAGATAAATGTGCCTGGAAGGCACTTTTGAAGTAATGTTTACATAATGTCTTATGTTATCTCATTGGTAGTATTTCTTCAAATTAAATAAAATGTAGTTGAGTAGAAAAAATACTTTTACTTACTTTACCTCTCTCCAATTTTCCTTTTATTCATCAAGACTTTTTTCTTCCCACCCTACAATTACGTCACTATCATATCAGTTTTCTACATATTCTGGGTAGGAAAATTAGAGTTGTTAAAAATACAGGCTTATGCACCCAAGTGAACATAAATCAACTGTAAAATAGTTCTTCGTCATCAGCTATTCCTACTTGGCTCTTATAGAAGAGGCAATTTTATGACCTTCAGAGATAACCTGGCCTCAAGAAATGTCTGTGCATTCAAATATGGCTGCTATAATAGCATCATTATTTCAATTACACTATGTCTCGTAATGACAAAGTCGAATATTCATTTTAACAGAATTGGTCTGTGGTGTTCTTTACCTTTATTTGGTTCTGCCCTTTCATTTGAGTATTTCTGCTCTTGCAAAATTTTACATCTCCTGGTGCCAAAGTCCTTCGGCTGTCCTTAAAGCCCAGGGCCACACATTTCCTCCAGAATAGCTGCACTAACAAATTCTGTTGGAGGAGAATAGTTCTTCAAAATGTTAATTGATTAATAGGAAACAAGGCTCATAAGTTATGCCCAATCTTATTTCATGTGTTGGACCTGGCATGACATATGACCTAATTTTTCCTACTGGGAACAATTTTAACGAAATTAATTGTCCTTTAATTTCTAGAAATAAATATTAATAAATGTAATGTTATCATTTTTATAAATTATGGTTATAGTAGATAAATATCATGTGGTGGGGAGGTGGGCAAATGAGCAGCTGAATCATCATTGTTTGTTGAAGTAAAAGTATACACGCACATATTTTTTTAATCCAGCTTTCAGAAGAAAAGTATTCATAGAAACATCATTATACATCATTTAAAATGCTTATCTTCAAGATACGGTGGTTATATGAGAGTCAGTGTCTACACTATGGTTTTACCTCTGTCCTCCACTAGTTGAATGTGCAATTGCTGGTCATTGTTTCATCTACTCAGGGGTTATAATGCTGCAAACCAACAACAGGAACAACAACAATAAAAAAACAGACAACTTTCTCCTCATTACCTGCAGCCCAAGTCCCATTTGCAAATGTTATTTATAAGAAAGGCAGCAGGACTGGGAAACAAACCAAAGAAAATAATGTTATCATAAATGCTTCAAAGGAGACTTGCGGCTAATGGCTTTCGAGAAACCGTAGGGAGTGAGGGAGTAACACTTCCACTCGGTTGAGCGGGCTTCATTTTTTAAAGCCCTGTGAACTATTTGAAGAGCTTTGTAGAATCGCACTTCTGAATCAGAACTCTGTGGTTTTAAAAGTGGCTGTTACTATTCTAATAGCATGAATGGAAGTAAGAAAATAGGGGGAAAGTTTCAAGATGTAACTTGTGGAAATGCATTGGCCATTTGCATGGTGGTCAGGCACACATCCAGGGCAGCAGGCATTCTTTCATGGTGATAAATATAAAAGATGACTTTGAAGAAAACTATGCATGTAGATGAGGATCACACTAGGACAAAGTCATAATTTTACGTACAGCTTAGGGAAAAGGTAGTAGTTCAAACATTCCTCGACACCGCTTTTAAATGGATATACACCATCCAAATCAGTCCTGCAAATCATACTGGAGGGTTATTTTTATTCAATTTTTTAACGTTATTAGAGTCAACATATATAACTCAGGTGGGGTCAGTTAATGAGATAGTAAGATCAAATCTTTTGTGTGGTGCTTATACATTACATAAAAGTTGCCTGTTTATCACTCAGGATGTTTGTATACATTTAAAAAATATTTATAAGAAAGGCATATGTGGTGAAAAGAGGGAGTCAGAGGACGTGCGGCCTAAAGATTTGCTGAATGAATGTATCTGCCATGAGCCAATGGTGTTACTCTGAGGGAGTCATTTCATTCTCCTCTTCTGGATATTTCCATCTGTGAAAAAAAAGCCTTTTTTAAAAAAAAAAATCAATTACCTGTGCCTCTCTCTATCTCCAGAATTCTATGGCTTTTATAATAAAGTTGTTATTTCAAATTAGTATAGACATTAAATTCAGAGGTTTGGAGAATAAGTTTAGAGGACATCAATTTTCAAACCTGTCAGTAAGAACAAACAAATGAAAAATCCTTAAGTGGGTTGTTCCCAGCCCTATTCTGGTTCCTGGGCCTAGCAAAATGCACTAACACCTCACCGTGTCCCAGGTCTGCCACCATGTCTGTGCTATCCACACTTGTCAGGTCATTTTAAATAATAGATATTGTTGTTACTGGCTTTTTTTTTTTTTTCTGTGACTTCCCAGCAAGACTTTATGACATATATTACTTAAGCAAAAATTCTGACTCATTTCTAACACAGTTAATTCTAAAAATTCTTTGTTTCTAATCAGAACCCCCAAAAAAAGTTTACTTAAGAAAAGGAAAGAAGAAAATAATTATCAAAAACCCAGGTTACTTTGTTTGTAAGTAAACACTATCTCCTCCAACTCATGTCACCAAAATTTACAGATTCTCAATTCATTTGAAAACAAATAATTGAGCTAAAAACAATTTGACTTACATTAGGCACAGATATAGTGTCTTAAAAGGAAGATCTGAAGCCCAAATGTACATATTTTTATCTCATCCGTTCCTAAAGAAATGCCTGTAACTTTGAAATGGGCAATTCTTTGAATAATCTGATGACTAACTAGTAAGGCTTTACTGAATATCCATTTTGACTTCCAGATCATTAATTCTCAGCATTCTGTCCTCTGATAGAAAGTAAAGTCTGCTAATGATTATGTAAAGGCGGGAAAAAAAAAAAGATGGTCTATCTGAAGTTCAAGTGAATATGAACTTTTATGGGGTGTCTGGAATTTCCTTCCCGTACTAAGCAATGACAATAATGGAAGATAACTAAAGAAATTAGAAGAGTTTTTACCTTCTCTGGGTTGTGAAAGCTCAGTTTTCTAATATGAAAAATGCTTTGATAGTTGGGTGAAACACTGAGAGCATTTATTTTATGATTTTAATTGAGCTTTTCAGGTCATGCCTACTGAATTTTGGATCTTCCTCCAGCCATTCAGTTTTTGATCTTATAACTTATATTGTTTCCAGAAACTTTCAATAAAGTCAACCGTGAATTGTTCACTTGGATAACCTTATTCTTTCCTTAAAATAAAACAAGGAATGTCTCCCAAAATCAAATAGTTGAAAAATGTTATGAACAATTTAAAACTGAATTTAGTTTCAAGTCTCTCATGTATATTAGATATTAACAAAAATTAAACATAGAATAGCATTATTTCATATAGAGGTAAATATTTTTGTTTTAAATCCTATACAAATGGGAACTTTACAGATGAAATTCTATTTTAAAGCAGATACAATATGGCAGTTATTTTTACTGGGAAGAGATGAGGAAACACACATCCTTCCCAAAAAAGTAAATCAAAGGAACATGGGATTTTTCAGGTTTCCCACACTCTTCCTCTTCCTCCCTAAAATGTGAATACATCTAGCCTTGGGCACATCCCAGCACCCACCTCAGAATATTACCATTGTCATTAAGGAGAGTTTGTACTGACCTCAAGTGTGATGAAGAAGCAGGTAAGCTGAGACCACTGCACCTATACTTTTTGCACAGTTAAATGCCTATGTAAACTAGACACAATCTAAATGAAGGATTTGTAGGGGGGAAAGAATATTTTTTTTCTTGAAATATGATTTTGCTTTTCCAATACTGAGAGACCCATGGGTACAGGAACTATTTCCATTTCCCCTGAATGCACCCTTAGAGAAACAATAGGGAAGGAGTGAGGAAAACAGAATTGCCACTTGGTCTCAGCCTTGCGGGCTCAATGGGTTCAAGGGGCACCGGAGGACAATGTCTTGTCTAAGGACAGGCAGCTGCTACTCATTTCCTACTAATGATTACCATGAGGAAACATGGGCTCAGGATTGCCAGATTTAATTTTTTTTTCAAAAGTTGCTATTTATAGATACTTTTAAATGAAATCTCATACATTTTTTAATGTTGACTATTAATTCAAAAATATTTTAATAGTGTAAGTTAGACAAAGCTCAACTGCAGGCTACCTACTGAGAACTTCTGATCTGTAATCTCATTTTTGTTTTAATATATATATATACCAGAGGCCTGGTGCACAAAAATTGGTGCACTCGGGTGGGGGGGGAGGGGGGTCCCTCAGCCCAGCCTGTGCCCTCTCACAGTCTGGGACCCCTCAGGGGATGACCACTTGCTGGCTTAGGCCCGCTCCCTGGGGGATTGGGCCTAAGATGGCAATCAGACATCCCTCTGGCAGCCCGGCAGCCCCCGGGGGATGTCCACTTGCCAGCGAGGAGCAGGCTTAAACTGCAGTCGGACATCCTTAGCACTGCTGAGGAGGCAGGAGAGGCTCCCACTACCACCGCTGTACTGGCAGCCATCAGCCTGGCTTGTGGCTGAGCAGAGCTCCCCCATGTGAGAGCGACCTGACCACCAGAGGGCAGCTCCTGCATTGAGCGTCTGCCTCCTAATGGTCAGTGTGTGTCATAGTGACCAGTCATTCCCAGTCCTTCTGCTGTTAGGGTCAGTTTGCATATTACCCTTTTACTATATAGGATAGAAGCCTGGTGCATGGGTGGGGCCGGCTGGTTTGCCCTGAATGGTGTCCTGGATCAGGGTGGGGGTCCCCACTGGGGTGCCTGGCCAGCCTGAGTGAGGGGATGATGGCTGTTTGCAGCTGGTCACACACCCTTCAGGGTGGGGGTCCCTACTGGGATGCCTGGCCAGTCTGGGTGAGGGGCTGAGTGCCGTTTTCAGGCTGGCAGGTGACTGAAGCTCCCAACCTCTCCTTTTTTTATTTTTTTTTTTATTCTGGGATTTATTTACCTTCTATGACTGTCACTGGAGCTGAGAGCTGGCTTTAGCTCTGAGGCTCGGCTCCAGCTCTGAGACCTCAGCTGCTGAAAGCAGGTATCTGGGTTTGTTTGGGTTCTATAATTGTAACACTGTTGTGGTCCTGCTCGCTCCAGCTCTGACGGCTGAAAGCAGGTTTCTGAGGTTTGTTTAACTTCTATAATTGCAACATAGTTGCTTAGAGTGCAAGCTCAGAGGCCGGCAGTGGCAGGCGGGGAACCTTGGCTTCCTCCTTCACTGAAGCAAGCAAGCCTCCTCTTCGCTTCAGCTGCCTGGCTGCCGGCCATCATCTTGGTTGGCAGTTAATTTGCATATCTCGCTGATTAGCCAATGGGAAGGGTAGCGAAGTTACGGTTAATTACCCTGTTTCTCTATTATTAGATGGGATATATATATATCCTCAAAATCAGGGATGAAAGACCAAGGAAATTTTGTATAAGAGAACAAAACCAGAGTTAAAAAAATGATCTGTGTTATGGGTTATCTAAGACAAATCACAATTTTCTGTGCCTCTGTTTCCTCTTCTGCAAATAAAAGAGTTGGACTTCTAAACTATATTCCACTCTAATTTCTATAACTTTGACATCCTGGAGGAGTTCTTCACAACAGATTGGAAATGCACTAGTGTCCAGGTAAGTGCATATTTTCACTGAGGTCAGGATTTATAAGCATAGTTGTAAAGATGTACTTAATAGCAGCTATCAGTCCAATCCACTCTACTACTTTTCCATTGTATTGGCCAATGTCATATGTCCTTTAGACCCACACACTCCTAGCTACTATGCCATATTGTATTAGCTGCTCAAGTGTCTATGGAAAGAAAATAGAACTGCTTATCTGCAAAATTTATCACTACAGAAAACAACCCAAAAGTTATTTTAGATTTTATTTTTTACTTAATTCTAAAGTCTACATTAAATAACTATAATGTTTCTAAAAGTCATTTTGTGTGTAATTGCTTTAATTTGTGATGTTTGTATGTTGCTTTTGAACAACTACCCAGCAGTCTCCTTGAAATCATGTGTCCAGCTGACATGGCTCTGTCCACTTCCTCTTAGTGCAGATTCTTCAGCAGAAAAGCAGTATTGTACCTCTGGAGAGACAAAAGAGATTAGAACTGATTACAGTTGTTTTATTAAAAAATAAATATGATAATAGGCAAGAAGCTTGCTTAGGTATCACTGTTTTGTCTAATCTAATGACTCCCAAAACTAAGTGATCATGTGAATCAATAGGTTGGTATTAAAAATATGAATTACTACCTAGTCAGAGTGGCTCATGTGGTTGAGTGCTTTCCTGTGCACTAAAAGGTTGCCATTTGATTCCTACTCAGGGCACATGTCTGGATGGTGGGCTTGATCTCCTTTCAGGATGAGTACAGGGGGCAACTGATCAATGTTTGTCTCTCACATCAATGTCTCTCTCTCTCTCTCTCTCTCTCTCTCTCTCTCTCTCTCTCTCTCTCTTTCTCTCTCTTTCTCAAGTATGTTTTCATAGCATTTTCTCTCTCTAAGTATGCATGCAGGTCCTCTAGTGAGGATTTATATATATACTAGAGGCCCAGTGCACAAAAATTCATGCACTGGGTCAAGGAGGCCTCAGCCCAGCCTTCCCCCTCTCATAGTCCAGGATCCCTCAGGGTATGTCCTACTGATGGCTTAGGCCCACCCCCCACTAAGCTGCAGTCTGGCCTCTGTCTGCAGGAGGCAACCAGGCCAATCAGGGGAAGGCACCGCCCCCATCACACCACTGCTACTGCCACTGCTGGCAGCCAGCCCTCCTCGGCCCTCACAGCCAACTCTGGCATGCTCGCTCTGGTGCAGATTACGCTGTGACTTATCAGTGGGTTGGCTCCACCTGGCCTCCATTGTGAAGGCCTGGACTTGCCTTGGTGTTTCTCTCAGCCTCTCTCTGTCATTTTGTTTGTTGTGGTGTCATCTCCTCGGCCTTCACAGCTACTGCAGCTTTGTCTGGAATAACGTCCAGTCTAATTAGCATATTACCCTTTTATTAGTATAGATACTAGAGGCCCAGTGCATGAATTCGTGCACCTGTGGGGTCCCTCGGCCTGGCCTGTGGGATTGGACGAAACTGGCTCTCCAACATCCCCCAAGGGGTCCCGAATTGTGAGAGGGTACATGCCAGGCTGAGGGACCCCACCGGTGCATGATCAGGGCTGGGGAGGGACACGGGAGGTTGGCCTGCCAGGGAGGGACCACAGGAGGGCTCCAGGGCATGTCTGGCCCATCTTGCTCAGTCCCGATTGGCTGGACCCCAGCAGCAAGCTCACTTACCGGTCGGAGCATCTTCCCCTTGGCAGTCAATGCATGACTGGTTGACCGGTTGACTGTCTGCCCACTGGTGGTCAGTGCACATCATAGTGAGTGGTTGAGCAACCTTAGCATATCATTAGCATATTATGCTTTGATTGGTTGAACGTTCGACCAGACAACCAGATACTTTGCATATTAGGCTTTTATTATATAGGATTTGGGCCTTATCTCTAGAGATTTGATTTCTGGTTCAAGTTAGGGGAACTACTTTTTAAATATAATACCTTTACTTACAGATGAGGAATTGGTTATGCCGTACTTTTTTACCTGGGGTAGCTTCAAATTCAAATCTTCATCTAAACTTCTTTACAGTTGATTTTAACCTCAAAAAAGTGAATTCTTTCCAATGCATCATTTTTAAGTGAATCACACTCAAAGGCTTACCATCACTGTTTGGTGACATAAAAATTGACAATTAAATATAAAATGCATGAAGTATTTGTTTTAGGCTAAAATCTGTCCTCCCAAAATCTATATATTGAAGCCCTACAGCCCAGTACCTCAGAATAAGACTGTTTTGGAGATGGAGCCTTTACATAGGTGATAAAGTTAAAATGTGGCCTTAGTGTGGATATTAATCCATCTGACTAGTGTCCTTCACAAGAGGAAAATCTGAGCACACTAAGCAGTACCAGGGATGCACACCACAGAGGAAGGACCATGTGAAGATACAGTGAGCTTCCTCGCTCTGCCATGTAAGAATACAAATGAGAGCCCAGGAAGAGGGCTCTTACCAGAACCTACTCTTAGACTTCCCAGCGGCAAAACTGTGAGAAATAAATGCCTGTTTTTTTGAGCCATCCAGGTTATGGTATTTAGTTGTAGCTGCCTGAGCTGATTAAGACAGTGAAGCTGTGTTACTTCAAAGGCTAGGTCATAAATGTCATTGAGCTTCCTCCTCTCACTCTCCCTCTCTCTCAGAAGTCCTGCACGGGCTCCTGAAGCTCACCTGTAAGAAACCTGGCTACCCTGAAGCCATCATGCTGGAGAGACCACAGGGAGTGACATTAAGTCAGAGGACAAAGTCTGAGGAGAGTCAGCTATTTCAGCCCCACCTGTCTGAGTCGTCCCAGCCCAAGAGGTAGACATGTGAGTGAGTGAGTGAGTGAGTGAGTGAGTGAGTGAGTGAGCCATTAAGTGTTTCCAATCCCAGCCTTCCAGCTGCCTGGTCTAACACCAACTGGAGCAAAGCTGACCCATCCCCAATGACCCCTACCCCAATATCAGACCCATTAGTGAAATAAATGCAGTCGATGTTTTAAGCCACAAGTGTAGGGGTGGTTTGTTACACAGCAACAAATAACTGGAACACTCTCAATGCATTTGATCTCAGCAGCCCTCCTCTTTCTGGAATCTTTTTGTGTTTGGACACCAAGTTTTAGGTCTCCCCCTGCCCAGCAGCATATAACTGAATTCTAGATAATAAGATGGTAATACTGGGTGTCCCCCCAAAATGTATACACACTTTAACAGCTGATAGCTCAATTTTGAAAATGAAATGTATTTTAACAAACACCGCCTTTATAATTATTCAAAGTGCATGTATGCATTTTGGGGGGAACCCTATATTTTGCAGCATTTTCTTTTTTCCACAATACTGCATTTTTTCACAGATTATGCTTACAATAATTAACTATGGGGGGGGGAGGGTTATTAATACTGATTCCTCTCTTTATTACATAAAAACAACCTGATTATAGAAATAATTACTTAAATGTAGAGTCCACACAGAAGATAATTCTAGCCACCTTTGATTTGGGGAGCAAAGATTCCACAGTGAGGCCACAAATGAATTGAAATCTTTGCTTTTATTCAATTAAGCAGCTTTAAGGACCCAGTTAAAACATGAAAATAGAGTAAGAAAAAAATAACTTTCCTGTGGGACTCCAGCTCTCCACAGCAGAGTCATTCACTTTTTATGATCGTTATAATTATTAGCAGTGACAGTGATAACAATACGTCATTTATATAGCACTTTAGAACTGCACAGAGCCTTCCCACCATCATTCATTAGCTCATCTTCAGAACACTCTTTAGTCATAAGTTAATATTTCTGCCTCCATTTAACAGGTAGAAATTGAGGCACAAGGGGCTCAAGTCACTTGTCTAAATTCAGTCAAAAGTCAATTGGTGGCCTGAATTGTACACCCAGTAATGCTTGTTAAAAGATAAACTGAGGCATATTAAAAAATGTAAGAGTTTGTTTTGAGCAAAAATCAATTCACATCAAGCAGCACCCAATCGAACAAACAGAAAGGAGTTCCAAGGAACTGTGCACAGTGTGAGAGTTTGATTGGCAGAAAGGAACAGTAACAAGGAAGCTATGCTAGGCAAAAATCTGATTGGTTGTTGCAAAATTGTCAGTATCAGGCAGACACCTAACTAGTGCTGATCAGGCCATTCCTGATCGACTGGCTTAAAGACTCATTTTTGGGAGAACTGAAACAAATGAGGTTCAGTCTCAGTTTCGTAAGGTAGCATAAGTGACTCCATTTTGGACTTGCTGGCTTCTTTTCAACATGTTTCTAAAAGCACCATCCTTCCAGGCCAGCCTAAACCTCACTCAGCAACTCTCACTTACTACTTCTAACAGAAGTGACAAACTTGATTTTTAAATCAGATTCTCTGGTATTTTAGCATGCAATCTTAATGAGGTGCCCCCAAAGTGAAATTTTTTCTCGACTGAGAGGATAATTTGAAGACAAAAATAAGTGTGTAAGCTATACCTCTACCTGTATAAGGTGCATTACTTAATTAAGTAAGCCTTTCAAGGTTAATGCCAGCACTCTTTGAAAATAATGGGAGAGGTGAATTACATATGAGAAAGGTATCAAGTATAACCTAGAGAGGTCATGGGATTATCCTACTTAGTTAATTTTAAGAATAGCCTACCTCAGTGGAGTCTCATGTACAGGTAAAGGATATGTAACATTGACTAACTAATTTAAATAGGAAAAGTCTAATTCAATAGGAATGTTGATTCAATGTTCAGGTCAAATTTTAAAATCTCTGTTGTTAAAGATACTAAAGTTGCCTAGGTTTTACTAATAGGTGCCAGGGCTATTAGCCTAATTATTCAGTTCCCTATATATCATGTATAGCAGTGTGTATACTATCTTGGGATATATTTCTTTATAGAGAGAACACTACCTTTCCTTTCTCTATCTCTCCCTCATGTCCTATCCTTCTTCCAATTATTGCAGCATAATCAGTATCTAGCTAGAGTGGACCACCTAGGTTTTCCCCAAACCAAACTGACATTCTGTTCTCAAACAGTGGAACAAAATAGGATATCTTAATATGCTCTTGCAAAACTCATTGAAACTTAGCATTTGTGTTTTGAGCACGAATATGACAAGTCCAGGACCCATTCTCCTGGCCTCCCCCTCAGAGATGCCCATCACCCAGCATCCATTCCATGTCTTGTGGCTGACACGCTAGCCCACACACACACAATCGTGGCACCGTCTCTATGGAATCAGAAGACTCCTTTTCTTTTGCTGGCTTCCTCATCCTCCAAGCAAGAATTCAAATGTCAATCACTTCTAGCTGGATTTCATGGAGCAGCATCATAAAAATGGTCACCAATCCAAGTGCAAATCACTTGATGAATCTTCTTTGAAGAGCTGCCAATAATGCTAATCGTCAGATGGTTGACTCCAGCTTTGTAAGGATGCGTTTGTGAAGAACAGCAATCTCTGTGACTTTGACAAAGGAACTGCTGACTTGCATCACTGTTTGTATTTTGATGTGAAAGAGCAAATCGATTTATAGAGCTTTTGCTTGCAGATGTAGGATATGATTAGTATGCAGAAAGACCTTTCCACAGTGTCATTTGTTTATTTAGCTGCCTCTGCACTCCGCTCTGATTGTGTATACCTAATTAATGTATACAAAGCTAAAAGGAATAAAACCATGGCTCCACCATCACAGCATACTGTAGAGCATGGTATTTGTCGCCTTTGGGTAAGGGGGGCCATTCCAATTTTACTAGCTGCACACCAAATAAAACATACAGATTTATAAACCATAACAATACAAAATGCAAGATTTTTTTCGTCAGTGTTCCTCTTAGCTATTTTAAACTCAAATAGGTGCAAATTAACGTGTTTGAATATGAAAAGGATGTGCTTTCTTCTCTGTCTTGTATTTGAATTTTTATTCAAAGCAGTTGTTGAGTCTGTATGAAAAGTACCTGTGATTTCTTCCAGAGGTCAAAGTACTTTGTAAAACATCCTGTGAGACCTGCATCATCCCATTCTTCAAGGCCTCACTATTCAGATGCTTGGAAATTTTAGCTGAGAAAGAGTTTAGAGTGAAAAAGCAAAGACGCTAGAGACCTTCATGTCAATAATGAATGATCAATAGAAGACACACACTCGAAAATTGACATTCAGTCAGCAGTTCCCTGTTATTCATGCACATTTCACATTGTCTATTCAGGTTCTGCAAGAGGCACTGGTAGCAAAATGGCAAAGCGGCTGAAATCTTTAGACTACCAAATAGTGAAATCCAGAGTGACATCTAGTGACATCCTACATTAGAAGCACTTGCTTTGCACCTTGCAAACCCAGCCACATTATCCAGCACCATCCACTAGTTAGCCTTTCTACACAGGGACCCGCACTTTCTGTCTCATCACTGGCAACACTCTGCAATCATGTTCTTAAATACTAGTTGCCCCCAGTGTTTGCCTTGGCCTGATACACACTTCTCTTACTTTTCAATCACCGAACTATGAAGACTTCAATCATTGATGACAAGTTGAAATTGCTCTTTGAATTTCTCCACCGCTGTTCAATTCATGGTGAGCAAGCCTCTCTCCAGGTCCCGCCCGGCTCTTGTCTCTGTGTCTCTGCTGCAGCAGGAGCAGCAGGCCGGGATCATTGCCTTAAATCATGCAGTGAGCTGCCGGAACGTTCAAACCTCTCCCGGAGCACAAGCCGAGGGAGCTGTTATCTTATTGCTGAAACCCAGAACATGCTATCCCATCCAAATCACGGGTGTCACGGTCTCATTTGCAATAAAATCTCTTTGATCTTTTTTTTTTTTTCTAACGTATTAGGGATTCTTCCCACAAGGAGGGTTGTTCTGAATAATTTGGCTACTATAGAAAGAGAAAAAGAAAATTTAAATAAGGGGGTGAAACTGATATAGTGTTAAACATAAAAGACCCAACACATGTTTTTCATGAATAAAAGGCTTTTTACAATGACTCTTTAACCTGGTGTGAACCTCACTTGGAGTATAACAGAGGCATGTTCACTAAACTTCTCAGTACAATGGCTGTCTTTTTTTCTTCTTCTTCTTAAGTATCTTAAACAGAACTGTTCTCTTTTCCCTAGGCTCCTCCCCAAATGGGACATGAAGAGCGCGACACACATAAAATTAAAATAAATGAATTCCCAAGTGGAAGGCACAAGGGTCTGCGGGCAGGACAAGTTTCCTGCAATAACCATAATTAAGAACAGAATGATATAAATCTATCTTGTGATTTCGTAATAAGAAAACAGTTAAACAATATTTTCTCCTAAATACCATTTAAAACGCTGGATAAAGAAGATTAGGATAGCATTAAATTTACTTTCTCTAGGTTTTCAAGTATGAGATTCATGCATTAACTCATAGAGATACGCCACGTGGGGCGGGAGTGGGGGTGGGGGGAGTAAAAGAATAAGTCAGTCAAGTTCCCTGAAGTCCTGTCTTTAAGCTTATATCTAAAGACAGCAATTCCTGCCAGGACTCACAGCAAGGAAGAACATCTAAACTGATGAATGAGCCTCAATTTACCTTTGCACCAGCTCCTCATATTGGCTTTGAATTTCTCAAGATTGCTCTCTACTTCACAGAGTCAGCCTAATATTTTTGCTCAAGTCCATTTCATTCAACTGCTTTGTTTTACAGATGAAGAAACAGCAGCCTGAGGATTTAAACACTTTCCTCCAATGTTGCAGTTTTAACACATAGAAGACCTGGGAGAGAATTCAGGCTTCCTGATTTGCTGTCCATTTCCCCCCACTATATCACTTGGTTGCATGCTGTCATTCTTTAAGGCCAAGAAGAAAGTATAATTATTGTCAGGACTATGATAATAAACAATTTCACAATTTGTTAATCTGTTAATTTTTTGCTCTTCTCTAGATTTCTTTGGAATTTATTTGCTATATATATATATATATATATATATATATATATATCTCCTATCTAATAAAAGAGAAACATGGTAATTAGCGTACGACCGCTACCCTTCCCATTGGCGAATTAGCGCGATATGCAAATTAACTGCCAGCCAAGATGGCAGCTAATTTGCATATGTAGGCTCCAAGTGGCAGAGCGAAGCCTGGTGAGGACGCAGGTGTTCTGCCTCAACCTGCTGGTGGAGGGCCTCTGGGCCTGCTTGGTCAGCACTGCCGGGGGGATGGAGCAGCAGAGACACAGCCCGCAGGGGGGCGGGCACCCAGCAGCCCCAAGCCCCGCCTCAGCGCTGGGGTTGGGGGAGCAGAGACGCAGCCCGCAGGGGGGTGGGCACCCAGCAGCCCCAAGCCCTGCCTCAGCGCTGGGGTCAGAGTAGCAGAGACACATCCTGCAGGGGGGGCAGCACCCAGCAGCCCCAAGCCCCATGGCGGAGGAGGCTCTGGGGCTGCTGGGGCTGCTGGGGATGCTGGGGCCAGAGGAGCAGAGACACAAGCCTGTAGCGGGGCCCAGCACCCAGCAGCCCCAAGCCCCACCTTGGCGCTGGGGTTGGAGGAGCAGAGACACAGCCCTCAGGGTGACCTGCACCCAGCAGCCTCAAGCCCCACCTCAGTGCTGGGGTCAGAGGAACACAGACACAGCCTGCAGGGGGGCCGGCACCCAGCAGCCCCTAACCCCAAGGCCGCAGAGGCGCTGGGGCCACTGGGGCTGCAGCAGAGACACAAACCGGCAGGAAACCTGTGGAAAGGGAGATAAACTATCATAACTTTATCTCCCTTTCCACAAGATGAGAAAACTGACCCTGATTATTTAGTGATATGGCCCACACCTTTCTACAAGCACAGGGTATGTTATGATCACTCCCAGGAAGTGATCAGAATACTGGTCAGAATACTGTTTCCAGGGAATAACGCTACGGTGACAAATTATCTAAGAGAGGAAACAAGCTTTTGTTGGGTTTATTCTGAAGGTCAGAGAACAGAACACCCCAACATATGCCATGTTGTTATATTGATGATCTTGACCTGCAGATGCTTGAAAAACAGCAAATGCAAGGAGAGGTTTTCACTGAAGTCTCCTTCTCTGCCTAAAATCAGACCCCCCAAAAGGTTCCCTTGATGGGAAAAGTGCCATCAGCCAGTGAAGACTGACTCCTGTCACAGGACAGGAGACTAGAAGTTGACAACACATCCAAACTTTGTTACAAACTATCTCCCCCACCCCCATACATCTTTCCTAAAAATCATGTACTCTCCTCTAAGAGGCCTACATATCCCATCCCCTTTCCCTAGAAAGAAAGTATTTAAATCTGGATTCTAAGCCACTTTGGGAAGTTATTCATTTTTCCCTGGGATCTCCCACATATACACGAGGTACAGATGTTAATGAACTTTGGTTTTTCTCTTGGTAATCTGTCTTTCATTACAAGGGCCTCTGCTAAGAACTCAGAAGGGTAGAGGAAAACTATTTTTCCTCTTCCATATTCTATCTCGGGAAATCAAGTCCTGGGCTGGACAGTGAGGTTGGCTCAAGTGCCAGGCAGTCCCGGCTGAGGAGAGGGAAGCTTCTAGGGGGAAATCAATGATACTGGCATCAAAGTAAGACAGAGAGCACACGCATGGTTGCTGGTGGGAGTTTAAAGTGATTCAACATTTTTGGAGGATGATCTGGCAAAATTGATAGAAATGTTCAAGGTACATCCAAGAGTCTTCTAGGAATCTCATCTGCTGAGATAAAGCACGAGTGCATAAGCCCTGGTCAGAACCCAGGATGCTACTGCGGGCTCTCCTTCCATGTTGGGAAAACCTGCTAACAACCTGCATTTTTAGGCAAGGTGGCATCTATACTAATAAAAAGGTAATATGCTAATTAGATTGAACATCTTCCAGACGAGGTTCTGGACGTCCTTCCGGACAAAGCCATGGTGGCAGGGCTGAGGCAGAGGCAGTTAGAGGTGATCAGGCAGGCAGGGGAGAGCAGTTAAGGGTATCAGACCATCAGGGGAGAGCAGTTAGGGGGATCAGGCCAGTAGGCAGGTGAGCAGTTAGGTGCCAGCAGCCCTGAGGGGTCCCAGATTGGAGAGGGTGCAGGCCAGGCTGAGGAACTCCCCACTCCCGTGCACAAATTAGGGCAATCAGGCAGGGACGCAGGTGAGTGGTTAGGAGACAGCGGTCCAGGATTGTGAAAGGGATGTCCAACTGCCGGTTTAGACCCGATCCCGGCAGTCGGACATCCTGGGATCAGGCCTAAACCAGTAGTCGACATCCCCCAAAGGGTCCGAGATTGGAGAGGGTGCAGGCTGGGCTGAGGGACACTCTCTTCCCATGCACAAATTTTGTGCACTGGGCCACTAGTATATATATATATATATATATATATATATATATATATATATATATATATATATTCATAGGCCCTCTAATTTGAAGGAAGCAGCATTTTATAGGGGGTAAAGAATGACATGAGAGAAAAAGATATTTGGGTTTTTATTCTTATCTGTTTTAGTAAATATTTGGGAAATTCTGAATACCTGTTTTATCTGTTATAAAAAGACATTCATGCTATGATCTCTAAAGTCTCTCCTAGCTTTATATATTTACCCTTTGTACCTTATCTACATATCTTGGAATTTTTAATGTATAGTATAAAGTTTGTTTCTCACATAACTAGGCAATTATTTTAAGCTGTATACATTTTTAAATATAGTGGTGCAGATTTTTCCTGTGAATTTTCTCTAATATTTAAATCGAAACTGCTCACTGATTGGAAACCTATATTCAAAAAATGAGCAACAACTCATTTTTCTTAGATAGAAAAGGATTTTTTTTCTTCATCTTATATCTTGCCAGTTTATTTCATCTTCTTCTTGACAAAATCATTCACACAAATTCTTGCCTAATTTTTATGCACTTGCTTAATATGTAATGCCATTCTCATTCTTCAGTATCTTTTCAATAAACTGATAGATTGATAGTATACTTCACTCTCTTTTTCATCTTTATATCTCCACAATTTAGAAGAGTGCTTGCTCTTATATGTGGCAGGTATGCAATGTGTTACAATAATAAATGAATACACAAAAATTAGGACCAAAAGAAACCTTGGTGTTACTAATCCAGCTGCTTCATTTTAAGGCCATATAAACATTGAGTCCCACAGAGATTCATTGACTTACCTATTGTTACCTAACAAAGTCAATAGAAGGACCTCTTGACTGATAATTTCATATTCCTTTCACTATTTCTTTCCTTTTACAAAGATACTTTGGAAACATTATTTTAAAGCATTTGCTATGTAAATGATGATTAGTTATTTTCCTCACATTAAGTTCCCAAATATATCTCACATATAGTTAACCCAAAACCATATGCTTTTTAATATATAATTAATAAGCTCATCAATACTACTTGATCAAGCTGGGAGCATGGCACATGTGCTAGGCTGGATAATGGTAACAAAAGATATCCAGATTTTAATCTCCAGAACCCATGAGTGTTCTTATGTGTCAAAAAAGATGTTGCAGATATTATTTGGTATCTTGAGATGGGAGATTATCTTCAGATAGATTATTTGGATGGACCCCTGAATTTCAGAAGTATCCTTATGAGTGTGAATTAGAGGAAGATTTGATTACAGAAAAGAAGGTAATATGAGGGCTGACACAAGATGCTGCATTGCTAGCTTTGAAAAGGGAAGGAAGTTCCAGAATGTTTCAAAAGATGATATGTGACCAAAGTTAATTTTCTTCCTAAGATCTAAATTAAAAAAACAGTTTCCCATCCTATATAATAAAGAGAGAATATGCAAATTGACCATCACACCCTTGCACAAGATGGCCACCCCCATGTGGTCACAAGATGGCCACCACAAGATGGCCAGCAGGGGAGGGCAGTTGTGGGCAATCAGGCCAGCAGATGAGGGCAGTTGGGGGTGACCAGGCTGGCACCAGGCCTGCAGGGGAGGGCAGTTAGGGGTGACCAGCCCAGCAGAGGAGGGCAGTTGGGGGTGACCAGGCTGGCACCAGGCCTGCAGGGGAAGGCAGTTAGGGTCGACCAGGCTGACAGGGGAGGGCAGTTGGGGGTGATTGGGCTGGCAGGGGAGCAGTTAGGCATTGATCAGGCTGGCAGGGAGTGGTTAGGGGGTGATCAAGCTGGCAGGCAGAAGCAGTTAGGGGCAATCAGGCAGTCAGAAAGGCAAGCAGTTGAAAGCCAGCAGTCCCGTATTGTGAGAGGGATGTCGACTGCTGGCAGTTGGACATCCCCCAAGGGGTCCCAGATTGGAGAGGGTGCAGGCTGGGCTAAGGGACACCCCCCGCCCCCCCGCATGAATTTCATGCACTGGGCCTCTAGTAAAATAAATAAATGAATACATGCTCAAGATGAAATGGTCCTGAAAAAGAAAATGCTGGGAGAGAGAAAGATGTGCACTGGGAGAATATTCATGTTTTCCAGAGAGAGGATGTGAATATAAGTAATGCACCTCTAGAAGATGGAAAATTCAAAGAGATGGATTCTCTTAGAGCCCCCAGAAGCAGCATAGCCCTGTGGACACCTTGATTTTGACCCAGTGAACCTGATTTTAGACTTGTGATCTCAGAACTGTAAGAGAATAGCCCTAGCTTATTTGGCTCAATGGACAGAGCGTCAGCCTGGGGACTGAAGGATCCTGGATTCGATTCCGTTCAAGGGCACATGCCCTAGTTGTGGGCTCAATCCCCAGTAAGGGGCATACTAGAGGCAGCCAATCAATTATTCTCTCTCTCAATTGATGTTTCTATATCACTCTTCCTTCCTCTCTGAAATCAATAAAAAATTATGTAAAAAAAAAAAAGAAGAAAAGAACTGTAAGAGAATAATGTCTGCAGTTTTAAGCCACTGTTTCTGGTAATTTGTTACAGTAATAAAGGAAAGTAATACAGTAGACACAGTATTGGTTGGGGAGTCAAGAGCTCTGGCTTAAACTTGGCTGACTTATGCCATCTCTAGATGTTAGTTCTACAGATGCCTTTCTGTGCCTCCCAGGAGTATAATGAAATTTCTCAGTACTGTATTTTTATTCAAGGTCGGCGACCCGTCTCAATGCAAGACAACACCTTATCCTCTGGCAGATAAGTTAGAAAAAAAAGTCTTCAGAGGAAAAATAAAGTCCCTTCCTTCTTGAAACAGCTGATCAATGATTCTCTCTCATCATTGATATTACTATCTCTCTCCCCCTCTCTCCAATCAATAAAAAATATTTTTAAAATAAAAAATAAGTAAAAAAGTATACTTATTTTGAGGTCTCATCCAGTTCTCTGGGAACAGGAAAAAAAAAAAAAGATGATTTGTTGACCACTTTGATGGAGATTTAGCAGGACTCAACCTTCCTCCATTGGTGACATGTTGAATTATGAGAAAGCTGATAAAGCTCAAGGGTTAATCCAAACCATGTATTTGTTTTAAGCATTACTCTACTGTGGAGTATTATTTCAGAGTGATCTTCTGCTTGAGAAAATGATAAGTTAGTGTCTACAAATTCTATAAATGAAATTAAAGTACACACAATACCAGAAATAATAGTGTATTATAAATAACTAGAGGCCCAGTGCATGAAAATTCATGCACTTCCGGGGGTGGGAGGTGGTGTCCCTCAGCCGGCCTGCACCCTCTCACAGTCTGAGACCCCTGGGGAGATGTCCACCTGTCAGCCTAGGCCTGCTCCCCCAGGGAACAGCAGTCAGACATCCCTCTGGCAGCCCAGGAGCCCTCAGGGGATGTCCAACTGCTACTTAGGCCCACGGAGAGCAGGCCTAAGCTACAGTCAGACATTCTTAGTGCTACCAAGGAGGCGGGAGAGGATGTCAGCCAGGCTTATGGCTGAGCGGAGCTTCCCCTGTGGGAGTACACTGACCAGCAGGGGGCAGCTCCTGCATTGAGCATCTGCCCCCTGGTGGTCAGTGTGTGTCATAGTGACCAGTTGTTCCCAGCCATTCTGCTGTTAGGGTCAATATTCATATTAGCCTATTATTATATAGGATAGAGGCCTGGTGCATGGGTGGGGTCCGGCTGGTTTGCCCTGAAGGGTGTCCCGGATCAGGGTGGGGGTCCCGCTGGGGTGCCTGGCCAGCTTCAGTGAGGGACTGAGGGCCATTTTCAGACTGGCCACACCCCCTTCAGGGTGGGGGTCCCCACTGGAGTGCCTCTCCAGCCTAGGAGAGAGGCTGAGGGCCATTTTCAGGCTGGCCACACCCCCTTCAGGGAAGGGGGTCCTGCTGATATGCCTGGGTGAGGGGTAATGGCTGTTTGCAGACTGACCAAGCCCCCTAGTGGGGACCCTCACCCCATAAGGGTGTGGCCTCCTGGGTGAGGGGCTGATTATTGTTTGCAGGCTGGTCACAGCCCCTTCAGGGTGAGGGTCCCCGCTGGGTTGCCAGGCCAGCCTGGGTGAGGGGCTGATGGCTGTTTGCAGGCTGGCCACAACCCCTTTAAAGTGAGGGTCCCCACTGGAGTGCCTGGCCAGCCTGGGTGAGGGGCTGAGGGCCATTTTCAGGCTGGCCACACCTCTTCAGGGTGGGGGGTCCTGCTGGGGTGCCTGGCCAGTCTGGGTGATGGGCTGATGGCTGTTTTCAGGCTGGCCAAGCTCCCCAGTGGGGACCCTTACCCTATGAGGGTGTTGCCAGCATGGGTGAGAGGCTGATGGCTGTTTACAGGCTGGCCACGGCCCCCAGCCACCAATGTAGGCTGGCTGGAAGCAGGTATCTGGGATTTATTTATCTTCTATAATTGAAACTTTGTTGCCTTGAGCAGAGGCCACAGCCCACCAGGGCAGGTGGGAAGCTTGGCTTCCTCCATCACCAGGGCAACCAAGCCTCCTACTTGCTCCAGCTCCGTGGCTGCCAGGCCGCCATCTTGGTTGGATTAATTTGCATATAGTTGCTCTGATTGGCTGGTGGGCATGGCTTGGTGTGTAGTGGAAGTGCAGTCAATTTGCATGTTTCTCTTTTATTAGATTAGATAGATACAGCTATGATTTGAAGAAATGACAGAGAACTATGAATACCCCCAAAATTTTGAGTTGCTTTCTTCTATAAACTTATATGGGTTTTAAGCAAGACTCCTTGCTGTGTTTCCTGGAAAAGTTAGTCCCTTTGATAGTGTGGACTATATGATTTGCAATACACTATTATGTTGTATATTCTTTTTTAATATTATAACCAATTTTAGACTAACAGGCAATCCTCCCAAGAAAACAATGACTATGTGATAACCATATTCTAAAAGAAAAGTATTTTTTATCTATAAAAGACATCATTAATGGACTGTTCATCCATTTTGATATTTTGAATACTATAGAAGAATTATTTTTAATTCAATTTAAATAATATTATTGCAGTTTTAATTCCTCTATGACAATTTACTTGATATATATTTAATTCTCATTCAATTTTACTAGCCTAGAGTAGAAGCTAAGGGGGTCTTCTAATATAAAAATTGATGGAAAAGATGAAAACATTTTTCTAGTTACCAGATATTGTCCCAGCTGAGGTGGGAGGGGCAATGTGCATATAACTTACCACATAAAATCTCATGAAGCCAAAGTCTAAAACTTTAACATTAGAAATTGCTAAGATATGTACACCATTTAAAGAGTAGTGATGTAGCTGAATATTCTCACTTTCATTTCTTCTCACTGCAGTGTTCAGGCTTTGTGTTTGCCTTGGAAAACAGAAGTATATAACAGATAAAGAGATCTTTGTACATTAAAATAGTAACTTGCAAATAAGCAAAAATTTTTAGACATCAGTATTTCCTCCAAATTTTAAAATGAACTATAGATGTTTCTCCATTGAGAACTTGGAAGGCCAGGAATGAACTGAATGATATGGAGGTCCCACCTACTTCTAGACTAAATTATGTTTAGCAGACATAATTTGTACAGCTCATCACTGACTATCAGAATCTATGTGCGTTTTTATTTTCATATTAATTATATCAAGATTTATATTGAGTATTAACATTAGCAAATTCATAGAATCTATTTGTTGTGCTGTGTTGTCCACCAGCATGACTTATTGTTCTACTAGAGGCCCGGTGCATGAAATTTGTGCATGGGGGTGTCCCCTCAGCCCAGCCTGCATCCTATCAATCCGGGACACCTCGAGGTATGTCTGACTGTGGTTTAGGCCCGACCAGGCATCCCTCTCACAATCCTGGACCGCTGGCTCCTAATCACTCACCTGCCTGCCTGTCTGGTCGCCCCTAACTGCCCCTGCACTGCCAGCCTGATTGCCCCTCACTGCCTCTGCGTCCTGGCCTGATCTCCCCGAACTGGCCCCCCTGCTGGCCTGGTCACTCCTAACTGCCCCCCTCTGCCGGCCATGTCTCCCCCAACTGCCCCCTCCCTGCCAGCCTGGTCACTCCTAACTGCCTCCCCCACCAGCCTGGTCCCCCTTTACTGCCCCCCCTGCTGGCCTGGTTGCCCCCAACTCCCCCCCCTCACCAGCCTAGTTGCCCGTCATTGCCCCCCCTGCCAGCCTAATTGCCCCTAACTACCCCCCCTGCCAGCCTGGTCACTCCCAACTGCACCCCCCCCCTTTGGCCTGGTCGCCCCTAACTTCTCCCCCCTACACCAGCCTGGTCATCTCTTACCGCCTCCCCATGCCAGCCTGGTTGCTCCCAACTGCCCCCCCCTTGCCGGCCTGGTCTCCCCTCATGTCCCCCCCACTGGCCTGGTTGCCCCACGTGGCCTGCTGTTCAGTCTTTTGGTTGTCCCTCACTAACACCCCTGCCGGCCTGGTCACCCCACGCAGCCTGCTTGTTCAGTCATTTGGTCGTCCCTTGCTAACCCCCCTGCTGACCTGGTTGTAGGCAGCCATCTTGTGAGGGCATGAGGATTAATTTTCATATTACCTCTTAATATATAGGATTTTTCTTGGGAAGCAGGTTACAGATGAAGAAGAATAAACAACAAAATTTTAAATTTGTAACTTTTTGAAAGGTAAATATGGTGTTTTACTGTATTTATATTTCTATGATATTGTTCCTAAATGCCCAATGAACTTGTGAAGTTTTAAATAGAAGTATTAGATTTAGTTTGTGGGCTCATACAGTGTATCAGACAAGTGTGTTAAATGATGCACTTATATAAAATAGCTCATTTAATCCTTACAACAACCCTATAACTTAGGTGTTCTTATTGTCCCTACTTCATAGATAAGAAAAGTAATATTAGATTAGGATGATTTATGTAATGTGTTCATAGCTAGTTAGTAAGTGGCAGAGCTGGTACATTGCTCAAATTCAAGTCTCTCTGATCCCAAAGAACATGTTGGGGGTTTTTGCATTACTGGTTACTAGTTACTTTTAAGTTAGAAAATTCATACTCAGTAAAAAAGCAACTATAATTATTTGGTACAGTACTTGTTATAAGTACTACTAAAAACTATTACTTATTTTGTGCAGTATTACTGTGTGGATGTTTGCCATAGAAATATTTAGTTCATAGGAAGATAACTTACAGCCAACTAACTTATAATTGGAGCATTTGTTTCTGTGTTTTAAAATGTATCTACATTACCAAATTAGGCAATCTTTATTAATAAAAATATCTTTCTGGCACACAAAAATGAAATGTGTGTACAAATCAGAAATTTGAACCTGTGTGTTATGTGCACTGACATGGTTTTCTATTGAAATGTTCTTCTGGTTTTCATTTCTCATAATTGTCAGAGTCTGTATGCTGGTCCCTGTCCTATTCAGTTATTCCTATATTAATGAAACTCCCTGCAAGATTTTGAATAGTAGTTTAATAGCTAATGTGTTGCATTAAACACAAAATATCCATTGGTGATGTTTAAAAATAAACACCTGTGATTAAATTAAAATGTACACTGAAAATAAAAGCTGTTTATAGGGGAGGCATGCAAATTAGTTGCTATCATTACTAAAACTGTATACTAGACAGTAGTAAACATTTAATTTTTGAGATAATATCAAAATAAAATTTCAAATGATCAGACAATCGGGGGAAACACTCTACAGGTAACATTAACTTTGATAAAAGTATGGAAAGGAGTTAAGGAATCTTAGTTCATGATGCACTAAGACCTCATCACCTTTTTTGCTCAGGGCTCATGCTTCAAGAGCCAGGAAAGACAAGGTGAGAGAAAGTGAGTGGAAAAACTGGGATGATGTCTTCACTTTGGTGTATTTTATCTTTCTTTATTGTCCTCTGCTTCCACCTTCATCTGTCTTCCCTTTTTCATGTACTTTTAAGAAAGGTGACAGGACTGAGCCTTAGAAAGGTCCAAGTAAAATTTAATCTGATCCTGAAAAATGGTGAAATTAAAGCAGGATGGCCACGCTCCTTGACTTATTTAAAGTTTATTCAAACCTGTCATGCTCTCCTTTTGGACCTAGTAGTGCATGGATTTCTTAATGATGTGTAAATTAAGAGGACTTTAATAAGGCTCAATAAGGCTGTAGTCCATGCAAAAAAGAACTAAAAGAAATTCTGTAATAATCTCAGGAGAAATATAATATACTGCATCATATATATCTAGAACAGATTTTTAACAAACAAAATATCCCAGCTGAATAGTTTAAATGATTGCATTTCTCCTATAATCACCCTGGAGGAACATCAAAATTAGATATTCCCTGTTAGTCTCCCCACTATTTAAACTCCATTCCTTAGATTAATATTGGAATAAAAATATTTAATCTCTATAGAATTAGGTACCACAATAGTTTTGTTTTCAGGATCATATCAGTGGATCCCTCTCACTGTGGTTCTAACCTATCATGTAATTGAAGTAGGCATATTTGAATTATGATATTAACAAAGTGATTCCAAATTTCAACCATATTCCACAAAAATGTTTCGAGGGAAGCTGGAGGCACAGGAGGGGCATTTTGGTAAGCTGATTTCAGAGACATTCAGGGTCATCAGCTATGTAGGTACGAATTCACCCAGAAATGTATGTAAGTGAAGCTCAGAAATAAGGTAGAGTAATCTGCGGGCAGCACCCTGAAAGAACTAGCAAAGAAGACATAGGAAAAAGATTGATCTGATGCCTAGGAAACCCAGAAGTACAGTGTCTTAGAAGTCAGGTGAAGAGGAAACATATCCCTTTTGGTCACTGTGTTTGCTTGGTTCACTGTTTGGGGAACGTACCACCGTGTGGGTCCAGGAAACTGACAAGGTTCATTCTCAGTATAAAAGATGGAAGACCATATTTTTGTCCTCTCTCAGCCCTGGTAACGAGACCAGGAATGATGACCTGTGCTTGGCAAGCTGGAGGTTCCCAAACAGGAAGGAGTTTGAATTGGAAGCAAGTGTAAGGAAGACTCAGCCCCTGGTGGCAGTGAGGACAGCAGCATTGTCTAATCATACTTTTCCCGTGGCAGGTTCTTACCTGGAGATTGAAGTACCCAGGAGTTCCTAGCATTTTCCAAGACTATTTCTTGAGGCTTGCCCTTGACCACTGGCCACTAATATCCTTCCAAAGAATTTTTTCTCTGTGTAAGTCTGCAACCGAAAATGCTGACCAATACAGGGTCTGATGCAAAATGAAAGTGCATGGCCTCCTGGTAAAAAACAATTTAGAATTTTAAGGTAACAATATCCAAGCATGAAAGCAAACATCAGAGCTTTCTAAGTGTGGGGCGCTGTGCAGTTGCACAGTCTGCACACCCACGAAGCTAGCCCTGCTGGCACATCACAGAAGGAAGAGCCCTCGATAATGTTAGGTCAAGAAAAAAAAAATCTCTGCGAAAGTGCACCCTCAGTGCTCTGTGTGCATGTGTGTGTGAGCGGTTGGTAGCCAACGAATGTTACAGTCAGAATCAAGCTATCAGTTACAGCTCATTCAGAGCTAATTGAATTGCCAGTGTATTAGTAAGGTTTGGCAGAATGTGCTGTGTCTTCACAAAATAAAGGTTTTTCTTTCTGTGCACGCATTTCATTTGGAAAGTTCTTGGGTGTGATTTATAAACTTCGAGATGGAAAAATGAAAAGTGAGTCCAGGGTATTTTGAAAGTCCAATGCAAACCCCACCTCTGAGAGAGGCACAAGCAGTGGGGCCCTGTACTCTGCCCCGGAAAGATGCCCGTGCGTCCACCATGGTAGGCCACACGGCTGCTGTTGACACACTGTTAACGGGTCTTCTCCAGGGACTCGGAAGCTCACAGTGGCCAACACATTCATCCAGGGCACAAGCCAGCTTCAACCAGCAGATTTGTATTTTCAGGGCAAGTCATCTGTTTGGATTCCTACCCTAGTAAAACTGCCCAGCTTGGACATGTTCACCCATAAATTTTATGACTGAGCTTAAAATTCCATGAGACTTTGTATGTAGTAGAAGAAAATTTCCACAAAATGGACATCAAGTGAGAAAATTCTGGTAACGATGCCTTAAATCACTGGCGGCTGCAGGTCAGCCACACCCAGGTGTGTATCCAGTGCCATCTGACTGTGCATCCTGGGAAATGGATGGCTGTCTAACAACAGACAAATGGTCCAAGTCGCTACAGTTATACTTTCCATTGTCAAACAAATGCCTTCTATTAGCCCCCGGAGAGTTTTAGACCAGGTCTCACAATCTTTGCATTAATGGAAGGGGAAGGGAGAGAAGCCTGCAGGAGTGTCAGTGGCTGGCAAAGGCGGTGGCAGTTTGGAATACCCCTGTAGTGACATGAAGAAACCTTTCCACTGCACACAGTCATTCAACACAGTAGCACGGGCTTAGCAGACACGTCAGAAGAAACCAGCCTGCTCTGCAATGAGAAACATGAAAAAATGACTACTCCTTGGCCCAGGGCCGAGCCACTGAAACTTTTAGCCCAGAATAGAAAGAGTGCTTATGTGCCTTCCTGGCCTTTTCCTCCGTCTCATACAACATCTCTGAGTTGATGTTGGTTTGTGCAAATTAGTACATAATTGAAACAGCTGCTATTTTATAGGTGACTGGAAATCTTAATATTCTTTGGAAAACATGCAAAATTAAATGAGTTAACATAATTCAATATCCATTTTTTCACATTCATCTTTCTTCTTGATTTTAATTACACAAAGATCTATTTTCATGGAGCACCTATTCCATGCTAGGCTTCATAGTATCAAATATCAAGTACTTTTTCTGTATTCATTTATTCCTCCAAGTTCTATGAGCTGACTATTTGGACAGTAAAACATATAAAAACTTGAGTGTAGAGAAGATATATAACTGTTTTAAAGTCACACTCATGCATGAAAGTGGTAGAATCCAAACTCAGTTCCTGATATTTTTAAAGCTATTTTCTGCTACTCACCCCTAACATTTTTGAAGTATCACATATATAAAACATCCTTATAGGAGCTGAGAAAAAAAATCAATATGAAAAAAATATACTGGGCATTAATAAATAAGGTATTCATTACAGTGAGAATGAGGTAAGAGTTTTTATAAACTCACACATATGTAGTCAACTGATTCTTGATAAAGGTCTAACGGTAATTTAAAGAAGAAAAGGTAGTCTTTTCAACAAGAGGTTCTTAAAAGTGGACATGTATTTGCAAAATTTATTTTAGAAAATGAACCTCAACCCATATTTTAAGCCATACACAAAATGTAATTCAAAATGGTTCATAGATCTAAATATAAAACCTAAAATTATAACATTTTTAGAAGAAAAGACAGAGGGAAAAAATCTTTTATAGCAGATTGGGAGAAAACACTTATAAACTGAACATCTGATAAAAGGCTTATATCCAAAATACATTTATAAATACATAAATTCACTAATAAGAAAACAGTTCAACAAAAATAAATGGTCACAATAGTTGATGGGCACTTCACAAAAGAAAATACATGGGTGTAAAATAAGCCCACAAAAAGATCATTAATCATTAGAAAATTCAAATTAAAGTCACAATGCCCTCATTACACACTTTTTAGAGTGTCGAACTTATTTTCTGATGACAATATCAAAGTGCTGGAAAACAGTCTGGTAGTTTCTTCTGAAGCTAAACATCTACTTACCGTATGACTCAACAATCCCACTGCTAAGCATTTACCCAAGAGAAATGAAAAGTTGCATTTATGAAAACACCTGTATGTAAATGCTTGTAACAGATTTATTCATAATTTCCCCAAACTAGGAAACATATTAAAGTTCACCAACTGATTAATGGATAAACAAATTTTGGTTATACCCACAAAAGGTAACACTATTTGTCAAGGAAATTAATAAGACATTGATACTTGCAATAACAACATGACTCTGGAAGTCATTCATACTAAGTAAAAGATGCCAGATTTTTAAAACTTGCAAACTGTATGATTTTATTTATATGACATTCTAGAAAATAAAACACTATAGAGACAGAAGATGGATTAGTGATTTTCAGCAGGTGAGGATAGGAAATTCGCTCACAACAAAGGGCACAGGGAATATTTTGGGGTGATAGAAATATTCTCCATCTCCATTTTGGTGGTTGTGCATGGAAGGTTATATTTGTCCCTCAAAAGTCATAGAACTGTATACCAAAAAGGATAATTTTTCTGTCTGTTCATTATATTTCAACAAACCTAACCTTAACTATTCAGCATGTCTACAACTGAGGCGGTTCTCTTTCTACCTGAGCCTTGCTCCCTCCCCAGCTCAGAGATAAGCACCATTCCCCCTCCACCCCATCTTCAGTGAATAGCTCTTCCTCTCACATTCCCAACGCAGTCAGCTTTTAATGCCCAGGAACACCTATCCCCGGCTATTTCTCAGAAATGTTTCTTTCTCCCCATTCCTGTTGTCACTTCTTTGTTTATTCCTTCAACATTCCCAGCCTAACTTCTGCCAAGGCTTCATGACAGGTTTTCTTCCCTGAGTTCCATTCCATTTCAATCAGTCCCCCAATACACTCTGGCCTGAATGATCTTTAGAAAATGTATCCTCATCAGGAACATCGTGTGCTCAAAATATTTGGTTCAAACAAATCCTTGGAGTTATAAAGGAGCACATGTGCTAAGGCAGGCATAATATATAAAGCAGATCAATGGTGGGGGAAATACAAGAAGGTTCAGTAAGGACACTGTCCTATATGTAAAGTCCTCCATAAAGGTGTCCATAGGATATTCATGCTACTCATACATAGGTCAGTCCTACTCTGAAGTGAGACCAACTAGTTTCCGAGCTTGCTATTTGGGGGACCGGTGGACTCAGTGAAGAGAGGTTCTTCGGACATGCATCTCTCTTCATTATGCTCTGATAAGCACGGACATTTGCTTTTCTGGGCCAGAGAGTAGAAGCTGATTTTTTTTTTGGGGGGGGGGGAGGGGGAAGGGGGATGTGTTTATGTGGCCGTGCCCTGAAAAGGGAGTAGAGATGAAGAGAATCGGGGCATGGTGCACCTCGGAGTTCCGCTGATGGAGAAAGGAGTGAGGGACAGACACCGAATGAAGTGTACAAGTCGCTAAAACACGGTGCACTGTGTCTGTGCACATACACACACACACACACACACACACACACACACACACACAGGGCTCCTGCGGTGTCTAGGAGTCAACAGTGCCACAGTGATGGCGATGGGAGAGGAGAGGCTGTTCATCCAAACCCCTAATTCTACTACAGACCACAGGGGTCAGACAGAACGGATATGTGCAAAGTCAGTTCCTGCGAGTAAATAAACGCTCCACACTCACAGGTTGTTGGTTTTTGTTTTCCCTTTTCTTGGAGGAGGAAAGATGGGACTAATGAGGACATGTCAATGCACAATAGAGTGGTTTGCCTCACTTTATTCATCTTACTCGATGTCTTCTCTTTTTCCCCAGAATCGGAGGAGTGCCTTCTCTCTCTTTTGTGTTGCAATCTCTAATTCATTTTCAGTCAATCTGCTCTCACAGTTTATTCACTGGAAATGAATTAGAAATTACAAAAACTATAGATTATTCATTTTCAACCAAATCATTATTTGAAACAAATTATTGCGCTGAGCAGCTTGATGAATTTTAATCAAATTACATTGTGTCAAGCTGGAGTCGGTGCAATCACATTGTGTAAATGGTCCGGGGGCAAATTGATTAACGATGCATCGCTGGGAGCCCTCCGAGTGGAGTGGCCCCCGGGAAGCACCTGGGGCCCAGTGGGGGCATCCGCAAAGCGGTGGTAGCAGAGGCCCCACATGGGGCAGTGCTGGCAGCCGTGCAGCTTGCTCCTTTGTATTTGCAGCTACCGCCCAAAATACTAGTATATGAAGGAGTCTACATTGAAGAACAGCATATCCTTCTTTCCTTCTTAGATTATGCGGTGAGTATCCTGGGCAAGGCTGGTGACAAGTATCTGCAGAGCCCAGTGCAAAAGGAAACTGCAGGGCCCTTATTCAAAAAAGCAGAAAAAGTACTGTGAATTCTACTCAAATCTCAGGGAGATTTCCCCCCCTTTCTTCTGTGGTCTCTCAATTGTCATGGTAATTTTTTATTTGCTATTTAATGTCATTCTAAGTAAAAGAAAATTAAAAATTTTCATTATCGGCATGAATTTTGCCATTCTTTCTTATATGATGCAATGCCAGTTTAAAATGCAAATATAAAGATTTGTAGTGGAATTACTGAAAATTGCACAATGTGTACTTTGTAGCTTGTGCATGTATATGTATCTGTTCTTACCAGAACAGATAACAAGCTATACCAAACTAATGCAACTGTTTTTATGTTATTTCTTGATAAATGTACATTTTCCCCAAGACTCTGTACCCTAAATTTACTGATAAGAAAGGACTGAAAGGTAAAGGAATCATGAGTTGTCCTATTATTATTATGAGGTCTATCCTTTTTATCGTAAGTGGTTGGCTAATACAGGAAAGTAACATGTTTTTAAAAAGAGATGCGATAGGGTTACCTAGCTTGCATTTAACATTGCCTTCTTTTCCCATTTGAAGCAAGTTGTTTTCTAAGAGAAAGCAGGGCCCCTCAGAGCTGTCAGCATGCCGTTTACTCAGTCTCACTGTCAGAATAAACAAAAGATCAGAGAACAGATTTTAAAGACATTTCAGAAAAGAAACAAACACTGTAACAAACTCAATGTCTTTCAACAGAATGGAGAGACCGGATATCCATGCAATGGAATATTACTCAGCACTAAAAAGGAATAAACTGATATGTGCATCAACAAGGGTAAATCTCAAAAATATTCTGTTGAGCAAATGCATAGAAGGGCAGGTGCTGCCTGCTTCCACGTTTATGGGCTCCTAGAGCAGGGAAACCTATGTGTGGTGAGGATAGATATCAAAGTGTGCTGCTTCCTCCACAGGGGTTCAAGGATAATGGGAAAATGACCTGATGAAACTTCCTGGGGTGACGGAAATAGTCTATATCTTGATTAGGGCCTGGGCGACATATGTACATCCTTTTATCAAAACTCATCCAAGGGTACATATAGAATCTCGCATTTCACTCTATGTAAGTAACACCTCAGTAAAGAATAAGTTACTTTGTATTTCTCTAAAATCTTATTTACTCTTGTACCTTTTCTCTTTTTTAAGATCAAATGGTCAAATGCCACAAGAGTTATGTTAGGATCGGGATTAAAAAGGCATTCAGTTTGTGTATTTTGGGGGGCAAGAGGCAGTCTTACTATAAGTCATCTGAATCATACTGTTTTTCTAATATTTAATTTCATTAAAGTTATTTTTAGAGAGGATTTTTCACAATATGGTTAGGTTTATTTACAGGTTGTTTTTAAGTTGGCTTATTTTAACATGTAAATTGATTCCCCCATTGATTTTTTTAATTGACTATTTCTGGCAATAAAGAAATTAATAATTTTTAAAGATTTGACCACCTTATTACATGCTAGTATTAGCTCTATATTAGAGATGATTCTTTGCATTTTCTGCATAGTCAATTTTCATTTATATCTGCAAACAATAACAATTTTTCTAATATGTTACTATTCATTTTTCACTCTGTTGCACTGACTAGAATGACTACAGTATTAAACAGTACAATATGAAATAGAAGTGGTAGGAAATGGCATCCATGTCTCGCTTATGAAAATATTTTTATTATTTTGCTGCTAAGATAGTTGATCTGAATGTGTAACAAATAGCATATATTAGATTTTTAAAATTTTCTTTATTTCTGTGAAGATTGCTTTTTGGTTTTCTTGTTTGTTTAATTAAAATAGTGATGAATTTTATCAAATTGCTTTGTTAGTATAATAATCTATATTAATAAATATGTGAACTTGTAAACATATCTAATTTCTGAAAAACTCTATGTATCAATAATATATAGTGTTTTAATAAATTAGTGTTTTAACATGTGGGTGGCTTTTATTTGTTGAGATTTTATTTAGGAACCTTCCACTGATTTTTATTGTTTAGATTGCTATTTGATTTCCAGTTTTTCTCTCAAACTATGTCTGGCTTTGATTTCAGGGCTATGTATGTCCCCAGTTAACTTTGGGATGCTGCCAATTGTTTTCCATTTTTGAAAGGATTGAAATACAAAAGAAAATTTGGCACAACTTGTCTGTAAAATTATTTAGGCACTGTACTTTTGTTAGAAGTTACCTCCTTTTTCAATTTCCTCCATAATTATTGGCTTATATGGTTTTTTTTTTTTTTTACTCTTCTTAATCTCTATATTTCTAGAGAACCTTTCATTTCTTTTAGTTTTTCAAAATTATTGGCATATGTGTAGTTGTAAAAATGATTACATTTTTTTCTCATTTATAATGTTATTACTTTTCCCCTTTCTTTCAGAAAGTCTTGCCAAGGTTAGTCTACCTTATTTATCTTCATGCAGAACTTTTTGGTTTTATTGGTCAAGGCTATACTATTTTATTTTTTATCTCATAAAATTCTGCGTTTACCTATATTACATTTTTCTTTCTACTTTTCTCTTTTATTTTTGTTTTGTTCTTATTTATTGATCTGAAAATCTTAGTCTATTTTACTCAAGGAAACGCATTATTTTCTTTTTAAATTAAATTTATTGGGGTGATATTGGTTAATAAAATTATATAGGTTTCAAGGGGGTTAAATATATGGTAATAAGATTTGACTTGAATGATAAATACACAATGCAATACATAGATGATATAGCATAGAAAATGAAATGTATTTTGAAATTACAAATTCCCTCTTGAATACTGCTGTGGCTGCATCCCATGGGTTTTAATAGGGTCATTCTTTTTATTATAATTGATAATTTGATATCTTTTTATATCATGTTTTTGAAAAGATCATTTTTAAATTTTTTATTACAATGTGATCACAGAATATAAATTTTATAATTGAGGGCTGTAGAATTTATTTGGATTGTCTTTGTAATGAAGTATATGTGGAGAGCTTTTGTGACGGTCTCATCATCTTTAAAAGGATGTATAGTATCCATTTTTTGGGGAAATATATTTTGACACATAAATTAAATTATTTAAATACTTTATATTTTATATATTTTCAACTTTTTGTCATTTGATCAGTAAATTATGAGATATGTGCTTTCTAGCAGTTTGACATTTTATATAACAAAGCTAAACCATGATGTTACTCAATGCTTATGGCTTTTCATATATCCTTAGTAGATTTTTAACTCATCAATACAAAATATGATTTTCATTTAAATTTTTCTGGTAATCCATTTTTTTACCTGCTTTCTTCATTTTATATTTGCCTCACACATATTTTTGCTACTTTAAAATATATTCCACATTTTTTTATTTTAGAAGTATGTCTTCAAATGATCACATATTTGTATTTATTCTTTTTATTCTACAAAGTTTGATATCCTCTGAACTTAACAGTAAAATATTACCTTTTTTCACATTTTATTATTTTTTTCATTCACATTTATGCCCTCTTCCATCTCTACCCACCACTTTTCCCAAAAACATTTATGATTTTTTAATTTTTATAGTTGTATATTTCTAAATGTTAAAGTTAAATTGTATATATTTAAGGTGTATAATATGATTGTCTGATATACATATACATGGTGATATGATTATTATAGTCAAGCTAATTAATAATCCATCTCATGTACTTGCGTGTGTGTATGTGTGTGGTGAGAGCTCTGAAATCTATTCTCTTAGCAAATTCTTAGTACTGAATACAATATTATTAATAGTAATCCTCATGTTGTTCTTTAGATCTATAGACTTATGCATTCTAAACAACTGTAACTTTGTGCCCTATCACATTTTTATCTACTTATGACTTTATATGTTACATTTTATTCTTTAGAATGTTTTCCTTTGTTTTTGCAGTTTCCAATTATATTTTTTAGTGATTTTTATAAGTTTTGTTGATGGACAATTCTCCATGAATCTCACACATTTCTGCAAATCTTGTGAGCTATAACTGCCCTTTGTTCTAAAGTACCTGTTCCAGAATGTTTATATAGTGAACAGCCTCAGAAGAAAGAAAAGTAGGATTTTTCTCAGGAGCAAAGGGCAGGTTTGATTACCACCATGGACGGTAGAGATTGTTGTTTCTTTTGTAGGCAGAGAACAGGCATGTTTACTGTCCATTAAAAAAGATTCAGGTTCCCTAAACCTATGGTTCCTCATATGTAATAAAGATCATTGCATGTGCCTCTGCAATGTGTCATCTAGTTCTCTTCATGTCATCATCTGGAAATTAGAGCTCAAGTAAACAGGACAAATATGCATATGTTTATTCTACTTGCTGTAATACTAGGTGTACTAGTTAATAATGCAGATTTTTTTTCAATAGATGGAGTTATACATATTTTGATATATATGTGATTTGATATGTATGCTATTTTGTTGTATTGACAGCAAGCTGCTTCAAAACTTCATATGTCAAATTTGCTGAAGGTGTTAACATCATAGATATGTCTACACTTAAAAATGCCAAATTTCGTGCCAAAACAAGAGCATTTGAGGGAAGTTTTAATTCATTACTTTATTTTGAAGAAAAGGTTATCATATACTTCTGGAAGCTTATGGTGAACATGCTCCATCTCAAGATACTTGTGAACACTGGTTTAAACACTTTAAAAGTGATGATTTCGATGTGAAAGGCAAAGAACGTCCAGGTCAACTGAAAAAGTTTGAAGACCAACAATTACAAGCATTATTGGATGGAGATGCATGTCAAGCTCAAAATCAACTTGCAGAAAGATTAAATGTTGCTCAGCAAACAATTTCCGATCATTTACAAGCAATGGGAAAGATTTTAAAGGAAGGAAAATGGGTGCCACATCAACTGAAGGAAAGACAAATGGAAAACCGAAAAGTCATCAGTAAAATGCCGCTTCAACGGCATGAAAGAAAGTCTTTTTTGCATCGAATTGTGACTGGCGATGAAAAGTGAATTTATTTTGAAAATCTCCAAATGCACAAAATCATGGGTTGATTCAGGTCAACCATCAACATTGACAGCAAGGCCAAATCGCTTTGGAAAGAAGACAATGCTCTGTGTTTGGTGGGATTAGGAAGGTGTGGTGTATTATGAGCTTCTAAAACCAGGTGAAACCATTAATACTGATCGCTACCGACAACAAATAATCAATTTGAACCACACTTTGATCTTGAAATGACCAGAATGTTCCAGAAGACATGACAAAGTAATTTTGCTTCATGATAATGCACCACCACAGTCTTCAAAACCAGTTAAAGACACATTAAAAGATCTTTTCTGGGACCTGTCTAGTTTGGCTCTGTCAGGCCATGGACTGAAAGGTCCCTGTTTCGATTCCAGTCAAGGGCATGTACCATGGTTGCAGACTGGATCCCCAGTAGGGGGTGTGCAGGAGGCAGCTGATTGATGTTTCTCTCTCATTGATGTTTCTAACTCTCTATCCCTCTCCCTTCCTCTCTGTAAAAAGTCAATAAAAGTATATTAAAAAAAAAAGATCTTGCCTGGGAAGTATTAACCCACCCACTATATTCACCAGACCTTGCTCCTTCAGATTACCACTTCTTCTGATGGATGCCACATGCACTTTCTGAGCAGCACTTCAAAACATACGAAGAAGTGGAAAATTGGGTCTCTGAATAGTTTGCCTCAAAACAACAAAAGTTCCATTGGGACAGTATCCACAAATTACCTGAAAGATAGGGAACTATGTAGCTAGAGATGGACATTACTTTGAATAAAGCACTTTTGATATTTCTCTTGAAATTATCGTGTTTTCTTTGATTACAAAATCCACCATTATTAACCGGTATACCTAGTACATAATAGCTGATTTGGACCTAAATATCAACCAGTGTTATAATCTAAGTTTCTCTGTGACAGCTCCTATGGTTTGAAAGGCCTGTGGCATATGGTTATACCTATTTACAGTCTAATACTGTTAACATAATTATTATAAAGAAAGAAGCCTATTTGAGAAGGGCAGCCTGAGTCCTCAGAAAAGTGGCTGCAGAATAGAAATACAAGCTGGGTCTGAGTAAGGGGGAAAGACAAGTCCCTAAATTATTGTCAGAGTCAGCCCCACATCTGTCTATGTGGCACAGACCAAGGGTTCCTGAGAGGAAATTGTCAGGATCAGCAAATCCCAGACTCGCTTTCTTTCCCCAGATGGTCCATAGTGGTGCTGACTATAATGTCAAACCTGGGGATTCACTCTAGAGCAGCGGTTCTCAACCTGTGGGTCGCGACCCCTTTGGGGGTCAAACGGCCCTTTCACAGGGGTCTCCTAAGACCATCGGAAAACACATATATAATTACATATTGTTTTTGTGATTAATCACTATGCTTTAATTACGTTCAATTTGTAACAATGAAAATACATCCTGCATATCAGATATTTACATTACAATTCATAACAGTAGCAAAATTACAGTTATGAAGTAGCAACGAAAATAATTTTATGGTTGGGGGTCACCACAACAGGAGGAACATTATTAAAGGGTCGAGGCATTAGGAAAGTTGAGAACCACTGTTCTAGAGCGAAAGTCTTAATGGGAGATGCTTGGCACCCAGCTCCAGCTGATGCTAATGGAAGCCATTATCACCTGTTGCTTGTGAAAAAGCAATGACACCCAAGGACTGGTTCTGGTGTTAGCACACCAGCAATGAATGGGCTCCCATTCTACCACTTGATTTCACTGCAGGTTTCCATAGTTACAGGCCCTGAGGCTCTGAAACACACATCCTGCCAAGTCTCCATCTGGTGCCACTTACATTCCCTGAACTTACACTAGTACCTGTGCAAGTACCAGGCAGCACTGCTGATTTCCAAGCCCACTGGATCACATGATAAAACCTAAAGGATTGTAGCAATTGAACAGATCACTGGCCCCAATTATTATGAATGAAATGGACTTCTCTCTTGCTGCCTCTGGAGGCAAATGTCTGAAGCCCTACTTACTGAGGTTGTTGTTTGCTCTGAGATGTGTTAGCAGAAGTATCTGAAACCTTTGGCTTTGGAATACTGGATCTGAACTTGGTTCTGGCCACTTTGGGCTAAAGAATAGGAACCAGGCAATCATGCTAAATGGCTGATGGTGATTGTTGGAAATGGAAGGCATAAAAAAATGAAAGTAGCTTAGGCTAGTACATACAGTATACTTACTATTTCTTTTTTCATTACTGGAACCATCACTGTTAGATCTGTGGATCTGGATCTTACTGCCCATCTGAGGAAACAATGCACTCTGGACAGGATGCAGTAAGGTTCCTAAATTTTGAAGTTGCCTTTCCTCCAGGATGGTTCAAAAAAAAAAATCCTTTCTCATTTCAGTCTTGCTACAATAGGGGTGGAAGCAGAAACAATGAGATGGAGATGATGATTGATTCAAATTATTGAGGGGCAGGACAAGGCGCCTGCAATGGAAACCTTATTAATGCTGTCAGTCTCGCTGCAGTGTTCAAAATCACCAATAATTGCATTCATATATCTGTAAAGTATTTTTAAGCTTGAATTTATTTCAGGACATAAAAGAGACATTTGTAAAAAGGAGCTTGTAACCACAACCAGAAATGAGCCAAAAAAAATTGTAAAGAAATTAATCACCAATCATAGGTACAAACTTCCTCACTTTTTTCTAGTTGTGCTTAATTGTTTGGGTTTGATTTGTGAGAAAACAGGATTGCCTCTGCTTCAAATGGAGTTACTTTCCATTTTTTTCTCATTTGATATAATCTTGGGGGAAAACATAGATATCCCTTAAGAGAGACAAACAATTCACGTCATGAAAATGGGCTGCATAAAACTGTAATAAATACATATTCAAGGGCATAAATATGTAGTAACACATTGCAGCTAAAAATCAAATATGTGGTAGGATTTCCTCTAGGGAGGGAAACGGGCTGCATCAAAAGCAATTTACTCCTTCCCTGAAGGCCCCGAATGTCCCACATTCTCAATTCACACATCCTGCCTTCTGGACCACTTTTGACATTAAGAATTGGTAATATGTTCATGTGTTCTTGTTTCCAAATCATGGTGTCACTTCTAGGCAGGTGGGGTACAAATTCGTATCTCTTAGAGTAATAGCTATTGCCTCGCTTTCTCTAAATGCTCAAGACAGTAATTTACATCTTTCCTCTCAGGATGTACAGCATAGATTCTCATCTCCCACTCCAAATGAAGTTTTATCTTTCTGTCCACGGTGACAATGTGAAGAAAGCTAAGTTCACTTTGCTTTTCATATTTTCCTCCAATATAAATCTTGTCAATACTTTTTAAATTACAAACCATATAGCCAAACAATCCTTTTGCTCCAACTCCATGTTACAAGCTCCAGTGTTTTCACCAGACACCAATTTCTAACAAATTTGCTGTTTAGGTGAGGGCTGGGGAAAGAAGGCAAAGCACGGGAAAGCCCATGACCTTTACGCAAACAAGAACTTTGGTCCCCAGCCCAGTAGATCTTGGTGAGGGTTCATACTTCCAGCTGCACCTGCACTGTCTCCCCGAATACGTGACTTCTAACCTAATCCCCAGCTTCCCAGACTTCAGCTCAGTGAGATGGTTATGCGTTTGCCTTTCCTGCCCAGCAATGAAGTCCAAGTGAAAGCCTGGTTCAAAGCTCCACCTCCCTTGCTGGGCTATAGAGTTGTTCTGATGATGGAAAAGTTATTTTTTTAGATTCTTAATATGGTGCAAGATAGGGGTTGGCTGCTGTCGTCATCATTCTTTCTGTCATCATCATCACAGCTCTCTTGTGTTATTATAGTGGGGTTATTTTTAGCTCTTTCTTGTTTTATTCTATTGCATTCTAACCTTAAAATTTTGACCTTTTGTTTCAAATTTCGGGGTGGAGTATACTTTAAAGATAGCCTAATGCCTTGTTTCATCAGGCTCCACAAAATTATGTCCTAATTTTGTTTCTTAATATCTTATTGTTCCACAAGAAATCAGCCTTATCTCTTCACTTGAGAAATATTCATCAATGCATTCAAATAATGACATGAATGGATGCTGCACACAGCTTTCACTTGATATTAAATGTTTTCTCAAAGAAGTGAGCAAAGTACAAGTAGTAAAAGTAATCAGTAAGTGAAATAATTATGACTAAAATTGTTTCTGTTGCTTAAGTAACAAAGAAATCTAACCCTGCAATTGTGGAGGAGAGCTAGTTGTTGAAGAAATAGTTAGCAAGCTGGTAGGAGAAGCCAGAAGGAAGGTCCCCTCTTAAAGGTAGAATGCACACACTTTTAACTTTTTGAAGAAAATAATACCTAATGCTTGAACTGGAGTATAGTCTGCTCTATCTTTGTATTGTTTAACTGCTATTTAACATAGAATTTGAACAGCTTAACATAAAATTATGTCCTATGTGGATGGGTGCCAGTGTCATGCACTGGTTAATTGCATCATCTTTGAATTCAGAGAGCCATAGGTGCTACTAGTTCCACTATTGTCTTTCCATTTTCTTTCATTATTTTTCCCCTTATATTTTATTTACCTTGATTCTTAAGGTAAGAATCTGAAAAGCAAAACAGAAAGTCTTTCTCTTTTGTACCATTGATATAAGCAGGAAATCCATGAAAGAAAATGGAAGAATCAGAAAACTGCTCGATACAGTTTTCTTCTGTCTCTATTGTTTTTCGAATGAATGTGTTTAGTTATAACTTTTGTGACAGATGTTTTTATATAGGTTTTTACTCTTCTTGTTTCCTCCAAATCTCTTATTTTTTCTTCTACATTTTCCATCTCTTTGTCCCTTTCTGGTGTTTTCTTTAAGAGTCCTTCCACCTTATTTTCTAGCTCTTTTGCTTGTTTTTGGTTGTGCCACACTGCTATTTAATCCATCTATTGAGTGTTTATTTTAATTAATATGTATCCATATACCCAGTATCTCCAACTGATTTATCCCTATAGCTGCTTCATGTATTTACTATTTTAATATGCCCTTTCATATTTTGCATTTATTTATCAAGTTAATTTTAAATTCTTGTTCTGTCTCGTCCTTTTATTCTAATTCAACTGGTTTGGTTATTCCATTTGTGTTTTGTTTTTCTTTTTCTTCCACAATGCTTTTGATCGTTGAATGTCTATTTTTGCTGGGAGAGTAGTACAGGGATGTCAGCTTTTGAAAGCTTTTGAGGGCCTGTGCCTTTCCTGGGGAGAAAGGGATAGGGTACAACTCCAGATGTCTGTGCCCCCATTCCCACTAGAGGAAGTGAATCGCAGACCTCAGTGAAATTCTCTGTACCCACATTGCTCCTTTCCAGGAGTTGCCTTCCTCAGTGTAATCTCTTACCCACAGGCTGATGTTCGAAGGGCAATAGGGAAGAAAGATATTGAGGGTCTGGACTATCTCGCTGGACCCATGCTTATCCCTGCTCCTCTTTGTCCAGGCTCCAACACCCACAGAGTTACACTACACCAACGCCTCTAACTGACACTGGTATGATTCTGCTGTTTTTTCACATGACATTAGAGACAGGGCACAACATGCTCAACGCAGAGCATATAGGTCAACAACTGATTTTCAAGAGTCTCCATGGATTTCCTGCTTATATCAATGGTGCAAAAGAGAAAGACTTTCTGTTTTGCTTTTATTAATCTTCATAATAAATAGGATGGCCAATTCCCTATATCAGGTTAATTTTAATCTAATAATTTATGAAAATCTTTCCTCAAATATTAGTATGAATAGATTTTTAAAAAGAATACAGTTTGCATTGTAATTATATTCAGAACAAGTACAGGGTAAGTATAATAGAACATGAGTGGTATAATAAGGCAAGGCAAGTTTCCTTCACATCTCTGGCTTTTCTTTTGCATTTCCTTTTGATAGTTTTTTTCTCCATCTTTAATGTCCAGTTTCACTCTTCCCACTCTATACTTTTTACCCCAGATGGATTCAGTCATTACATACCTTTACTTACTTTCTATAATTTTTGTCTTATAAATGTGTTTCTTCAGCCCAGGATAATTATCTAAACATGAGCCCATATACACAACTGCCTATTGAATTACTGTCTTTGCAGATGACTCTGGACTAGCTTCTTGGACAGGCAACCTGTGCAGTCACAAGGGCCCGGTGCTGGTTGAATGCTCTGCTACCTTCACCTTGAAATTAAAACAAGGACCCTGCAAAATGATATAGCCAGTTCTGGTCTCAAAGTAATGTTAAACAAAACACGCCCACATCAACTCCCTCCCTCAACCGTTTCTTTTTCATTGGTTTCTGGATCAGTGAAGGGCAACCTTTCACCCAGCTGTCCTTGCCAGAGACCCAGGGCTAACCCTACTTGACCGTTGCCTATTCCTCACACCACAGACCACCAATCTTCAAGGAGCCTGAATGTTAATTCCTTAGCATCTCTAAACATCTACTTCTTTCTAATCTATATGCTACCACCTACATCAAATGACCATCTTCTCTTGTCTGCCCTCCTGCAGTAACTCCGTCTTCCCACCTACACTTCCTGTGCTGTGTGCCTCTCCCACACATTCCCTTCCCTGGAGGACATGATCACTGGTCTTCCAACACCAAGTGGTTTATGATCTATGGGGAATATAGAAGAAAAAGAAACCTGTAAAATGGGATAGATCGACATACATGCTAATAGACAATTAAGTTGTATGCTATAGGACCCTTTTGAATGAAGGCATCCTAATTTTGAGTGATGGAGGAGAGGGGTCAGGTAAGGATTTTCATTTTAATATTATAAAGTTGTGATATATTAATTTTAAACGATGCTTTAAATATTTGATTTAAATAGTTTTTCTGCTCAAAACAAAATATGTCTAATCCTGGTTTTTTATTGGTAATTAATTTTGCAGCCTTGATACCAATTGCCAATGCATCCCCTTTCTCCCTATAATTCATCCTTAATTGTTGCGGGATTTTTCTTTCTGAAACAAATTATGCCACTCTCCTGCTTAAATGCTCCACAGGGAGTACATAATGAAGTTCATCCTCTTTAGAATAGCAGGTACGTTTTTTCATCACTGGGTCCAGCCTATCTTCTCGCCTCATTCCGAACCCCCTTTCTGCCTTTCCATGCACGCTCCCCATCAACCACTGCATATGATTGGACAACGCCCTGCCCATTCCAATGAGTCTACTGTTCCCCAGCCTGCAGAGTTCTTCATACCTTTGCCTATCTGGCAAGCACTTACCATTTTTTTTTAAATTCTTACCATTTTACCATAATTCCTCTCTGCATTTCTCTTAGCAATTCCTTGACTCTTCAATCGTCCACCCCAGGCGATAAATTGCTCTAGTAGTTATAGACATAGCACTACTATAGTATTTACTATACTGTATATTGTCAATTTTGAGGTATACTTTTTTTTTTACATTTAACATCTCAGAAATCAGAATGGGTCTTATAATGGCAAAAATGTTATTTGTCATAATTTATTTTTTAGTGTCACATAAAATAATGGTGCATCTTATAGTTGATGGCATCTTAGATTAGATGAAATATGATAGTTCTTTATTATGAGTCTGCCTCTACATCTAGACTGTGGATCGCTCGCTTATATACTGCAATACTCTAAATAGCATGATGCACAATATGTATGTATTCCATAAATAAAAATATTCTCTAATTGAGTGAGTGGTACATGAAAATAGAAGAAATGTTAAAAGACAGTGTAATTTTGATTGGTGAATTCTGAATAAGTTCTGTGGCTTGTACTGATGTCTGTTTCTTATCTTTAATATTGCACTAAAATTGTGTAAAATTTTATCATTGGAGGAACTATGCTTAAGGGTACATGGGATCTATCTAAAATATATTTTGCAACTTCCTGTGGACCCAACATTATTTATAATCTAAAGCCTTTTGTTAGGAATAAATCCAGAGAAATCCATTCAGAAAACAATTTTTGACACCATGGTAGACTGAAGTCAGAGTGACCCTCCAGATTTCTTGCTGGTAAGGAATTTTGCAGACCTGATACCATATCCACCTTGTTCATGTAACTGGTTAGCAGAATTCACTGAGTGCCTGTTCAAAACCTCTAGGTGTTAAAAGACATTCCTCTGCCTCTTTTCTGTGCCACTCAAATAATGAAAAGCCCCAACATCACTTTTTATCCAAAAAAGTGGTCTAATCTCAGTAGTCAAATGCACAGTCTGTGTAATAGTTAAAATTCCAAATCTCACGTAAGGTTAAAGCTCTGCCTGCTGGCTGGGTTTACTGCAGTAAAGAGGGCTGATGACTGTTTTCTGGTTACTCACCTTCTACTCACATCCCTTGCCTTCCCCTATTCAGGTACTTTAGGATGCTCTAGGTTGATGGGGAAGGCAGAGCAGGTAATAGGTAGGAACAAAGTCTACACTTGACTGGCGCCATGGCGAATAGACAATGGGTTCTTCTGGGAGTGGAGGGCTTTTAGAGCCAACATTCTCCAGACTTTGCACATGAGCAAACCTGACTCTCCTCCTCAGAGACACCTTAGTGTGTTTCCCAGGTTGGGAGCTTCCTGGTAGTTCTCTTGGCAAGGGTGGGGTCTCTGCTGAATGCTAACTGCAGTGAGCCCGGAGTGCAACTCAGTTCCTCTCTCTGCTCTGCTGCCTTAGGTTGCTATCACAGCCTCTTGCCTGGGAGGCCTCTGCAGGTTCCACCCCAGCCCCAAACATCAGGAACACTATCAATCTCCCCCATCTTACAACTCTGCCTCCTGCAAGAATGTGTACAAAGAAGAAAAGGCCCTCCTTTGCCCATGTTGGGAGTAGGAAAATGAGAAAAATGCCACACCATTCCAACCATTTCCAAAGTTAGTAGCCTCTTCACTTTCCAACTTTGACACTTTCATATGTTTGAAGAAGCTATTTGCTGAGGCTTATGAAATTAGTGGTGCACCAGCTCCTTGACAAGTCCTGCTGTCCCACTGTACCTGCCCTCCGGGGCCTAGGGCCTCAGCCTAAATAGAGGAAGAAGCACCACCTTGTTTGCAGCCACTTCATTCATTTGTTTTATGACACAAGAGTATGAAGCTCTGAATATCAAGATATCCTATCATGAACAGCAATGTCCTTTCCAGACAAGTGCTTTTTTTTTTTTTAAATCAGCAATTTAAAAAGACCAGTTTCTTTAAGTTTGTTTCCAAATTACATCATGTATTCATTTAGGATACTTAATCATTTTATCATGTTCAAGAACAACTATATTTCTGTTAAATAAAACATGAGGAGTGAGGAAACTTCAATTGTAAATAAAATAAGATTGATTCAAATAGAATTAACAATGTATATATGCACATATATGATATTTAAATTATTTCTGTATTTTAGCTGGAATTATACTTTAAGCACTTTTATTAAAAAGAATATATCTTCAACAGTGATATTTCATCAGTATTTCTAAATTTGAGATGTAAATACTAAACATTTTTGATGTAAAATAAAATCTACACACATTTGTTGATGAGTTTCGGATCTAATTCTCCCAAGATAATAAGCATTATATATATATGAGCACATGTGTGTGTGTGTGTGTGTGTGTGTGTGTGTGTGTATATATATATATATATACATATATATAATGAATAGACCTTGCTCCTAATGTGTATTGAATTTTTGAGATACCTTTCTGAAGTGGCTTTGTGTAATTTTGATGATCTTGTTTAATAAGGCATTTAAAAACAAAACAACAAATATGAATTAAATATCCACTCTTTAAAGTCTAAGTCAAAGGCTATACACATGGAAGGCTGAAAAATAACCAGCTTTTAAATTCTGTCCTTTCAACAATACAACTGCACTTTCAAATGTGCTTTGTTGTTTTCTTTTAATTCACTGAAATTAATCTTATAGATGTAGATGCCAGATTTGCATTAATTAAAACTCTACTGTAGAAGCCAGGCTTAATTGCAATCAAATTTGCTTAATTATGCATGGCGAGAGATTCCCAAACGAGAAAGGTTTTAGTAAGGATTTTGGTTTTTTGCATTGACAAAATAAATTGAAATTGTCATTTTTTTGTGTTTTATGTAACACTTGTAAATAATTTGTGGAGCACCTTAAGTCTTCTATGTAAAGCAATGTTATTGCTTAAGTAATTATAACAATCTGCATTTTTCATTGTTAATTGTGGGTGTCAGACTCATTAATTTTAATTTAGAGACTGTAATGAAATTAAGAAAATTTTATGCTGATCTGCTGAAACTTGTCTTACAGGAAGTTGTTTAATACAACTAAAGTTTGAAAAAGTCAAGGCTCATTTTTGTAATTTGTATTTCAACCAATATAATCATTCCTCAGCAGTTTGTCAGTAAAATTTGGTTTCGATACAAACCCAGATTAACTTTATGAATAATTTTTGTTTTTAAAAATCATTTGATGTTTCAGTAAAGCAGTAATTAAATTTAAATGTAATTTAGAATTATACCTTTGGTTAAAGAAAATCTGCCAACATTAGAATATAGTTTCAATTCTATATTATCTGTTTTCTATAGGAAATTATGTTATTGGGAGGGAAAAAAGACAGATATAACCAAAATTAATTTAATCGTTCTTAGATCAATGGATTATCAGTGCCATTTAATTCACATTTAATCTGAATCATTGTAATTATTTTGTTTCATAAATCTGTCATACACCCATAGCTTTAAATACATCTGTAATCTTACTTGATTTTTAAATATGAATTTAAAACAAATTAATTCATTTAGAGATTAGTAAAGCATACATTTTAAATAAATAAGTAAATGAAAAGAAAAAATAATAGATCTTTTTTATTTTCATGTTAAGATGTTACACTTTGCTCTTGAAGCCTGTTTAAACTTTAAGTGGCAAAATTATTAATATAAAAAACATAATGGAAACATAAAGTATCTTTCATGCTTATTTAGTAGCAATTCAATTCTTAAGGAAATTAGCTAAAAAGCCTTCACCTCAATTATTATTCATCCAATTAAAAATTCCAAAACAATTACTATAATTCTGCTTAAAACTAAGCATGAAAGTTCGGTAGTCAAACACACTTAGAATTGTTGACTGTCTCAAGAAGAAAGTGACAAAGCAAAGATTATTCTGTAATTAAGGCTAACCTTTAATTACAGGTCTTTTTAAATCAAGTTACTCTGAAGAGGTAAATAAATCACAAGGGTCTTGGCAGTGCTTCACTGCATGAAATTCTCCACAACAAGGTACTGGTGGGTCAAAACTTTTTCCTGTTAACTCAATAAGAGACATAATTGAGATAAGAAACGCCTAGACAAGGCCCACAAATCCTCAAATTGGTACCAAGTACTTCAAGATGTTTTCCCATAACTCATAAACAATGAGAAAAAGACAGTGTGGCCCAATGTTTAGAAAATTGATACTGAAAATCCAGAAGAACATCTTTTCACCCAAGATTTTAGTTTGAGGACTACTTTTGCATTTTATTTACCCTGACAAAAGCCTTAAAATCTATTCATCTTCTATTTCCACACAAAACATTTGATCCTTATTCCATTTTTTGCATTCTTAATTTGAACCAATATTTTTTTGTTAATCCTCACCTGAGGATACTTTTTCCATTGTTTTTCAGAGAGTGGAAGGGAGGGAGGGAGAGAGAGACACATTGACTGTCTGCCTCCTACATGCACCCCAACCAGGGTCAGGGAGCGAACCTGCAACCCTGGTATGTACCCTTGACCTGGAATGGAACCTGAGACCCTTTGTGCCTGGGCTGATGCTCTAACAATTGAGACACACTGGACAAGGCAATTCTAACCGATTTTTCCTAGCCCCTGAAGAACCAGTAGACTACTATGCCAAACTAATTTTCTATGGGTTTCTGTGCCTGTACTTAGCATATTATAAAAGACTTCTTCATTGAGATGCATTCAGAATGAATAAGGAAGATTTAATATTCTATTATTTTTCAAAGCCCAGGTATAGTTATATCAGTGTACTAGCTAAATTTGTTTTCTGATGTTCCTTACTCTTTAGAATAATTTTCTCCCTTAGTTACGCTTTTGTCTCTATTCATGCTTAAATCTTCATGTTTTTAGTTTGCTTTCTTATTAGGAAGTCACTTCTTCACTCTGTTACCTTCCTTCTCACCCTCTGTTTCTAATTCCTAAGTACTTTTTCCAGCCATATTTTTACCCCTTCCGGTCACTCTTTGTTGCCCATATTCCCTATTCTATTCTCTGTCCCATTTCATCCTGTCCTCTCTGCCCCTGGTTTCACCCAGAGATGCTATTATGGTGATTGATTTACACAGTGAAGAACATTCCATAGGTATCATATTGCTATACAACATACACATCCCATACAACAATAAATCTAAAAATAACTAGCAAAAGGAGACGTTTAAGTTGAGAGTTAAAAGTGCTAACAGGGTCAACTGGTACAGTCATTGTGTGGATGGTGGTTTCACTGCCTTGGAGACAAATGGGCAAAAGCCAGTGGAGCTGGGCACTCATGATGAAATCAGTAATAAATCAGACACAGAGTATAAGCATGAATCAAATTACTATACTCAAATAAGAGCTAGGCACAGACTTGAAAGGAAAATATGTCATTTCCTTCCCTTTCCCACCATCTGACTTCTATCCATCTTTTGTCTCTCTTACTTGATGCCTGCCTTTCTTATCCCACCTTTATTTTTGTTTCTCTTTTCTATAGTTTTCTAAAGAAGCAAGATTTATAGCCTAATCCTGAAATGTTGATGTTTTTTATTAAATATGATCTGATGCATTAAGACCTGATTTTAGTTTTCTAAAGAGTCAGGTGTGTAATGGTGAATAACAGTTGTATATCTCAAGACATGAAAGCCTGTTCACAATTCAGAAATGAACAGACATAACATCCAAAAATAATCTGTAATCTTCGTATGAACTCTAATAAGACATTCTATCACTTAGGAAAAGATGTCACTTTTTTGTTCTCTTCTCTTCTGTTCCTAGACTCACATTATTTTAATTGTTCTTTCAATCATTCAATAACCACCCTCTATTCAGATGTAGCCACAAGTATATCTGTGTTAAACCACTTGTGAAACATATTAAGCACAACCTCAAAAAGTGCAATAGAAATATTGATTGGATGGGAATAATAACACCAGACAGAATGAACTAGCTGCTCCCTTAAATGGGCCACCCATTTTAGGCCAAAACCCAGGTTGGTTTTAGAAAAGATGAAGTAAAACAAACACAGATTTTTCCAACTTCTGAGCTTTTCCTTAAGCACTTAATTTTTTTTCCTTTTTATTATTGATTTAAATATAAGAAAAAGTAGAGAGAACAGAAAAGTCAGATTAGAGAAAAGGCATAAGGAAAGCATTGCTTATACATCGCTAGTAGTTTCTTTCTTCTATATCTGATATGTTTATTTGCATTAAAAAAGCCATATTCCCAGTACTATCTCTGTATTTTGATTAACAATACATTAGCAATTGGTGGATAGACAGGCAGAGAGGAATTGTAACTATTCCATGTCCTCCCTGTAGTTTCTTTCTTTTCTGGAAAATGTCATCTGCAAAGCACGCTGCCCTTTTACACTATTTATAATGAACATCCTAATATATAAAAACCTGGAGGCTGTCACAACCTAAATGACCGGACCAACGACCGAACAGCAAGCTGGTGGTGGGAGGGAGTTATGGGCCTCGGCCAGCCGGCCAGCCGGGGTGCAGCAATGGGAGTCAGTCTGGGTACCAGTTGGCGTGGTGGGAGGGAGGGAGGGAGGGAGGGAGCTCTGGGACCCCTGACGGGGTGCGGCAGCAGGAGGGAGCTATTATTGTAACGGATCTATTATTGGAGCTACCTTTGGAAATACTGTATCTATAGATAATATTAAAAATATATCTAAACGTGCGATTCTTTGTCCAAAAAATGAGCACGTTCAAAAATTAAATGAAGAAATTTTGGATGTACTTGATAGAGATTTTCACACATATTTGAGTGCTGATTCCATTGATTCAACAGATAATGCTGAAAAGGAAAATTTTCCCATCGAATTTCTTAATAGTATCACTCCTTCAGGAATGCTGTGTCATAAATTAAAATTGAAAGTGAGTGCAATCATCATGCTACTAAGAAATCTTAATATTAAATTAAGGGGTCTTTGTAATGGTACTAGATTTATTATCAAAAGATTGTGACCTAACATTATCAAAGCTGAAGTATTAACACAGTGTTTCTCAACCTCCCTAATGCCGTGACCCTTTAATGCAGTCCCTCATGTTGTGGTGACCCCCAATTTCATTGTTACAAATTGAACATAATTAAAGCATAGTGATTAATCACAAAAAGAATATGTAATTATATATGTGTTTTCTGATAGTCTTAGGCGACCCCTGTGAAAGGGTCGTTCAACCCCTAAAGGGGTCGTGACCCACAGGTTGAGAACCACTGTGTTAACAGGATCTGCAACAGGAAAAATTGTTCTGATTCCAAGAATTGATTTGTCCCCTTCTGACACTGGCCTCCCATTTAAATTAATTTGACAACAGTTTCCCGTGATGCCAGCATTTGCGATGACTATTAATAAATCACTAGGACAAACTCTAGACAGAGTAGGAATATTCCTACCTGAATCCATTTTCACACATGGTCAGTTATATGTTGCTTTCTCTTGAGTTCGAAGAGTGTGTGATGTTAAAGTTAAAGTTGTAAATACTTGATCACAAGGGAAATTAGTCAAGCACTCTGAAAGTGTTTTCACTCTTAATGTGGTATACAGGGAGATATTAAAATAAGTTTAATCAATTTATCAGTCATTGTTTGTATCTGTTGTTTTTACATCATGTTTTTGTTGTTTTTATATTATGTCTTTGTTGTTGTTATATCATGTTGTGATTGTTTATTTATTAATAAACTAGAGGCCTGTTGCACGAAAAGATTTGTGCAACAGACCTTCCTTTCCCCTGGTTGCCAGCACCAGTTTTCCTCCAGCACCTGGGACCCAGGCCTTCGCTCCGGCCAGAGCCACCTTCAGGCCTTCACTCTGCCACTTCGTGCTTACGTATGCAAATTAACTGCCATCTTTGTTGGTGGTTAATTTGCATATCTCGCTGATTAGCCAATGGGAGGTGTAGCGAAGGTACGGTCAATTACCATGTTTGTCTATTATTAGATAGCATTTATATGTTATTTTCATATACATTTTACAAATTTCTTTCATCTCTGACACTTCTATTATTGAGAAAGGGCAAATAGCAATATTAAAATATTTCCTCTAATTAATTCCTTTTTAATGTGTACGAATTTCGTGCACTGGGCCACTAGTTTTTCTATAATATCTGTCTCAGGAAGATGTGAGGTATGAATAATGTGTGGTTGATATGAAACCATCAGCTGCATAATGCTGGAGGAGGAAAATATCTTAACAGAGCAAGCTGAGGGTGACTTATCACTGCATTTAAAGCAGTTAGGAGGGGAAAAGATGTGGCCCAATAGGCAGACCTTTCTTGCACCTCCTTCCAGGGAGAGACTGGAAATAAAACTAAATTGAGGTCCAGCTGAGGAGGAGACTTATATCAAGCAAGGACAGAAAACACCTGGAGAGCATAGGAAGGCCGAGGTCACAAGGGGTGCTGACCCAGCTTCCAAGGGCGACAGGCCAAGAGTGAAGAGGGAATGCTGAGCTACCTGAGGGTTATTTCCCTAGAACATAGAGACTTGGAACCTAGGCTGGGCTCCAAGCCAGAGCAGCAGAACCAAGAACAGCAGTCCACATAACATCCAGCCATGAAAGGCGGCAGGGCTTCTGGTCACTGGGGAGACAGGAGATACTGGAGCTGGTCAGAGGTAAAACCTCAGTTTTTGTGTATGTGTGTGTGTGTAGGGGCACAGGGGTTGGGTGGACTTTAAAACCCAGAGCACAGGATTTTTGTTTGCAGCTACTCCCCTGAGGCTTCGGTGCAGAGAGGGCTGTGAGGACTCAAGCTGCCCAAGGAGAGGCTGGGATGGGAAGCATTGGGGAGAGACATGGAAAAGCAGCAGTGAGGAAACCTGCCCTCAGTCATAACACCCCACCCCCACCATTCCCAAACCAAAATGGCCATTTTTCCTGAGATGCACATGCCCCTCCCAGAAGCCAAGCTCAGGAAAAGGAAAAATCCCGCCCTCAGTAATACAGCCCACCCCACCCTCAGAGCCCTGCCCGCCACACCCTGCATCTTGACCTTTGAGGAGGAGACAGTGGCAGAGTCTAAGACTACGGGTTTGAACAGTCTAAGGAGCATCAGTGGCTGGCTTGGGGGTGGGGCAGTACACCCCACTATTTCAAGAACATGGCTGGGTGCTTCCCCCTCACGGGAGAGCAGATAGAAACTCCAGTTTTCCAGCTGGTCCCACTGAACTGCATAGAAGCTCTCCACCCAGCTGGGGCAGGGAAATATTTCAGAGGAGTAGCTCTGGGACAGGGACACACACCCACAACTTTCCCTGGAATATGAACAGCATCTCCCCATTACTGGAGACCCAGAGGTCTAGACTCCCAATTCTGTCTGAAGGCCTTTCAGAAACAGACTTTTGAGTGATGAGCTTGACAACTGACTGTCAGGTGAAGGCAGGTGAAGGCAGAGCTTGGGGAACCTGGGGAAGTTTGCTGACCCCTCCTGGGCCCTGTGCTGCTAACAAACCAGCCTTAGAGTACAGCTTGACCCCTCCTATGTTCTTCCAAGTCCTGTGGAGACAGACACAAACTCTGGATCACTTGAAGCTTCAAACAGGTTGCTGAGAGCCAAAGGAGGACAGCTTCTGACAGTGGTTAGCACCTAAGTACCTCCCAGAAGCCAGTAATGGGCAGACAAAGCAGTCAGCCACAAGAAGAGCAGGGCCCAGAGGGAGCTCCCAGAAGGCACTGCACTCTGCTGAGATACATGACACGTCACCATTTTTTCTTCTTTGTTTCTTTTTTTCCCATTTTCTTTATCTTCATTATTTTTTGTCTTTATTAATTTTTTATTATTTTAGTCTCTATTTTTTCTTTCATATATCTTTTTTTCCCTTCTATTTGCTTATTTTATTTTTTTTCTTTCTTTTTTTCTTTTGCTTGCTTTCTCATCTTTTTTCTTTTTCTTATTTTTGGTCTATATGTTTTCTCCTCTATTTTCCTTTTCAGGTTATTTTCTTCCTCTTTTCTTTTATACCTTTTCCCTTTCCCTGTTCTTTATTCTTATTTTCTTTATTTCATTTCTGCCCAATCATAGGTTTTTCTTCCCCTGTTTTTTTTTTTTTTTCTCCTCATATTTTTTCTTTCTTTTCTTTTATCATTATTTTCTCTTTTCTAATTATCTCTACTTTTGTGGTTACTTCTGTTCTGTTTAAGGGGTTTGTGTTGTTTTGTTTTGTTCTATCAGAACCTCCACAACAGCTTGCACAACATGGGTGGAGGTGAACCTCACAATTAGCCAGCCTGAGAGATTTCAGCCACTAATGAGACAACAAAATTCAAGACCCAATTACAACAGAACCCACGTAACTCACACAAGGACATTCCTAGAGCACCCAGCTAAGGAGATATAAGAGACTGCACCACTTGGTTAAGAAAAATAATTACTATATAAGGCCACCCCACAAAGACTGGGAGGCATAGAAATTTTCTCTAATACATAGAAACAAATACAAAGTGATAGCAAAAATGGGGAGGCAAAGACACAACTACCAAATGAAAGAGAAGGAGGAATCACCAGAAAAGGAACTAAATAAAATGGAGGCAAGCAATTTGTCAGATAGGAATTCAAAGTAATGCCTATAAGGGTGCTCAAACAACTTAGTAATAACTACAGGCAATGTGAGAGCTACACCAGCATGAAAAAAAAGAGGTAGAAACTATAAATAAGAATCAATTGGAAATGAAGAATGACATAGCTGAAATAAAGAATAACCTGGAAAGAATAAATAGCAGACTAGAAGAAGCAGAGGACCAAATCATCAAATTAAAAGACAAGGTAGAAAAAAATACCAATTGAGAGCAGCAATTGGGAAAAAAATTAATAAATAGGAGTAGACTTTAAGGGAGCTTTGGGACAACATGAACAATAACAATATTCACATCATAGGGGTACCAGAGGAGAAGAATCTGAGCAAGGCATAGAAAACCTGTTTGAAGAAATAATGACAGAAAACTTCTTAAAAGCTGCAAGAGAGAGACAGAAGTTACCTACAAGGAAGCTCCCATTAGACTGTCAGTTGATTTCTCAATAGAAACACTCAGGCCAGAAGAGAGTGGCATGAAGTATACAAAGCATTGAAAAGCAAGGTACTGAATACAAGACTACTCTACCCATCAAGGTTATCCTTCAAAATGGAAGGTGAAATAAAGAGCTTTGTAGACAAAATAAATAAATAAATAGCTAAAGGAATTTACTGCTACCAAACCAGCACTGCAAGAAATATGACCTGGCCAGTTTTGATAGTAGTTACAGTGTCAGTCTGTGGACAGCAGGGTTTTGGGTTCAATTCCTGCTCGAGGGCATATACACTGGTTGCAGGCTCAATTATGGCCTTGGTCAGGGTGCAAATAGGAGAATGGGAGGCAACCAATCAATGTGTCTCTCACACAACAGTGTTTTTCTCTTTCTTTCTCCCTGCCATCTCCCTCCTCTCCACTCTCTCTCTCAAAAAAAAAAAAAATCACCCTGAAGAGAAGTATCTGGCTGACAGGACTTCCAGAGAGCCCCCCCCCCTTCCATCCTACCTCTTGCTCTGTGGGAAGATATGGCACTCTGATTATGATGCCACCAGACTCCACACCAGGGGATGGGGCAGTTCCCATGGATGATGCAATAATTCCCAAACGGAAACCTGAGCACTGTAAATAAGAAACAATGGTGCCTTAGCTGGTTTGGCTCAGTGGATAGGGTGTCAGTTTGTGGACTGAAGGGTCTTGGGTTTGATTCCAGTCAAGGGCACATTCCCGGGTTGCAGGCTCTATCCAGGGGGTGGGGTGGGGGGAAGGAGGGGAGGAAGGGTCATATAGGAGGCAACCAATCAATGATTTTCTCTCATCATTGATGTTTCTAGCTCTCCCTTCCTCTCTGAAATCAATAAAAATTTATTTTTTAAAAAAAAGAAAGAATGGCTGTTGGAAAGGCAAAATAACAAGTGATTACTGCACACCATTGTCTTCTTTTTTCTATATAAATTTATTAGTAATCATTGAAAGTATGAGAAAACAGCAGACTTTTATGAATAGAACAAGCAATCAGTTGGATTATTATCTCTGTTTTCTTTAAGCTTCTTCCATCTTGAATAACTCCATTCTTAACATCTTGCTAAAATTGCTATCCTGCTCTCCAGAGGAGTGAGTCCTCCTCTGTGTAGACTTTCTCACCTCTGCCCAGTCCTCTTCAGTGTCCCTGGAGTACCCTGCACCCAACAGTTTGCTCATTGTATTAGCCCTTGAAAACATGGGATCCCGAATAAGCGATACTATGGAAATAGTCTTTAAAACATTGTATCACTCATCACTGTGTTTCTTTTTTAACAAAAATATTCAATATTTAAAACTTAAAAGAAAAAAAAAGAACAGGCTAGGAATATGTCCTTAACACAAGACATTTTCAAGCATGAATTGCCATTCATAATCATAGTACCTCATATTTGTAGATAACCCCCTTATTTGATTGTCAGATCAACCATGTGAGCTTGGCATTATATTCCCTGATACACAAATGAAGAAAAAGAGACAGAGAAATTAAGCAATTTGCTCAAGAATATTCTAAGAGTAAACCACAGAGCAGGATTCAACTCTAATGTTATGAAAAGTCAAAGTTTTTCATAAAAAATCAGGAGATTAATGGGGGTGGACGAAGCACCACTTGAGGTATTTATTCAAAATCATGCATTATATTCATTAATTCAATCATACTTATTGAGCCTATTATGTTCCAGACACTAGTCTAAGTACTGATCGAATGCCAGTAAACAGTGGTAAACAAACCCCTTTCCTGTGGAACTTATATTTCAGTGGTAGAAAATGAATGAATAAATGAACAGAATATATATTATGGTGAGTGGTGATGAGTGATATACATAAAAAGACAGAGAGGAGAGTAGGGAATGTTCAGTTGGTGGCTTCTGTGGGGGTAACAATTTTAAATAAATCAGTCCAAGCAGCTCCCACTGAGAATGTAGCATTTAAATAATGGACTGAGAAAGGGAATATGATCCACACCCTTACCTGAGGAAGGGCATCATTGGCAGTGGGAATAGCAGGTCAAAGGTCCCAAGCAGGCACATTGTAAAATATTTGAGCAGTGGCAAAAGAGCTGGTGCGGCAAAATCAAAGTGAGAAAGTGGAGTCTGCAGAGCTGAGATCAGAAATGTAACTGGGCATTAGATTATGTGTATTACAAATATACCATTGCAATAATTTTGGCTTTGACTCTGAGTGAAATCAGAAGTCCTGAAGGGACTTATCTGAGAGTGAAAGAACTTAATTTTTTTTAAAGGACCACCTCTGGTTGCTGTTGTGCAAATAATAGAGACTGCAGTGGAGTTAGGGCAAACTTAGGGGAAACTTTGGAGGCCACTACATTCACCCAGAACAGAGATGATGGTGACTCAGATCAGGACAGGAACATAGAAGGCATTGAGAAGTGGTCATATTCTAACTCTATTTTGAAGGCAATGCTACAGGATTTGCTGTTAGTTCTAATGTGCTGTGTGAGAAAAAAGAAGTTGAGCATGACTTCGTTCAGAAGTAGGTGGAGTTCAGCAGGTGTGGCTCAGTGGTAGAGTGTCAACCTATGAACCGGGAGGTCATGGTTTGATTCCTGGTCAGGGCACATACCCGGTTTGTGGGTTAGATCCCCAGTGCCAGTGGGGGGGGGGGTGGCGGGGGTAGGGGGTAGGGTTGGAAAGGGGGATGGTTGCAGGAGCTAGCCAATCAATGATCCTCTTTCATCATTGATGTTTTTATCTCTTTCTCCCTCTCCCTTCCTCTATTAAATCAATAAAAATATATTAAATACATATAAAATAATTTTTAAAAAGAAGTAGGTGGGGCCAGTTGCAGTAAATTGGGAGTTTGGTGCTTAAAAAAAGCTAAGTTTGAGAATCCTATTAGATGACTAAGTATAGATGTTACAAAGGCAGTTTAACTTCAGTAGATAGTTCTGATTAAAAAATATATTTGGTTCCATACAAATCTGATGATTTGTACCGTTTCTTTAAAGAATGAGATTGGGGTTTTGATGGAGACTGCACTGAATCTGTATATTTCTTTGGGCAATATGGCTATTTTAACTATATTGATTCTTCCAATCCATGAACACTGGGTAATTTTCAATTTTGTTATGTCATTTTCAATCTCTGTTATTTGTAGTTCTCAATATATAGGTCTTTCATATTCTTTGTTAAGGTTATTTCTAGGTGTTTTATTCTTTTGGCTGCAATTGCAAAAGGAATTTTTAAATTTATTTTTCTGAAATTTCCTCGTTAGTATAGAGGAAGGCAATGGACTTTTTCACATTGGTTTTGTATCCTACAACATGATCATATTTGTTTATTGTTTCTAATAGTTTTGGGGTGAAGACTTTAGGTTTTGTATATGCAGAAGCATGTCATCTACAAAAAGTGACACTTTTACTTCTTCCTTCCCAATTTGGATGCCTTTCCTTCCTTTCTCTCATCTTATTGCTCTGGCCAGAACTTCCAGGCTATGTTGACTCAGAGTAGTGAGCGTGGGCCTCCTTGTCTTCTTCCTGATTTTAGAGAAAAGGCTTCCAGTTTTTCACAATTGAGTATAATATTGGCTGAGGGCTTATCATATATGGCCTTCCATTCCTATTTTATTTAATGTTTTAATTATAAATGGATGTTGTATCTTATCAAATGTTTTTTCTGTGTCTATTGATAAAATCCTATGATTTTTATCCTTTCTTTTGATGAACCATCCTTTTGCCCCTAGAATGAGCCCTACTTGATCATGAAGTATTATCTTTTTGATGTATTGTTGTATTTGATTTGCTAGTATTTTGTTTAGGATTTTTGCTCCTGTATTCATCAGATATATGGGCCAGTAGTTTTCTTTTTTTGTGTGTTATCCTCGCCAGGTTTTGGTATCAGGGTTACGTTGGCCTCATAAAATGTGTTAGGAAGTTATATCTCTTCTTCAATTTTTTTTTAAAGACCCCAAATAACCAAAGCAATCCTCATAAGAAAAAAGAACAAAGCTGAAGGCATCACACTACCTGACTTCAAGTTATGCTACAGAGCTATGCTAATCAAAACAGCATGGTATTGGCAGAAAAACCAAATACACAGATCAATGGAAAATAATTGAGAGCTCAGTTATAAAACCATATGTATATGGGCAGATAATTTTTGACAAAGGAGTCAGAAACACACAATGGAGTATATAAAGCCTCCTCAATAAATGGTGCTGAGAAAATTGGAAAATCACATGCAAAAGAATGAAATTAGATTACAGTTTGTCCCCATGTACAAAAATTAATTCAAAATGGATCAAAGACCTACATATAACATCTGAAACATTTAATTACATAAAAGAAATCATAGGTAGAGATCATTTTATGACCTTGACTCCAAAGGCAAGTAAAGTAAAGGCAAAAATAAATGAGTGGGACTATTTCAAACTAAAAGGCTTCTGTACAGCAAAATAAACCAACAACAAAACAAAGAGGCAACCAACCAAATGGGAGATGATATTTGCAAACAATAGCTCCAACAAAGATCCTATCTACTAAAAGAGAAACATGGTAATTAGGCGTATGGCCACTGCCGGGGTCCAACCCCAGCAGGTCCAGGGGTTCCCAAAGGCGTAGACGGAGTCGGCGAAGAAGGAATGACACGGAGACAGCGTTCAGTTGATCAGCAGCCTAGCCAGGATCTCCAGCCAAGATCTCCAGCCAAGTTCTGGTCTGGATCTCCAGAGAGGTTCTGCTTAGGATCTCCAGCCAGGTTCTGTGTCCATGGTCTCTTGCTAGGTTCTCCAGCCAGGTTCTGTAGCCATGTTCCCTCGCTAGGTTCTCCAGCCAGGTTCAGTCCAGGTTCTCCAGGTTCTCTTGCCAATTTCTGTAGTCAGGTTCAGTCCAGGATCTTTTGCCATGTTCTCTCGCTAGGTTCTGTCTCTAGGTTCTGAGGTCAGTTTCTGTCCAGGATCTTTTGCCATGTTCTCTCCAGCGAAGTTCTTCTGTCTCTAGAGAACGTTCTGTGTAGGTTCTGTGCCAATTTCTGTCTCTCTCTCTGTTTTGTTACATCCGTATTTATACCAGTTGATTCAATCCTATCAATCTCTATTATAAAGGTTAGGGCGTTTCTTATCTCCATTCCAGGGAACAAAGATTATGCAGCTTAAGCATGATTGTTCGTAGTTAAAGTGATTAATTACCCACCTGGCACTTAGTTAAGAGGTTTTATTCCCTCCCTAACTTCAGGGGGAAATCCCTACCTGGGGAAACAACCTTTCTCAGAGACCTTGGTTAAAACACATAGTGCCAAGAAGGTGAGCAAACATATTAAGAACAGTATGCCATATATGCCAGGTCCCTTGAAACAGCAAGGATGGACCGGCTCCCGGCAGGCCACTACCCTTCCCATTGGCTAATCAGTGAGATATGCAAATTAACTGCCAACCAAGATGGCGACCGGCAGCCAGGCAGCTGACTCGAACAGGGAGGCTTGCTTGCTTCAGTGACGGAGAAAGCCAAGCTTCCCCGCCTGCCTTGCTAGCCTCTCAGCTGCACTCTAAGCAACATTGTAACAAATATAGAAGCTAAACAAAACCCCAGGCTTCAGCCAGCAGGACCACAACATTGTTTCAAATACAGAAGGTAAACAAAGGCCAGAAACCTGCTTTCAGCAGCGCAGGTCTCACAGCTGGAGCCAAGCCTCAGAGCTAAAGCTGGCCCAGAATAAAAAAAAAAGGAAAAAAGGAGCGGTTGGGAGCTTCAGTCACCCACTAGCTTGAAAACGGCCCACAACCCCTCACCCAGGCTGGCCAGGCACCCCAGTGGGGACCCCCACCCTAAAGGGGGTGTGACCAGCTGCAAACAGCCATCATCCCCTCACCCAGGCTGGCCAGGCACCCAAGCGGGACCCCCACCCTGATCCAGGACACCCTTCAGGGCAAACCAGCCAGCCCCCACCAGTGCACCAGGCTTCTATACTATATAGTAAAAGGATAATATGCCTCCCAGCACGGGGATCAGCGGAGCAGCGAGGCCTCCCGGCACCGGGATCAGTGTGACAGGGGGCAGCGACCTGTTTGTGACAGGGGGCGTGGCCACAACCTCCCTATCCGCCCTGCTCTGTTTGTGACAGCGGGGAGCTCCTCAACCCCCTGATCGCCCTGCAGCTCTGTGTGTGACAGGGTGTGGCGTCCCAACCCCCTCCCCATCGGCCCTTCCCTGAGTGTGACAGTGGCGGCGCCCCAAACCCCTGATCCGCCCTGCTCTGTGTGTGACAGGGGGCGGTGCCCCAACTCCCCTATTGGCCCTGCTCTGTGAGTGACAGGGGGGAGCTCCCCAACCCCTTGATGGGCCCTGCTCTGTGCGTGACAGGGGGAAGCTCCCCAACCCCCTGATTGACCCTGCTCTGTGCGTGACAGGAGGGAGCTCCCCAACCCCCTGATGCTCTGTGCGTGACAGGGTACGGAGCCCCAACCCCCCTGATGGGCCCTGCTCTGTGCGTGATAGGGTATGGAGCCCCAACCCCCTGATCGGCCCTGCTCTGTGCATGACAGGGGGTGGCGCTGCAACCTCCCTATTGACCCTGCCTTGAGTGTGACAGGGGGAGGTGCCCCAAACCCCCAATGGGCCCTACCCTGAGCATGACTAGGGATGGCATCACAACCTCCGGATCCACCCTGCTCTGTGCATGACAGGGAGTGGCGCTCCAACTCCCCAATCGGCCCTGCTCTGAGCCCGACCAGGGGCTGCACCTAGGGATTGGGCCTGCCCTCTGCCACCCAGAAGCAGGCCTAAGCCAGCAGGTAATTATCTCCCGAGGGGTCCCAGACTGTGAGAGGGCACAGGCCGGGCTGAGAGACCCCCTCTCCCCGCCCTGAGTGCACAAATTTTTGTGCACCGAGCCTCTAGTATATATATATATCCAAAATATATATCCAAAGAACTCATAAAACAACACCAAACAAATATCCCAATAAAAAAATGGACCAACACCTTTCTCAAGAAGGCATACAAACAACCAACAGATATATGAAAAGATGTTCAACCTCATTTGCAATTAGGGAATGCAAATCGAAACTACAATAAGAAACCATCTCACAGCTGTTAGAGCGGCTATTATCAACAAGACAAGTAATAACAACTGTTGGAGAGGTATTCTAAGGAAGAGAACCCTCATTCACTGATGGTGGGAATGTAGACTGGTACAGCAACTAGGGAAAACAGTCTTGCAATTCCCCAAAAAATTAAGATTGACCTACCATAAAGGAGATAATAAAGATCAGAGCAGAAATAAATGACATGTGGACAAAAAAAAAAAAAAATCAGTGAAACCAAGGGCTGGTTCTTTTAAAGGATAAAAAAAATATTGATGAACCTCTAGCCAAGCTCACCAAGAAGCAAAGAGAAAGGACCCAAATGAACAAAATCAGAAATGAAAGAGGCAAAATTACAACAGACCCCACAGAAATACAAAAGATTGTAAAAAATATAATGAACAACTCTAGTCTAACAAAATAAACAACCTAGAGGAAATGGACATATTCCTAGAAAAAAAAAAAAGACCTTTCAAAACTCAATCAAGAAAAATCAAAAAATCTCAACAGGCCAATAACTAAGGAGGAAATTGAAGCAGTCATCAAGAAGCTTCCAGCAAACAAAAGCCCAGGGCCAGACAGCTTCACAAGAGAGTTTTATCAAACATTCAAAGAACTAAAACCTATTCTTCTCAGACTCTTCCAAAAAATTCAAGAGGCAAGGAAAGTAAAGGAAAAAGTAAATGAGTGGCAATTTATTTAATGACAATCCCCATTAAAATACCAATAGCATACTTCAAACACCTAGAACAAACTCTCCAAAAATTCATATGGAAGAAAAAAGACCCTGAATAACTGCAGCAATCTTGAGAAAGAAGAACAAAGTTGAAGAGATCACAATACCAGATATCAAGCTATACTACAAAGCCACTGTTCTCTAAACTGACTGTTACAGGCACAAGGACTGACATAGAGACCAATGGAACAGAACAGAGAACCCAGAGATCAACCCAAGCCATTATGCTCAATTAATATTTGACAAAGGAGGCAAGAGCATACAATGGATCAAGACAATCTCTTCAATAAATAGTGTTGGGAAAATGGGAACGATACATGCAAAAAACTGAAACTAGACCACCAACTTACACCATACACAAAAACAAACTCAAAATGGATAAAGGACTTAAACATAAGACGGGAAACCATAAAAATCCTAGAAGAATCCACAGGCAGCAAAATATCAAACATATGTCATAGCAATATCATTACCGATACAGTCCTGGGGCAATGAAAACTAAGGAGAAAATAAACAAATGGGACTACAAAAAAATAAAAAGCTTCTGCACAGCAAAATAAACCATCAACAAAACAACAAGAAAGCCCACTGCATGGGAGAACATTTTTGCCAACATTATCTCTGATAAAGGTTTATTCTCCCAAATTTATAGGGCACTCATACAACTTAGCAAAAAGAAGATAAGCAATCCAATCAAAAAATGGGCAAAGAACCTAAATAGACATTTTTCCAAAGAAGACATATATAAGGCCATGAGACATATGAAAACATGCTCAAAGTCACTAATCATCCCAGGGATGCAAATCAAAACAACGAGTTATCATCTCACACCTGTCAGAATGGCTATCATCAACTAATCAACAAAGGACAAGTGCTGGAGAGGATGTGGAGAAAAAGGAATCCTCGTGCACTGCTGATGGGAATGCAGACTGGTGCAGTCACTGTGGAAACACTATGGCGTTTCCTCAAAAAATTAAAAATAGAACTCCCGTTTGACCCAGTAATCCCACTTCTAGGAATATATCCCAAGAAAACAGAAACACCAATCAGAAAGGATATAAGCACCCCTATGTTCATAGCAGCACAATTTACAATACCTAAGATTTGGAAACAGCCTAAGTGCCATCAGCAGATGAGTGGATTAAAAAACTGTGATAAATCTACAAAATGGAATACTACATTACTGTAAAAAAGAAGGGATTCTTACCATTTGTAACAGCATGGACGGAACTGGAGAGTATTATGCTAAGTGAAATAAGCCAGTCAGAGAAAGATAAATACCACATGATCTCACTCATTTGTGGGATATAATGAGCAACATAAACTGATGAACAAAAATAGAACCAGCATCATAAAAGCATTGAACAGACTGTCCAACTTATGAGGAAAGGCTGGGGGTGAGGGGTAAGAGATCAGTCAGAGGACTTGTATGCATGCATATGACCATAACCAATTGACACAGACAGGGGTGGGGGGGTGAGATCATGTGCTGGTGGGGAGGCAGGACAGCCGGGGAGTGGTCAATGGGGGAAAAAGGAGACTTATGTAATACTTTAAACAATAAAGAATTTATTTAAAAAAAAAAAAAAGAATAGAGCTACCATAGAGCAAACCCTCTCCTGGGTATATATACCCAAGAAACTTGAAAATACATTTTCTCAAAGATACTAGTATATGCATCCCTCTGTTCATTGCAGTATTAGTCACAGTGCCAAGACATGGAGACAACCAAGGTGTTCTGCAATAGAGGATTGGATAAAGAAGATGTGGTACAAATGCACAGTGGAATACTACTCAGCCATAAGAAAGGATGAAATGCTGCCTTTTGCAACAACATAGACAGACCTTGAGAATATCATGGGAAGTGAAATAAGTCAGGCAGGAAAAGGAAAGAACCGTATGATTTCACTCATATGTGGGATATAAAACTGAAACTAGTGGACGTGAACAGTAGTGTGGTGGTTGCCAGAGGGAAGGGGGCTTGGGGAGTGGTGGTTGAAGGGGACCTAATATATGGTGATGGAAGATGATTTGACTTTGGGTGATAGGCACAGAGTACAATATACAGATCTTGTAACATAAAAATTCATACCTGAAACCTATTGATTCTATGTCACCCCAATAAATTTAATTATATTAAACACTGTGTTCAAATCTCCCTTCTCCTCCTTTGTATTATGATGCATGTGATTACATTTAGGGACTACCCTTATAATCCAGTATCATCCTTAATCACATCTGCAAAGACTGTTTTAATACAAAATAACATTTGCAGCTCTCAGGGATTAAGGCATATATATATCCTTGGAGGGGGGTGTGATTTTTCAGTCTACCACAGTGCTCAAAAATATTTTCTATATTACAATATCATATTTGTTGATTTATAATTTCTAAAGCAACCTGTATTTGTCAAAATAAACGAGGGTATGCTGTGGTGACAATAACAAGACAACCTGAAATTTCTGTGGCTTCACATATATGACTATCTCCCACTCATGTGCCAGTCCAATATAGAAAGAGGATTCTGCTCCATCTCATCCTTCAAGAATGCAGGCACCTTTCATCTTGGTCCTTGGTACCCTTTCCAGTCAGTCGGCAGATGTGGAAAGAGAGAGAGGATCACACACGTGAGGTTATAAGATGAACACTAGCAGCCCCTGCTACAGGATCTTTGGGCACCGTTTTTATTCTTCAGGGGGTAGACTATGTTATTGTTCAAAATGTTCACTGCCCCACCCTCGAGTGCCCCACTCTTTGGCACCCTTCCTTGGAGGATGGCTGTATATCTTCATTTTGTTGAACTCCAGCATGGACATAAACTTGCTTTGGCCAATGAAAGGTAAGCGGAAGTGGCAATTCTGGTCAAATGAGTCTGGCCTTGGCCAGAACTCGGTAATGTGTCCACTCCTACCTTTAAGAGAGGCCGATAATTGTCTAGCTGTATGATCAGGAAAAAGAAGAGAACACAAATATTGGTGAACCTCAGCATTCTCTGCAACAACAATTAGTCATCTTACATATACCTCTGCCTTTCTCCAGGTCAGGGATTTTATTACACACAAAACAGCCCATGCTCCTCCCTCCCTATGGCATCTCTCCTTGAGGGAAGATTATATATTTTCACTCTGTTTAACTCAAGCATGACTGTGTAGATTGCTTTGGCCAATGAAATATGAGGAGCTGTTATATTTGTCATTTCAGGAACTAACACATGATTCAGCCATCTCTCTTTTCCTTCTGCAAAGAGACAGTCAATGTCCCAGGTAAATGCTGCTCCACCTACCTGCTTAGGCCCTAAAATATAGGCATGGGACAGGGCTACAGCCAACCCACATGAACATGTTACATGAGTCAGAAATTAAACTTTGAAGTTGTAAGCCATTCAAATTTGGGGATCTTTTGTTAGAAGATAACAAAACACAACATAAACTGAAAAATATACTCCATCGTTTCTCAGAGTTTATCAATAAGACCATGAATTAGAGATGAGCTAAACTCCAAGAAAATAGCTAGAGATTCTCATGCAATATTCTCATCTCACTCACCCATTCGAGATTCCTGAATGTGTCTTTACCTTCTCAGATACCTTCCATTTTTCTTTCATTAATATTTTGATTCTTTATTTGTTTATTCTATTTCTTCTCTCTCTTTGTCAAAATCACTAAAAATATTCTGTAAGCATTTAAGTAGAACCAGACATTCAAATTTACAAATTTGTCATTTCTATATCAAGGAACATTTAAATATTTTAATAATCTGCTCAATAATGGTGTGCTGAAGCTGACTCATATCAGCTCATAGAGTGGATTTCTAATTTTTCAGGAATTTTGTAAATGGTTGTTAAACAAGGCCATTATGAAAAATTAAATTATATACAATTAGATAAATTGTATTTAAAACAAAGTAATAAATAATTTAATACTCATCATTTCCTTATAATTTCACAAGGGCTTACTATTGTCAATTCTCTTGCGGTTGTCTATTAAATCTGCATGGTGGAAATCATAGGTAATGATGTGCCACTATGCAACTCTTTCGAACTCTGCATTTAGTAATTTTACATTGGTAACTTGAAATTAGGCATGCTGGGAGTATTTACAACACAAAAAATCAGAATACTTTAAAAATCAGAGCTTTTTAAAAAGCTTTTATCAGTACTCCACTACATATACTCCTTCTAAAATCACCATAAATAGCTATATAAATTTTCAGCCTAAAACTAAGCAAGGCTTAAGGGGTTGTTTTCAGAGAAATACATTCTTTTACCTTACAGGAGATACTTTTTATATCTTCAGTAAAGATATTTATGGAATACCCATTTTCTCCTTTAAAACATGTCAGTTTTTATGGGAATGCTTTGATATAAGTACTAAACAACGTGAATTAGATGTGTCTGTTAGAACTAATTCACTACTCAAGAAAAGAGATAAGCAGAAAATAAAGTAAGATAAAGCTTACTACCACTAATAAGATGATTGAATTTTCTGACAGGGTTAATTCATTTGTAATAATGAAGAGGATTTAGACTACTGGAGGGGAAATAAGCTTTTACCATATAGGAAAGTGTTTACATTACATATATTTATTGCTGTGATTTCAATCTTTGTTTGAAAAAACTAAGGCTTTTGTCAACTAATCACCTTCCTTATCTTCTTATTCTGGCAAACTAGTAATTATAAATCACTTATTTTAAAGCAGGATCTAGGATACAATGAGAATTTTTTAAAAGTACAAACAAGTTGGGCTGTTTGCCTAGAAAAATTAAAAATTTAGTTTAACACTTCTGGGATTTCTATGTATGTCTATGTGTCTATGATTGTGTTTAATAGACACAACTAATTGAAAATAAAAGATAAAATATCTGGAAATTAAACCTCAAATCATGTTAGTAAGAGATAAAAAAAAACACATTGTTTTCATCAAAGTTCAATGGACAGAAAAAAAAGTCTGGCAAGTAACCTAATTCAATATTTCTTTTAAAGAAGTTTAAGATCTTCAACTTACCTGCATTTAAAATTAATTCCTAGACACAGAAAACTTACTCCACACACCAGCACTAAGAAATAGGTGTATTAATGGAACCAGGGATAGAAAAGGTTAAAAGGAAGAGAATAAAGGAACTAAATATTTTTAAGAAAAGAGAGAGAGATAAGCAAAGGATCTAGCAGATGGAGACAGATGTACAGAGCAGAAAGAGAAAGAGCGTAGGGGATGTACAGTATTTAGAATACATTTCGGGTAATATTCCTAGGCTGTGCGCATCACAGTCCGTTGCCTCTTGGCCTTTGTGCAATTTGACCGTTACGGTCAGTAGTTGCAGCGTCTGAGCTCCTGGAAGGCCACCTTAGTCTTTGTGTTGCAGAGCCTAGTGCTTTGCTGTACTGTCAGTGGCCCCCATAATTTATCACCTCATTAGTTACTATTTATCCTGGAAACACCAGAGACTGCTTTGAGTGGGTTAAACCAGAAAAGCCAAACCAGTGAGAAAGCATACACTACAATTATCTTTGGCCACTGCAGTGTTTCCATATTAGACACTTAAAAAAAAATTCTACACAAAAGAGAATCAGCCAGAAGGCAAGAGAATGGTACCTTGGCCTGGAATAGAAAGGGTTGCAATTGTACATGAGAACTGCACTGTACAGTATGGTGGTTGTCGCATAATTTTGTTTTTATTTTTAGTGCTGTCTTTACCCAGTTTTGAGGCCCTGACTGGAGGTCAGTCAGTTTTCCTTCTTAAGGAGCTAAATGCATACCCTAAAGGTTTTTTTTTATGGGACTCTTACACTCTAGGGCCACTCATCACCATCATCAACTACTAAGGAGACACTGAACTACTAAGGAGAGCTCCAAAGCTCTGGAGCCTGTGACATTATTCACAGTAGCCAACCCACAGGGAGTGGAAAACTTAAATAACTCCATCCAGTTGCCACACAGAAGCTGTACCCGGCAGCCCCAATTTGTTCTTCTCTTGTCCCTGGAGCAACTCCCTGTGTGGCCCTGCATGGTAGCCTTCTTTCATTTGGAACAACCCTATATAATAAAACCCTAATACACAAATGGACTGAACGGCACAACGACCAGTCGCTATGACACACACTGACCATCAGGAGGCAGACACTCAACGTAGGAGCTGCCCCTGGTGGTCAGTATGCTCCCACAGGGGTAGCACCGCTCAGCCAGAAGCCGAGCTCACGCTGGCAAGGGCCTCTCCCACCTCTGCTGCAGGTGGGTGGTAAGGAGCGAGAGGTCCTGGACTGCCAGAGGTCCTGGACTGCGAGAGTCTTGGGCTGCAAGAGGGATGTCTGACCCCTAGGAGCCTAAGCCAGCAAGTAGATATCCCCCGAGGAGTCCCAGACTGCAAGAGGGTGCAGGCCAGGCTGAGGGGACCCCCCCTCCAGTGCACAATTTTGATGCACCAGGCCTCTAGTCTATATATATAAAATCCTAAGCAACTGGTCGACAAGGGGGTAGATGCTCAACATAGGAGCTGCCCCCTGGTGGTCAGTGTGCGCCCACAGTGGGAGCACGGCTCAGCTGACTGACTGGTGCTAGACGCTGGGCTCACAGCTGGTGAGCACAGCCACTGCAGTGCAAACCTCTCCCGCCTCCATAGCAGCACTACGGAGCAGCAGCGGCAGTGGTGCAGCAGGGCCAGGATGAGCGGGAGCAGCATGGCACCCAACCCAGGCTTGGGCTCCTCCCCGGCCGCCTGCTGCTTCACGCACTGTTATATCCCTTGGGGGATGTTGGACTGCCAGTTTCAGCCCTACCCCTGAGGGTCCCGGATTGTGAGAAGGCACAGGCCAGGCTGAGGGACCCCACCAGTGCATGAATCCATGCACCAGGCCTCTAATAAGTAATAAAAAGGCTTGCCTTCCATCTATCCAAGTATCATAGTGTGGCATTCAGCCATCAAAAGAATCTTATAAAACAGTTGTCACATTTAGAAAGAAAAATATATAAACAAAATAACCTAACCAATCACATAAGTTATATATTTTAATCAATATTTTACCAATATACTTACAAAGATAGAATAACTTAGGCCTTAACAACCAAAGTAATTAAGAATTGGCTCAGCAGTTCACATCTGTTGACAATATCTCTCAGTTTTATTCTCTCCTTCCAGCTACCAGTCAGAAGAGAGGAGCCCCAGAAAGAAGAACTGATAAATTGCAAGAAAGAGTGGGCTAGGTTATAAAATTGTCCATCACTCTGGATAGAAACATGGTTGTTTCTATCTTTATCTTCCAAAACCAATCTTAATCTTCTAAAATGTTGAGGGTCAAAGAAGCATTTTGGTCTATTTTGGGAGAGAGGAGTAGGTAACCAGTAGCAATGGAAAAGTAATTCCACCGTTATTTTTTTAAGCCCTTAATTTCCTTAAGCTTTAGTTCCTCTTCCATAAAACTTGAATAATGGTTTCTAGATCATTAGATTAATAGAAATGACAAATATACAACAGTTAGTCTAGTTCTCGGAACAATAACCTTTCATTCATGATAGCCAAATCTATAATAATAAAAGTGTAATATGCTAATTAGACCAGACGTTCTTCTGGAAGACCTTCTGGATGAAGCCAGGGCTGCCAGGGAAGCTCGAGTTCCAGGTGTCAGAGGGAAGCAGGTGCCAGAGGGAAGCCACCATGGGAAGGAAGGCCTACTCTTGCACGAATTTCATGCATCAGGCCTCTAGTATCAAGATAAAACTTCTGCTATTGCCTGGCTGGTGTGGCTTAGTTGGTTGAGCATGGTCCCATGCACCATGAGGTTTTGGGCTCCATCCCCAGCAGGAGGCATTCAGGACAACCAATGGATGTTTCTCTCTCTCCCTTTCCCTTTCTCTCACTGAAATCAATACAAACATATTTTTTAAAAAATTCTGTTAATAATGTTGCATAATCCTTCAAGTTATCTTTCATATCTACTTCTTCCATTTTAGACCCATGGCTCTTATCAAGTTCTTTTCATCTCATGAACTAGTTTATAATTCACTCCAATGTCTCTGTTCTTCTGATTATTCTACATACAACTTGCTGGTGTATCGTTAAGGAAATTCTGATTCTTACAGCTTCACCGTTCAGACCCTTCTTCCTCACTTTCAAGATCAGTTTCCCAGTTCCTTTCACCACTGATCTCCTCAGCTACATATCTAGCCAATTATTCCAGATCACTGAAACATGCATCTACTAATCAGCACGACCTAACTCCTGCTCTCCATAGCACCCTGAATGCGCCGTTCTTAGTCTATTAGGCTTTTTCCTGTTCTGCAGTGAATTCCTGGAAGGCCCGTTAAAGAAAATATCTTACTCAGTTTCCAAGGCTGGTATGACTTTCTTTTCTCTCCTCAGGATTATCCTTACTTGTCTTTAATTATCCCGGCCTTCTTTCTTCTTTGTACTTGTATCATGTTTCCTTGATACCATACAGTCTGGAAACTTACTTTATACCCCCAAGAAAATTATAAACATTATTACGGCAAAAATTAATCTATTCATTTCTTTTGGTGGCTTAGCACTTGGCACTAATGGTATCCATTAAAAATTTGGTTGCCTGAAAATAACATGCTTAAAATGAAAGCTGGCATTGATGGAAGATTTACTTTGTACCTGGCACAAGCCCTTTACATGTACAAGTAATCACTGTCCAAAAGAGCTATTGTGATGGTTATGAAGGATGGCCACTTACAGAGGAGGAATCTGTGACTCTGCAGCGTTAGGTCATGTGTCCTGGGCTGCAGCATCAGTGAGTTCGGCAGCAACCATTTACTGAGAGTCTGCCTTCCTCTCTTGAGTCCTCCTTGAAGGACTCAAAAGATGTTGACTAGACACACTGGTCTTTCTTCCCCTTCCTTGAAGAATCTAAGTTCATTCTTGTCTTAGATCCCTTCCACTCTTGGTTCTTTCTCCTTAAAAGGTTTTCCTCCTTATCTTCACATCACTGCTCATGACTAAGGCCCCATCACAATGTATCTCCTCAGAGAGACCTTCCCAATCACCTTAAGACATAGAAGTCCCAATTAACCCACCATATCACCCTACTTAATGAAGGCCCAAGTTTATCTGTTATTGTTTATTAATTAGAAAAACAATGAAACCCGGGCTATTACAGAATGCTGTACATTGTACTCAGGCTACCAGGCAAAAGTTTGCTCTCTGTTGCTAAGATTTACTTCCTAAAATTATGAACCCGAGTCATAGAAGTGGTTAATATCATTTATTTTTAATAAAAAACAATTTTAGTAACTGTTTTTGTTCTATTCGCCTTTTAGTAATATTTTTATTTTCAGTCAAAATCAATAATAAAATTCTTTAAGTTATAAATATTTTCATGAGCCATATGAAAATGCTATCTTTAGAGGAAGAAAATGGAATAATATTGGCTATTTCATAAGGTTCAACCAAGAAAACTAGCTTTAAAGACTGATAATCTTTAGACCCTAGTTGCAGTTTTCTAGACCCTAGGTTGCTCTTCCCTGAGCAGGCAAATTTGAGAGAAAATTACCTTTTATGATAGTGTACTTTTCTAAACAAATTAAAGATACTTTCTACATCACTCAAAATAAAAGGCACATGCCAGAGAGAATTCTGGTTTATCTTTATTAGATTTTATGGAAGTATATATTGTGAAAGACTAAAACATTAGCTTGATTGTGTAGATAAAAAAGGGAAAACACTTTGAAATAGACTTGGTTAATGGCTTCTTTTCTTCTTTTTTAAAAGCGAAGCCTAACTATAGGTACGTACATACTGAGACACGGTGCATCCATCAACCTTAGAAAAAGGTTTCTGTTGTGAGTATTGACATGCAAGATAGTGGCAGAGCTCAAGATAATGGAGCAGCTTTATTCCTAGAGTGATGCTTTCAACTGTGACTTCATTGACGTGTGTGAGGTTTTTGAAGAGAAAATAATAGATAAAAAATGGCTGGATATCTGGAATTCACAGGCGACAAGTTTTCTTCATAGACAAATATGTGAAAATTTCCTATAGGTCACCAGATTTTACTGGCTTTAACTTCAGACAACTCTAAATTATTTGTATATTATCTAATTTGTGGGTTATTTATTCTTTTTCATTTTTGCCTAGTAGTTACTTAGCAACTGACCTACTTCTGAATTAGCCCTCTTTTCTGCATAGCCACCAACATGAATTCAAGGAATAACAGCTTAAATAAATCCAGATTAAGAAAACAAATCTTCCCAATTTATAAATATATTACACTCCACAATATTTAAAAATTTTATATTATGTTAGTTCATTTGTGAGTTTATATTTCTTCACTAGGGTTGATTTTAACCTTTATTTTAATATTTTAATTCAACATTCCAAATATTTATTTAATAGCTTCAAAGAAATACATGAAGGTATACTTAGAGGTAGGTATCATAGCAAAGGTTAATACTGCCTGTTTTAGATTATGGTCATGGTTTACTGAGATAAAACAGTAAACTTCTACCCTCATTAGTTTCATAAACATCAGAACTAAAATCCTTAATAAAAATAGCTGAATATGAATAATTTTGCCAAGGACTATATTTAAGATGTAAAACAAAAGAAAAAGAAATAAAAAAGAAACCGAACACTGATTAAATTATAGTTCGTTGAAGTTCATTGATTAAACCACAGTTCATATCAAGTGAGAAGGATGCATTCCAAATCACAGAATATTTTCAGATTTATGTATTTCTTGAATATTTCCTTGATATGGGTTTTTATACATTTGAATTTTAAAAGTCTGGCACTGGCAGGTTTTTTGTGCTCATCTAGAATCTAATATGAAAATCTTCCGGAGAAGGATTGCCGGAAGCCGGTCCATCCTTGCTGCTTGACACAGTCGCTGCAGGATAGAAACATCTGCACAGCATATGTTTCAAGGGACCTGGCATATATAGCATACTGTTCTTAATATGTTTGCTCCCCTTAGTGCTGTGTGTTTTAACCAAGGTCACCTCTCCGAGAAAGGTTGTTTCCCCAGGTAGGGATTTTTCCCTGAAGTTAGGGAGGGGATGAAACTCCTTAACTAAGTGCCAGGCGGGTAGTTAATCACTTTAACTACAAACAATCATGCTTAAGCTACATAATCTTTACTCCCTGGAACAGAGATAAGAAACGCCCTAACCTTTGTAATAGAAATTGACAGGATTAAAATCAACTGGTATAAATACGGATGTAACAAGACAATAAATGGCAGAACCTCTCTGGAGATCCAGGCCTGAACGTGGCTGGAGATCCTGGCTGGAGATCCTGGCTAGGCTGCTGATCAACTGAACACTGTCTCCGTGTCCTTCCTTCTTCGCCGACTCCGTCTACGCCTTTGGGAACCCCTGGACCTGCTGGGGTTGGACCCCAGCATTCTTTACAGGTTGAATGTCTTAGAGACAGGGCCTGGTACCTGGGACAGAGGCAAATGTGTGGAATTGCTTGCAGGAAACCGGAAACACACATACACACGCACACACGTGTGTAATAGAGCTTGGTTTTCATGCTCCAGAGTGGTGGCAAGGCTAGAAAGACATAGGGAAATACACAAGCTTTGTGAAGCATGTGCTGTGTTACATGTTGTTATGGCTTGTGCCCCACTCCCAATTCATATGCTGAAGTCCTAGACCTCAGCACCCAGTGACTTTATTTAGAGATAGGGTCTTTACTAGAGAAATTAAGTTAAAATGAGTCATTAGGGTGAGCCCTATTCCAATACTACTGATGTCCTTACAAAAAGGAGAAATTTGGACACAGAAATGCATCTAGTCATTAACTATGCCTATTTCAAAATGTCATGTGTACATGAAGAACACCATCTAGAGATCATTCCCTCACAGCCTTCAAAAGGAACCAACCTTGCCAATACCTTGGCCTTGGACTTCTAGCCTTCAGAACTGTGAGACAATGAATTTTTGTTGTTTAAGACACCCAGATTGTGGTCCTTTGTCATGGTAGCCCTAGCATGGCATGGGATGTCAAACCCTATTCCATCTTCATGACAAAATCTTCAGTAAAGTCTACATCTCACATTAATTCTTTTACTGCAAGAAAATTATTTCTGGGCATGTAAAGAGCTTCTCAATTATGGGTATTCATGAGTGTGTAATTAAAAAAAAAACAACACTGAAAACTGACAACTGACATCTGAGGTATTCTACTTTCTCCTTACATCACAACATACTATAAAAAATTGCATGATAGAAAGTAAAATATGCAGCCTCTTCTAATCTCCCTCTTCTTCATGCCCACATCCTCATCCCCCTTTCTAAGTTATATTATTTTTTAAAATATGTTTCTATTGATTCAGAGAGGAAGGGAGAGGGAAAGAGAGACAGAAACATCAATGATGACAGAAAATCATTGATCAGCTGCCTCCTGCATGCCCCACACTGGGGATTGAACCCGTAACCCAGGTATATGCCCTGACCAGGAATCAAACCTGGTTCATAGGTCAATGCTCAACCACTGAGCATGCCAGCCAGGCATAAGTTATATTATTTATACTATGCAGCACTGTGCAGTAGAGTCTGAAATTTAAAATTAGTCAGATGAGTATTTAAATTCAGCTCTGCCACTTATAAGTTACTTAAATTCTCTGAGCCAAAGTTTCATGATATGTAAAAGAGTGGTAAAACTTGCTTTAAAAATCTCTGTTGTTAAGGAAATAAGAAAGCAGGCTAAACAAAACTATAAGGACACAACCAGGCAAATGCAAAATGTAGGATGGTTCACAGGACAGGTTTTCTTAACAAATAAATGGTATAAAAAAGGACACAGTTGCACTTAATATTTAAAAAAAAAAAAAAGTCCCAAGGGACATATCAACCAGATGTTGTGTGTGCAACTTATTTGGACCCTGATTTAAGCAAGCCAACTATTATAAGATTTTTTGTTTAGATAATTAGGGAAATTTAAATACAAATGGATATTAAGTAATATTAGCTACTTATTACTTGGGGTGATATGTAAATACTATGACTTAAATGTGTCTTATAAAAATTCACATGTTGAAATCCTAATGCCAAAAGTGGTGGTATTGGGAGATAGGATCTTTGGGAAATGATTAGGTATGAGGGTAGAACCCTCATGAATGAATTAGTATCCTTATAAACGAGGATCCAGAGAGATCTCTCACCCCCATTCCACTATGAAGATACAATGAGGAGTTTATGGGAATTAAGAAATAGTCTTCAAAAAAATTCTCAGAGAAAAATTTAAGATAAAAATAATTAGATAATTATTACAAAAATAATACTTCATATAAATACATGGATACAGATTGCAAATTACTCAGAGAAAAATCAAAATATTAAATGTAGCTACTAGTAAATAAAAATGTGAGTAAATGAATTAAGTAATAAAATCAAGAACTAAAAAATATAAGCAAAAAAGCAAACAAAAGTACATGTGACTTCATAAAAATAAAAGCATAAAACATGAATTTGAACATAGAAAAGCAAAAGTTTTTATATAATTTTTTATTTTTCAATTACAGTTAACCTACATTATATTAGTTTCAGGTGTACATCCTATTGATTACACATTATATAATTTACTAAATAATCACCTTAATAAATCTCATACTCATCTGACACCATACATAGTTATTAGAATACTAGTGTCCTGGTGCACAGATTTGGGCACACTGAAAGGAAGTTAATTAGAAAAAATATTTTAATATTGCTATTCACCCTTTCTCTATAATAGAAGTGTCAACCAAATTCGCTATCCACAATGACAGATCGAAACACACGCATGCGATTGGCGCCAGCAAGAGCTTTGTATGTATCGTGCATGTGTGAGTCAGCTTAGCCTTTTATATGGATAGAATAAACTTGCTTAATTAGACCTGTTTTCTGATGTAGATAAATTTTTTCCAGCCCAGTGAAACACCCCAACTTCTCTTTCTGGTAGTTGTTAGCAACACAGCAGTAAATATTAACATGAAGCAGATTATTATTATAGATCATGCAGGGAGAACAAAGGGTAAAATATTTAACTGTAGCAGTGTTTGACTATTCTGTGCAGTGAGAAAACCTGAAGTCATTTTCAAGTTCCACTATTTCTTACTTCTTTTCAGTCAGGTCAAGTTCCTAAACTTTCTAAATCTCTGTTTTCCAGCTAATGAAAAGAAAATAGGATTTCACCAAGTCTTCTATCTACCTACTCCAGGACTTCTATGAGGATCAAATGAGATGAGGCATGTGAAAACGCTTCACAAACATTAGGTTAAACTGTAAAATGTTTGCACCTGGCTATAAAGCAATTCAGATTCCTGGGCTGAAGAAACTCCAAGGAGCCTTGTCACTAGGGAGAGGAAGCCGGGTATTGCTATGTGACGTTATTACCTGGTGCCCACAGCAACCATTTCAGGGCTGGGCTGGGTTGGGCTGTGGGCCCCAGTTTTTGCAATGGGATCTTGGCAGCGTTGGCTGCAATTTGGTGGGGTGTCGCCCTCGGGTGGTGGCAGGGCCTGTCTCTCACTTGGGGGAAGCCGAGTTTTGGGTTGTTGGCACAAGGTCCGTGGTGCTGTTTATTTTTAAATGGCCAGTGTGTATTATGGTAGCTCAGGCATTGAGCGTCTGGCCCCTGGTGGTCAGTGAACATTATAGCTATCAGTTGGATGGGCAGACACTTAGCCTTTTATATAGAGAGATTATTGACTATATTCTCTATGCTGTGCTGTCCATCCCCATGACTATTTCTGTTTTTACTAATTTGTACTTTTTAATCCCTTCACCTTTTTCACCCAACCACCCAACCTCCCTCCCATCTGGAAACCATCAAAATGTTCTCTGTATCTATAAGTTTGTTTCTGTTCTGCCTGTTTATTTTGTCTTTTACATTCAATTGTTGATACATATAACCATCTCAAGAGATACACAAAAAGGATTTAATAAAATTCTACAAAAGTTTAAAATAAAATAAGTAATTCTTAGTAAAATAAGAATAATACAATAGTTACTTGCCATGATTTGAAAATCTGTCATACACCAACATCCAGTGCCCTACTCACTGAGGAGAGTCATCTCTATGAGAACCAGAATAATACAAGTATGCCTGCTTATATCATTATAGAAATACAAGCAATAAAATCATTAAGCGGGGGGAAAATTCTACATATTAAAGGTGAGGCAGAAAACCTATCATTATGATTGTCCACATGTACAATGCAAAAGGAAATGGATGAAATTTGACTACAGCTGTTAGGGAAGTTCTAAAGTATGACTAATTACAGAATTAAGACACACAACTTAGTCCTTTCCAAGATAATAACCTTTGAGAATCTGAAAATGAGAAATTATTCTACTCACAATAGAACCAAAATATGAATGCCTCAGAAAAATATTTAAGATACATGGTACACTTATTTAAAAAATTACAAAATTTACTAAGATACATAAAGATGTGAATAAATTGAGACACTATGCATCTTATATGAAACCCCAATATTGGAGAGATTTCAGGTTTCTCAAAGTTAACGTGTAAATGTAACAAAATCATGTGCAATTTAGCATAAGAGTTAAATGCACAAAGACAGCTGACTTTGAATTCCAGATTATGAGACATTGGACATCTAATTTAACCTCGCTGAACTTGTTTTTGTGGAGCTTTAAAGTAACAGTCAAAAAGGAATATATATTTTGTAGAATTGCTGTGGAATTTAAATAAAACAGTGCATGCAAAGTCTTTAGCACTGTGTTTATACTCGAGTTAAAGATTAATAATGTTGGATATTTTAATTATTATTATTTCACTTTGAGCCAGGAGTTTAAAATACTTGCTATAAAGAATAAGATAGTAACTATTTTAGACTTTGAGGTCATATAATTCCTTTTACATATTTTTCTTTATTGCTTGTTTGATTCCAACACTTTAAAAATATAAAAATTATTTCTTAACTAAAATTTGTACAAAAAACAGGCCATGGGCTAGTTTTGTCCTGTGGGCTGTTTGCGGACACATATTCTAAACAAGCAAAACAAATTTAATCTCCCTTATAATCAGAGAGAGAAATGCAAATTAAATGCAAGTTATCAAGTGGGTAAAGATTTTTTTTTAATACATAGCATCCTTAAGCAAAGAAGAAAAAATTTCATATGCACAGAGGTGATTACCAAAGGGAAAAGGAGTTGGAGGGAGGTAGAAGAGGAAAAAGGCAGATAAATAGTGATAAAAGAAGATTTGACTTGGGGGGTTCAGTACACAATACAATAGATAGATGATGTATTATAGAAAAAAATGCCCAGCATTTATGAAGATATAAGGAAATGGACACTCACATACACTGCTGGTCAGTTTATGACTGGTGGCAACTTTAATGCATCAAAAGCTAAAAGTATGTATTCTCTTTCACCAGGAAATTCTAGTTTTAGAAACATTTTCTAAAGAAATGATTGGAGACATTCTCATATGCTTGAATAAATATGTTTATCAAGGGCTATTTATAATATTGAAAAAAAAACAAACAGTAACAACTTAAATGTTTAACCAGAAAGGGCTGTTAAATAAATTACAGGGTCTCTATACAATAGGATCATATGCAAGTATTAAAAATAAAGAACAAAATAAAGGAACAAACAACATAGAAACAGACCCATAGATACAGAGTATCTGTTGCCAGAGAGGAAGAGGGCTAGGAGGCTGGGTGAAAAAGGTGAAGGGATTATGATGTAAAAATTGGTAGTTATAAAATAGCTATGGGGATGTAAAATACACATAGGGAATATTGTTAATAACATTATAATAACTACTAGAGGCCTGGTGCATGAATTCATGCACCAGTGGGATCCCTCAGCCTGGCCTGAGGGATCGGGCCGAAACCGGCTCTCTGACATCCTCTGAGGGGTCCTGGATTGCGAGAGGGCACAGGCCAGGCCGAGGGACCCCACCGGTGCACGATCGGGGCTGGAGAGTGACGCGGGAGGTTGGCCAGCCAGGAATGGACCATGGGAGGGCTCCAGGGCTTGTCCGGCCTGTCTTGCTCAGCCCTGATTGGCCGGACCCCAGCAGCAAGCTTATCTACCAGCATCTTCTCCCTCGTGGTCAGTACACATCAGAGCGACTGGTCAACTGGTTGACTGTCTTGCCCCTGGTGGTCAGTGCACGTCATAGCAAGTGCTTGAGCGGCCTTAGCATATCATTAGCATATTATGCTTTGATTGGTTGAACGGCCAACCTGACAACTGAACACTTAGCATATTAGGCTTTTATTATATAGGACTAGAGGCCTGATGCACAAAATTCATGCAAGAATAGGCCTTCCTTTCCCCAGCTGCTGGCACCAGCTTCCCTCCAGCACCCGGGACCCACGCTTCATCCGGGAGGACATCCAGAATGATGTTTGGAATGACATCTGGTCTAATTAGCATATTTCCCTTTTATTATAGATTATTATTATAGATGTATGGTGCCAGGTGGTACTTGAAATATTGGAGGGATCACTTTATAATGTATATGACTATCTAACCACTAGGTTGTACACCTGAAACTAATATAAAATAACATTGATTGTAAGCTGTAATTTAAAAATAATTTTTTTAAATGATAGATTGCATACTTCCTTTTTTCAATTGAAAAACAGAAGACTAAAACAGTGTCATTAATGACTCACAAAGGGAGCTAGAGGAAAAGTCAGGAAGATGACTCTACATTTAGAAAACATCATTCTGGGATGACTATATGTCTCTCAACAAAAGTCTGGGCACCACTTTTAGTGGATATAACAGAAGAAAATCACCAACCACAAAGTAGAATACTGACAGTCTACCAGGAAGAAATTCCTTTATTTTTAGGCATGTGCTTTTTAAAATCTTTTTTAAATGTTGAGATCCAATGTAATTATTTTCAGATTCCCTTGTTATCGTTAAAGAATTAACAATCCATTTAAGGCTAATGAAGAACATATGGAATTCATGGTATAGCATTATCCTTTTCTGGGAAGGTCCTTCAGTTGTCGAATTTTATTTTTTAAGAGAAGAACTGTACTTTATTATTCATTTTATTATTAGCAATTACTTATTGGGCTCATGCCAGTTCGTGTTCCATATTGTAGAATAAAACTATGAACCTCTCTTTCCATTTGAGAGACTTCACGTTCTACCTATAGAAATCAGAAGGCCCCCGGACACGTATCCATTTCATAGCAGTCAATTTTAACAAATAAAGTTATGTTGCCTAAAGACTATCTGGTCTAAAGACTTACCAAATCCATCTCCTGTCGGCATTGTTTGATGGTTAACCCTCCAAGTCTTCAAGAACAATTCATAGTTGTGTCTGAGTACTTCAAAGCAACCACACAGAGTTCCAGAGTAGAAGTTTGTAAAGTTGGTATGAATTTTAGGCATGTATGTTGTAGTTTTCTGAGCATCTAAGGAGTACTCTCTGAACTCTCTCTCTCTCTCTCTCTCTCTCTCTCTCTCTCTCTCTCACACACACACACACACACTTACACAGACACATACACACCCCCAAAGAATAAACATTAATTATGAGAAGTATGCAGTTAAAAGAGCAGGGAAGCATATTTCTAACTGTCCTTTCCTTCTCTTATTTGCAAGTTGTGTCTTTCATAAAGGAGATTGAACTTTACTGTTACTCTTGGGGAAGAAAGGGTTCAATAGTTGAGACATATTTTATAATGACCCTAAGATAATTAAATATATAGCCAAATCTCTCAAATTTTCAAGTGGAAAACGCCTTTCAAATTTTTAGGCTAAGACCATTCTGCAGACTCAAATTTGAGGATAAAATATTTTTTTTTGAGGATGAGTGTATGCATGGAGGTGGTGATGAGTCTTTCTCAGGTACATGTGTGTGGTGAAGAGGAACAGCATTTGGCCAGGCCCTTAGCTCTACTTTGCTGGATATCATATGGAGTGTACAAATTTTAGGAAGAAAATAGCTGAGGAGCTGGAGAGACAAAGTAGAATCAGGCAACTGCATTCTTTTTCCTGGGAGAGAAGAAAAGTTCTGATTTTAAAATTAAATTACATTACACTTTGGTACAATAAAGTAAGTGGCATAAGCTTCGCTTAGAGAAGTCAGCTAGGCTTTCTTTCTGCCAGGTTGTACAACTCCAGGCACTCCATTCACACAGTGTTTTATATAAAGAGCATCCCTGGGAGCACAGTGCTATTTACATGAATTACAATGTGAATGATGCCCCTGGAGTTGTGTACACAGAACTCTGAGTTTGGGTGAGATTTCATCAAGACTAAAAAAAAAAAACAACCTGTGAAGTAGGTAAGTTTGTCAACACCTATCCTAGTAACTTTAGTGACTTGCTGGCATGATTTCTTCTGACTACATCTGTATGCTACCGCAAGATGCTCAAATCTTTATTCTGCGATCTGTTTTACATGCCCTCACTTTAGAACTAGACCATCTATTTCATTGTCTAATAAATTCATGCCACTGAAGACAAGCATTGTATTACTTCTCCAAGATAACTGGTAAGATGTTTTAACCGTTGGCCTCTATGGATAAAGAAATTATAAGCAATGTCCATTCAGAAGCTGGATTTGAGGCACCTTGGCAAGCTGCTTGACTGAGATAACTAAAAAGCCTTTAAAGTGGGATGCCTGTATGGAAGGAATGAAGAGAAATCTACTTTCAGGTATCATTAGTAAAGTTTATAATATTAAAAGATTTCACAAGCCCTGGCCGGTTTGGCTCAGTGGATAGAGCGTCGGCCTATAGACCTAAGGATCCCGGGTTTGATTCTAGTCAAGGGCACCTACCTCGGTTGCAGGCTCCTCCCTGACCTGGGCCCTGGTCAGGGCGCGTGCAGGAGACAACCGATGGATGTGTTTCTCTCACACCGACGTTTTTCCTCTCTCTGTCTTTCCCTCTCTCTTCCACTCTCTCTGAAAATCAATGGAAAAGTGTCCTCAAGTGAGGATTAACAAAAAAATTAAAAATAAATAAATAAAATAAAAACAAAAATCTCACAAAAATTTATCTTTATATGCCCCTCTGTTACCTATACTTTGCCCTGAATAACTAGATCACATCATGGCTGAAATGCTCCATCTAGATAGCCTGTGAACATTTGTAGTGCTCCATCATATCTTTATTTAAGATCTTAGCATTTGCTAATTTGGTTTTTAGTTTTCTTTGCTTAGTTCCCTGCATCCTTCTCCCAACTCAAACAAGTGTAACCAAAGAGAAAACAGAGACAGCCAGGCACCTAGGGTCTTTTTTTAAATCCAGCTGTCTAGAGTAGTGAGTGTACTAGAGGTAAATTACATGAGCACATCTCATGATTCAAAAGAATAAGAATTGCTATTCATTCAAGGAGTGGGGTGGGGAAAACAAGGCAGGATAATGGTAGGGGAAACAGGAAAGAAAAAAAGAAAAAGAAAGCAAAATGAGCAAACAGAAGTAGTAAAGCTACAAGACCTTTGGTATAATTCTTTGATGAGCAATTGTATGCATGACCTTCAGAGGGAACTTACCTATTTCATGATTTGTTGACAGGCTGGTGTGTGACATTTTGACTAAAGGACGTGGTTACATTGTGAAGAGAGGAAGGTACCCTTTAGGTAAGGAATATAAACAAATGTCTTCAACTCAGACATTTTTTAAAGAGCTCAAGAGACTCCTGCTGAAGTGCATGAGGATGACATCTTGGAGCGGCTTTCAAACAGAAAGATATTTTAGACTCTGTGAGCTTGATGAAAATCTCCCTTCTTTTCAGATTTAAGGAGAAACATGTAGTGGATACAATTTGATCATTTAATACAAGAATCAGAAAAAAATGCAGCTATTCTAAAGGAAGAGCCTCTGGAAAACAAAAAGGCAAACGGAGTATAAATGGAGTGTTAAAATTTCAACCTGTTTTTCAAATATATAGAAAGGCCCTTGAAATGTCTAATCCAGAATAAAGATAAAAAGGGGATGTTGGTGTTTATATTCATCTTTACCATAAAGGACATTTGGATTGCTCCTGCTTCAAAGGCTTTGTTTAAGGAAAATTAGAATATTTGACAGAGATTGAAATCTCTAAGGAGAAAGTTATGAAACATCTTGAGAAAATTCAGGCTCACGAGAACAGCAGGAGTGGATGACATTTAGCAATTAACTCCAAGGAAATAAAGAAATGTGCAATAGCAAAATGGCTGATAGGATTTGCATAAAACAGAGTAATCTATTTGGCCTTGAACAGCTGTTAAAAGTTATTTCAAAGTTACTAGCAATCAGCTGAAATTTCTTTCTATCATCTATGGGGAAAAAAGGGGTAAGATGAATACTTTACAGAGATTTGTTAGAAAAGAAAGATATTTTTCTTAGGGATCCAAATTTTAATAAAGGATTCTACAGAAGGCTTTGTGGGCATGGCTTTGGGTCTCTGTTGTCCAAAAGTAAAATGCACTTGCTTGATAATTTTATCCAGCACATGAGCCTTTCCTTAAATCATTAGTTCCTGCAAGATGAATATCCTGGACATTTATGAATGAGATGCCCTAATGGGCATCTCAAATTCTCTTGCTAAATATTTTATCTTATATAAAAGGAAATTCATTAAAAGTATGTTAGGCATTCTTTTATTAGAGTAATGTTGGAGAGCTGATATCAAAGAAGAGCTATACTTTAAATGATTTAAATTCTTTTATTGCTCTCTATAAGCCAAAAGTCATTATCAACTAGCTGAGGGTTCCATTTAATCACAAGTAAATATAGTACAGCAACACAAGCATCAAAGCAAGATCAAGCTTCAGACAGAGGCTCACAAAAAGCTTCTGATTGTGAAAAGTTAATATACTCTAAAGAAGACTTTTAAATTATTTTGGTAAAAACCATGCCCGGCCAGTGTTGCTCAGTGGTTGAGTGTCAACCTGTGAACCAGGAGAACACTGTTAGATTCCAGGTCAGGGCACATGTCTGGGTTGTGGGCTTGATCCCCAGTGTGGTGCCTGCAGGAAGCAGCCAATAAATGATTCTCTCTCATCATTGATGTTTCTATCACTCTCACCCTCTTCCTTCCTCTCTGAAATCAATGAAAATACTTTAAAAAAAAAACCAATCCATTGCTAGAATTTAAAAAGTTTCAGCGTGTGTCCTTGTGAATATTGCTGATATGATTAATAATGGATTTTCATAATCAAAGGTGTGTTATTCATTAATGAACATGAATAAAAGTAAATATGTACTAAAAGTATATATTCATACATTCATATGTAAATATGAATAAAAGTATATATCTTTATTTGTAATTCATGTAAGTTAACCATTACTTTTTTCTATGATTAGACTACCAACTGTGTGGAATTATACCAAGATTGATCTAAGAAGATTAATTCATGAGCCTTTATAAAACATGAATAAAAGTAAAAGGATAATTTTAATAAAGCATCTATTTTAAATCATCCCATTCCATGCTGGACCCACCTATTCAAGATGCCAACTCTCTATCCTCCACTTAACTACCCTTCAAAACTCTCTCAAGTTCACCTTCTAATTCACAATGATCACTAATTTCTCTGAAGTCAGGGCACTTAAAATTTATAGCACTCATTTGGTAATTAATCATGTAATGACCTGTGATATTTCTTTAATTGATATTATTTAATCTCTCTCTCTCCCTCTCTTTTCTCTCCCCCTCCCCCAACCCCTTGTGTCTTTTTCTCTCTCTCCAACTCTCTCTCTTCCTTATATTTTAAAGGGTTTAAGCCTTTATGAGAGCAGGTATGCAGTAAATTGCCACATTAAACATTAATTCATGACACACAACACCATCTTGCATTCAATAAGTGCTCAATAAAAGTTTGTTGACTTAAAAAAAATTAGTTTCAAAACTTAACCTTATTCCAGAGGCCTGGCAGATATGTTAAAGACTTAATTAAATTGATGAGCTATGATTTGAAAGATGGGAGGTGATAGGTTGCCGGGGTCCAACCCCAGCAGGTCCAGGGGTCCCCAAAGGTGTACACGGAGTCGGCGAAGAAGGAATGACACGGAGACAGCGTTCAGTTGATCAGCAGCCTAGCCAGGATCTCCAGCCAGGATCTCCAGCCAAGTTCTGGTCTGGATCTCCAGAGAGGTTCTGCTTAGGATCTCCAGCCAGGTTCTGTGTCCATGTTCTCTTGCTAGGTTCTCCAGATTCTCCAGCCAGGTTCTGTAGCCATGTTCCCTCGCTAGGTTCTCCAGCCAGGTTCTGTCCAGGTTCTCCAGCCAGGTTCAGTCACCAGGTTCTAGTCAGGTTCTCTTGCCAATTTCTATAGTCAGGTTCAGTCCAGGATCTTTTGCCATGTTCTCTCCAGCGAAGTTCTTCTGTCCCTAGAGAACGTTCTGTGTAGGTTCTGTGCCTAGGTTCTGTCTCTCTCTCTGTCTCTTAAGTTCTGTCTGCTGTTGTCTTGTTTCAACTGTATTTATACCAGTTGATTCCAATCCTATCAATCTCTATTACAAAGGTTAGGGCGTTTCTTATCTCCATTCCAGGGAGTAAAGATTATGTAGCTTAAGCATGATTATTCGTAGTTAAAGTGATTAATTACCCGCCTGGCACTTAGTTAAGGGATTTTATTCCCTCCCTAACTTCAGGGGAAAATCCCTACTTGGGGAAACAACCTTTCTCAGAGAAGCGACCTTGTTAAAACACATAGTGCCAAGAAGGTGAGCAAACATATTAAGAACAGTATGCCATATATGCCAGGTCCCTTGAAACAGCAAGGATGGACCGGGTCCCGGCAATAGGTAGCTAGATAGTAGGGTGTAGTGAGGCTTGGCAATCTTTCAGAGATGTTTTGCCAAACCTTCATTCATCTGCTGCTTCCCAAGGTCAGATTCATGGCAGCTCCTTTGGGTGAAGAAAGCATGGCAGGTTCTCACAGATCATTCACCCACTTGCCCCAGTAGAGACCACTGTAATATGATAATTCATAGGTCTTCAACTTCTAGAATAACCCTGGAGAGAGAAAAGGAAAAACTAAGAGGCTTCTTGCTTTATCTCTATGTTCTTTTAATATCTAAGCACTCTGAGTCAGAATCCAAATTATCAGCAAAGAAGGCACAGAAGTATTTATATGCAACCAAGTGAAAGGAAAATAAGACACTTAGGGGCTTCTGAGAGAAATTTGGTATCCAACTGAGTTACTTTTTCCCTCTCTTTTTACTTATAACATCAAAACCATCTTAATACTATCTTAGACATAAAAAGAAAAGGCATTTAGGAAAGTTTACAAGGTTTGCCCCCCAAATCTAAATTAAATAAAGAAAAATAGGACTAACTGGCAATTGAAAGGTGAAACCTTCCCTAAAACTTTTAGTTAGCCTAGCTTTAGCCATGGGATATATTTTTGCTTTGCACTGAAAGATTCACTAGTTATTTAGTCAATAATGGTACTTAGTCAAATTTAAGAACATAATAGGATAGCATAATCTCCATATTCACTTTCCAGAATGCTAAGTAGATTCTGATAGAAGATATTGAATCAAATGTTTGTAACTGTTAATGTGTTTTAAACCACTTTAGTTTTCTGAGAGAAAGAAAAGAATCAAAACTATAATGATAATTGAAAGTAGGGATATATAGAATTATATATAATTACAGGCCCAGTGCACAAATTCCTGCATGAGTGGGGTCCGGCTGGCTGGACCTGATTGGGGCCAATCGGGGCTGGGCTGGCGGGGGGGAGGGACCGTGGGTGGTTGGCCAGCCACCCCGCCCCCGACTGGGGTTGGGGAGCTTGACTGGACTCACAGTGCGTGTCAAAGCAACTGGTTGTTCCGGTTGTTCCAGTCATTCTGGCATTCTAGTAGCTTGTATATATATATATATATTTATATTTATATTTATATTTATATTTATATTTATATTTATATTTATATTTATATTTATATTTATATATATACATACATAATATAAATTTGTTTATGACTTCTTTGAAAACAATAAAAATCAACTTACCAAAGTATTTAACATATAGTTTGAATGGATTCAAAGGCCCAAAGTGTAAAACCCATAGGAGTCAATAAACTTCGGATCAAAAATTTGTTTTTGCCAGTGAAAAGAGCAGCTACATGGAGGCTAGTGGGAAAACCATTGATGTTTTCCAGTCATGTAGTATCTAATCTAATAAAAGAGAAACATGCATATTGACCATACCTCTGCTACACTCACAAGCCATGCCCACCAGCTAATCAGGAGCAAATATGCAAAATAACCCAACTAAGATGGTGGCAGCCACAGAGCTAGAATGAGCAGGAGGCTTGGTTACCCCGGCGATGGAGGGAGCCAAGCTTCCCGCCTGCCCTGCTGGCCCTGAGCTCCACTCGAGGCTACAAAGTTTCAATTATCTACACTAATAAAAGACAAAGATGCTGGCCGAAACCGGTTTGGCTCAGTGGATAGAGCGTCGGCCTGAAGACTGACGGGTCCCAGGTTCGATTCCGGTCAAGGGCATGTACCTGGGTTGCAGGCATATCCCCAGTGGGAGATGTGCAGGAGGCAGCTGATCGATGTTTCTCTCTCATCGATGTTTCTAACTCTCTATCTCTCTCCCTTTCTCTCTGTAAAAAATCAATAAAATATATTTAAAAAAAAAAAAGACAAAGATGCTAATTGACCATACCTTTGCTACGCCCACCAGCCAGTCAGAGTGACTATATACAAATTAACCCAACCAAGATGGCGGTTAATTTGCATATACCAGCTGGGAGCAAAGACTGAAGACAACATGGAAGCGAAGCGCTGCAGAAGGGAGCAAAGTAGAGGCAGCGGAGACAGGAACGGAACCAAGGCGGTGGAGGAGGGAGGCAGGAGGGAAACCAGCTGGGCGGCAGAGCGGGAGGGAAACAAGCCAGGCGGCAGAGTGGGAAGCCGCAGGAAGCCCTATTCTTGCAGGAATCTTCCTGAAACGGGCCTCTAGTAGAAGATAAATAAATCCCAGATACCTGCTTCTAGCCGGGGTGGCCTCCGCTCAAGGAGGGGCTGGGACCCTGGGTTGCCAGGGACAACCCAGGCTTCCAGGACCTGGGCTCTGCTCAAGGCTACAAAGTTTCAATTATAGAAGATAAATAAATCCCAGATATCTGCTTCCAGCCCGTGGCAGTGTCCAGACTGAAAACGACCATCAGCCCCTCACCCAGGTTAGCCAGGCATCCCAGCGGGAGCTTCCCCACACTGAAGGGGCTGTGGCCAGCCTGAAAACAGCCCTCAGCCCCTCAACCAGGCTGGCCAAACCCCCATGGGGTGAGGGTCCCCACTGGGAGGCTTGACCAGCCTGCAAATAACCCCCCCTGGCGGGCTTGACCAGCCTGCAAACAGCCCTCAGCCCCTCGCCCAGGCTGGCCACACCCCTATGGAGTAAGGGTCCCCACTGGGGGGGTTGGCCAGCCCTCAGCCCTTCACCCAGGCTGGCCAGGAACCCCAGCGGGACCCCCCAATCCTGAAGGGGCTGTGGCCAGCCTGCAAACAGCCCTCACCCCCTCACTCAGGCTGGCCAAACCCCCATGGGGTGAGGGTCTCCACTGGGGGTCTTGACCAGCCTGCAAATAGTCATCAGCTCCTCACCCAGGCTGGCCAGGCATCCCAGCAGGACCCCCACCCTGATCCAGGACACCCTTCAAACCAGCCGGCCCCCACAAATGCACCAGGCCTCTATCCTATATAATAAAAGGGTAATATGCATATTGACCCTAATAGCAGAACCACTGGGAATGACTGGTCACTATGACACACACTGACCACCAAGGGGCAGATGCTTAATGCAGGAGCTGCCCCCTGGTGGTCAGTGTGCTCCCACAGGGGGAGCTCTGCTCAGCCACAAGCCAGGTTGATGGCTGCTAGCACAGCGGTGGTGGCAGGAGCTTCTCCCACCTCCTCAGCAGTGCTAAGGGTGTCCGACTACAGCTTAGGCCTGCTCCCTGTGGGCAAGTGGACATCCCCCAAGGGCTCCAGGGCTGCCAGAGGGATGTCTGACTGCCAACTTAGGCCTGTTCTCCTGGGGAGCGGGCCTAAGCCAGCCTGTAGACATCCCCCGAGGGGTTCCAGACTGCGAGAAGGAACAGGCCAGTCTAAGGGACCCCCCACCCCCCGAGTGCACAAATTTTTATGCACCAGGACTCTATTAGTTATTATAAATGCTGTAGATTTACTCTGAGTGGATATAGGTTTGGTAAGCAGAGTAATGGCCCCCCAAAAAGTGTCCACATACTAATTCCTGAAACCTGTGTATATGTTCTCTTACCTGGCAAATGGGAATTAAAGTTGCAGATGGACTTAAGGTTGCTAATAAGCTGACCTTGAGGTAGGGATATTGTTCTGGATGATCCAGGTGGCCCCCCATTTAATCACAAGGGTCTTTATAAGTAAAAGGTTGAGGCAAGGGAGTCGATGTCAGAGTGATACAACTTGAGAAAGACTTAACCATCTTTTGCTGCCTTTGAAGATGAAAGGAGGCTACAAGCCAAGGAACCTAGGTGGCCTCTACAAGCTGGAGAAGGTAAGGAAATAGATTCTCCCTTAGATCCTGCAGAAAGAACACAGCCCTGCCAACATCTTTATTTTAGCCCAGTGACACCCATTTCAGCATTTGGGACTTTGCCCTCTAGTATAAATTCTTACACCAGCAAAATAAAACTACAATATTCAAGAAGAAGAGAAATAAAACATTATGTGGCTGCTAGCCTGGGAAGCCAGGGATTGGTATATGAGTCTTTTCTAGGGAGTGCTCAAAAGCAGCAGAGAAAATCAACTTTCCAGAATTCTTGGAAAATTTTATCTGAAACCTGTTCATTAAGGGGGAAATATTAAATATAAGTAAGTAAATAAATAAATAAATCTAAGCTAAATCAATAGCACACTTCAATAGGCAATTATTAAACACCTGTGGCCTGTGATTCAAGGTAAAGTGCACAAGATCAGTGGAGGTGGGATAGTCCCTCCCAGAGTGCCATGATGGAGATTTGGCCTGAAAACTTCTTTTTTTATGGCAGAAAAGAAAAAAAACAAAGATAAAAACCAAGAAGAAAAAGTGACCAGTTCCCATTTTTAGTTGTTGTCTCCCACACATCCAGACATTAGCAGGTTTTCTACCAGAGGTAAGTTACTCCACTATGATTAGGTGTGGTTGCAGTGAGACTCAGAACAACTTCCCTTACAAAAAAAGAAAAATGTACTTTCCTAGAAGTGGTTTCCTATATTACTGATTGTTTTTCCTCACATCAGTCTCCTTTTTATCTTTTCTTTATGTTTTCAAAACTCAACTTGATATCAGTACCTACATGGGCAGGTTCTAATAAGCAGGCAAAAACATATTTCTTTCCCAAAAATCCATAGACAAACATTAAGTGTCAAGGACAGATTTTTTTCCCTATAAGTTTTGAGGACCACCTACAACAGCCATGACAGCTGTGCTAATCGAAAAAGCAAACGAGGCCACAAAGGACTGTTCTTTGACCATGTAATCAATTTTCCACTCAATGCATTGTTCATTCTTGGAGACTTTAATGCCAGAATTGATTTTAACAGCCATTATAGAAATACTTAAGTCAAAGGGCTTGCAACCTTTTTTAGCATGACCAATGGAATTTTTTAAATAGATATGTGAATAAATCATTGAGTATGATTCATATGCTTTTTTAAAAAGGTTCTTTGAGTCACTGTCCAGACGCATTCTTTACAAGTAGTCAAGTGGACTAAGTAAAATCCCATACTGAGAAATAGTGCATTAGTTCAGTTTATGCTTACAAAATTATGTTTGAAACATTTGTATACCATTGCAGCAGCTCCCAGAAAATCCAATAGGTAATCAGTTAGCTTATAATGGGTGATCACTCTTCAACATGAAATCTGAGGAAGAAGTTGTGTAAGCAGTTCTGATGACAAAATGTGACCTTAATTTGTGTACAAGACAGACATTTAAAACCTCAGGAATGGAGAGATATAATAAAGAAATAATTCATTGCTGCTCAAGATGATCAAGTTAGGAGTTCTTCCATAAGAAATAAAGTGTTGAAAGAATTAAATAATTTTATGTATTTTTCAAACATTCAACGATCAAGATAGACTAACTGAAATCCTTTGCTTATTCATATATCTTCTAATAAGAGTTATTTAGGGCATTCTATGACTGCAAAGGAAAATGTACATAAAATCAAACGTAAGCCATAATTAACACAAATAGCAAGCAATCTATTGGAAAGGATACAGATTTATAGACAACTTACATGTTAAAACTTAAAAATGATAGAACTTTTAATTTGTACTCTCATGGTAGAACAATTCCTGATAAATTAGGGTGTATTTAAATCATCACAAAATGAGATTACCCAATAAGAAATTGTTTTGTCCAGGATTTTACAATATGTTGAATTCATACTTGACAAATGGCATAGAATTTCAATCACACGATTGGAACATTGCTAGCTAAATCTCATGATTAGGAAGCCTCTATCTTACTTTTGTACAGACATTCACCAGCTTCCAAAAGACCTTTGGACCTTCACTTGGCAGTATATCAGGGCTCAAACACTGTCATCATAGGGCCTATGCACAGAGTTTGTTTAGCCCGCAGTTAGTGTCCATGGAATGAGCAGTGTTATTATAGCACAAGCAGGCATCCATCAGAGTTCTCAGCAACACACCTGTCCTTAAAGAAATGTCCTTATGTGTGATAGGGTGCCGGAGTGACACAGACATGACATCCATGTTAACAATCAGCATTTGTCTGGAGTTCTGCATGCATCATAAAGCACGGCTTTAATTCCATCTTTGGTTTCAACTGGGAACAAAGAATGGGCAAAGAATGATGTCTTTCCTCATCTTTGTTCAATGTCAGTGGTGAGCACCATTCATCTTTCAGCTGAATGTGCCTCCTTTCTACTCAATAAAAACAAGACAGAAAATATTTCTAGTGTAAAATAAATGCAGTTTCATTCCAGGGAAATGGAGAGTTAAATTCCTTAAAAATGTTCATTCTTAACATGTGCATAATCCCATGAGGGGAAAAACAGTATATTTATTGAATTAATAGTCAACAGAAATTCCCAAGTTGAATATTCTATGAACTTGCCTCTGACATTGTGAAAGTTACTGATACTAAATGTAAAAGTTCTTTAAAAGTCATGTATAGAACATACTGAATAAAAATTTCAAGGAAGGAAATAGTTCGAATTACTTTCTCTTTGAAGATCAAGAGAATAAGTCAGCTTGACTGATAATATTAGATGACTTAGAGTCATGAACAAGATCTATTAAAGCATGCATTAAAAATGGCCTCACACACTCCATAGGCCCCTGACTGACAGAGGAAACAGTCTCAAACTGAAGATTTCCAGTAATCTTCAGGAAGTTTATTTGGTTATTTTTAGTCTTTATCCCTGATTTTGTAAACAAACAAACAAACAAAAAACATTTAGAAGCTACCTAATCTTCATTTGGGACAAAGTGCAGCCTTCAAAAAATCAAACATATATTCTTCTTATTCAGTATTCCCTTTGTACTCCGATTGTCATTTTCACCCTTAAAGGGAAAGTATACTCTTGATTTTACCTACAGAATACTAAATATAAGGTCAACCATGTATTCCAAAAACCATTTACTAGATTGCTGAAGTATTTAAATGGTAATAATGCACATTTCTGCATTGGGTGAGTGTATTTTGGATAGAATGGGTTATGTGTTCTGGTTCTTATATAACCTTAAAAAATGATTTGTGTCCAGTGACCTATATATTATGAGCTTCAATAAATACTAGAAACTTTAAGGTGATGGATGTGGAGAATCTTCAGGATAGCTATTAACAGGGTTTTCAGAGAGTCTTTGCCATCCAGGTATTTAGGAATTGAATGTATTATTTCTAATGAGAAAATACAAACATTAGTGATGTGTAAACCAACTTTTAAGTTTTCTTAGCCTTTTTTTATAAGCAGGTAAATACCCAACTTTCCTTTGACAAGCACCTATATTAGAGTGTTCCATGCATTGATAAGGACAAATAATAGTATGGTATTTGAGATACTGTTAGGAATTGGAGCACAATTAAAGATATAAAAACTGACCCTTAATGTATTCCTCAAGTTGACTATGTACTTCTTATTCTTTAGCAAGGAAACTCTTATAGATAAAATTACTCCATTACAAAACTAACCCCCTTAGGTAATAATACTTTGGATTCAATAATAATTGTTTTGTGATGCTGTTTACGTTATAAGCACGTTCCATATACAGTGTTTTTAATTCTCACAACTCTATGAGATGCACTACTATCATCATCACTTTTACTGTCTAGATGAAAAAACTAGAGCACTGAGAGGCTAAGTAATTGCCCACAGTCTCACAGCCAGGAAGTAGCAAAGCTGCAATTCAAATCCTGCTCCCCAGTCCATACTCTTAACCGCAGTGCTTTGCTGCCTTTGAGCATTCTTTCTTTTACTGGCAGTTCTTTCTTCTGCTTTTGCCACTCAGGGTTATATAAAGCTGTTTAAATATTGGTTGACTTCCAAAGGAGATCGCATTAATTAGTACCTAGTTCAAACTCCTTCCCCATCTCAAAGGGCCCTCTACCACGATGAACAGACCCATTTCACCGCTCTCATTTCTTGCTTAATCAAGCATACAGTCACTTAAGTACATCTTATGCTTGCTCTGTATAAGCTTGACTTTTAAAGAAATCGCATTTACTGGTATATAATCCAAGAAATATAAATAGAGACAAAAATATGTGTTTTCCCATCTTTGTCATTTGTATTTTAGAGCGACTCTAGAAGAAATAAAAGAGATTTCCTTTTCCTTTCTTGTGACTCTAATTTTATTTTTTTAAATATATTTTTATTGATTTCAGAGAGGGAGAGAGAGAGATAGAGAGAGAGGGAGAGAGAGAGAGAGAGATCAATGATGAGAGAGAATCATTGGATAATCATTGATCAGCTGCCTTCTATATGCCCTGATTGGGGATTGAGCCTGCAACCAGGAATGGACCCTGATAAGGAATCGAACCATGACCTCCTGGTTCATAGGTCGATGCTCAGCCGCTGATCCATGCCAGGCCAGGCTCATTTTAAAACGATCTTTTTTTATTTGTTTTAAATCATTAAGGATCACCACCATCCAACTGGAAGTGGGCAGAGCAGGATAGAAAAGGAAATATTCCCAAAGGCTGCCCAGAAGCTGTGTCATACCGGAATCAAGAAAGTCCTCTTTATTCTTTATGTTTTTCCTCATTTCTGGCCAGGCTTGGTCCTTCCTACCGGGATGCTGGGAAGAGGAGAAATGGCAGTCACAACTTCAGGCGCCCACCCAGGCAGAATGAAGCCTAAAGGGTCTCATCTGTGAGTCAGCAGTGAGCAGTGCCCTCGGGGGCAAGCATAGAGGAATGCAAAACTCCACCTACTTTAGAAAGATGTTCAGGAAAACGAATGCTGCACCTCAAGAGTGGGAGAGGAAACGGGGACCCTCCAACCGGGGCCGCCATGCCCACTTGCTTCCGCCCCTCAGTTCTCACTGTAAACTCTCTTTTTTTTTATCTTTTTTTTTTTATTATTATTAGTTAAGGTATTACAAATGTGTCCTCATCCCCCCCATTAACCCCCAACCTCCCCCACACACACAAACTCATGCTCCCATCCCCCCGTTGTCCATGTCCATTGGTTTGGCTTATATACATGTATACCAGTCCTTCGGTTGATCTCTTCCCCTTACCCCCGCCCTCCCCTACTTTCCTTCTGGGGATTGATAGCCTGATCGATGTTTCTCAGTCTTTGGGTCTGTCCCTGTTCATCAGTCTATGTTGTTCTCTATAATCCACAAATGAGTGAGATCATGTGGTATTTATCTTTCTCTGACTGGCTTATTTCACTTAGCATAATGCTCTCCAGTTCCATCCATGCTGTTGCAAAAGGCAAGAGTTCCTTTTTTTTTTTTTTTTTTACCGCAGCATAGTATTCCATTGTGTATATGTACCACAGTTTTCTAATCCACTCATCTGCTGATGGGCACTTAGCCTGTTTCCTCTGTACCCTCAACCAAATGTTTCCCTTTTCTTCGTATGTCTTTCCCTTTAGTCCCTGAGATACAGGCAGCACATAAAAGCATGTAAATCATGAGAGCAAGAAATCAACACATATTTTGTCCATAAAAGTTAGTCTTAGTTAATATATTATTGAAAACGTTTTTTCAGAGGAGGGCGGCCAGGTGTGGCTTCATGCAGAGCAGAGAGAAAGGAGACTGTGTGGGTTGCTTTAGCTGCTGGGCAGAGGAGGCCAGGTTAGATGAAGAAAAATACCCTATGATCTCACTCATTTATGGATAATAAAGACTATTATAAACTGATGAACAAAAATAGGTATAGAGGCAAAGCAGCATTGAACAGACTATCAAACTACAGTGGGAAGCCCAGGGAGGGTTGTGGGGGGGGGGGGGCGGGGTAAGAGATCAACTGAAGGACTTGTATGCATGCATATAAGCATAACCAATGGACACAAGACACTGGGGGGTAGGGGAGGCTGGGGGAATGTCAAGTGGGGGGGGAAGGAGACATATGTAATACTCTTTGTAATACTTTATGCAATAATACAAATTTAAAAATAAATAAATAAATAAATTAATTAATTAATTAATTAATAAAATAGATGAGCACTTCCCTCAGGACAGAGCACCCCATGCAGCTGTCCCGGTGTGTAAACTGCGCCTGCACAATAGCACGGGCTGCCCAGCCAGAGCATCAGAGCCCAGTGCAGTTGGATTGAGATGCTGAGCACTGCTGGGTCCCCAAACAGGCTCTCAGCTATCTCAGCTGTCGCTGTGGAGATTGACTTCTTGCACTGGTCAGCTTCCTCATTTGTTCACGTCAACAAAATCTGGGCCACATTAATAGAAAAGAAATATTTGTCCCCTCCTAAAATAATTGAATATGGGTCCTTAAAAAGGGGTCCTGATTAATCTCACCTACAAATTAGACATTTCTATAAGAAATACGTAAAAAGGGTCATATTTTTTAGACTCGGTTTCTCTTGAATTTTAACTCCACTGCCTTAGTATTTTAATGTAAGATATTTTCTTATGAATGTATGAACACTTTTGATATTAATGTGCTTAGCAAACCAAAGGGGTGGGGGGGAGTCATTTGGGTAAAGAAACACAAGCACAGACAGTGTTTTCATAATAAAACATTATAATCCTTAAGTACAGGCTTGTTACAGGAGACAGGAAAAGATGTTTAATTGTTCTACTGTTTTTAAAAACAGTAGTGATTTTAGTTGTGAGATATCTTCTCTGAAATGCCTATAATATTTGCTTCAACATATCCATTTCCTCATACATTATATTATTAATATTAAATTGTTGCACAAATTTTATATTTTTTCAGTTTACATCTTAAATATTGGGGCAAAATCATATAACATCTATCCTAACTACTTTATACAATAGAAGTTATATGGAAAGCATTCAGAGTGTATTTTAAAGCACCATACATTTAAATTGTAATAATAATGTCAATTTTGATTAATTTCATTTGGAATATAATGTGATATTTGTGAAAATTGTAAAGCACACAATCTTTCACCTGAAAACATTTAAAAAGTCAAATTAAGAATTCATCTAATTGTGTACTATTCATCTAATAGTTTCCTCATATGCTTTTCTAAATTGTCTAGCTTTTATAAAGCATAAATGTTATAATTTTTAATTTGAAAAGATAACATTATTAAAAAATCAAACAAATAAATCCTTTGCAATATTTCTGCTGCTTTTGAAACCTTCAGCAAAAAAATATCCAAATTAATATTTTAAAAAGCCACCAGACTTTAATTTATAAGAGTTTAGTGGACTGGATTACATAGTTATTTTTCCCATGCATGACATACTTAGTAATCATAGAAACATAAAGCCCACTTTTATCATCTTAGTAAGCTTGGTAGTAAACCTTAAGCCACATCCCCTAATCTTAAATTCCACAAGGTTGCACAAACCTTCCTTCACTATAGTTTCTTATTTTAAATAGTCTAAGTAGTAGGTTGCCTTGACCACTATTACTGCCATATAACAGAATCCATCAAAAATCCAGAATCCATCTGAATTGACAGGTGCTTTGCCTCAGTTTCATGTATCTTTACATTTATTCCTCCAATGGGAGACTTCCAAAGAAAATAAAATTAGAAGTCACCCCAAACTTGAAATTGCCTTACAATTTCCTAATATTTAAATAACTTGAAAATATATGTTTAACAAGAAATTTTGCTTAAATCAAATTGTAGAAAACACAAATAGCTAGCTCTTTGGAATGCTTTCAATTTAAACTCTTCCATAAGGTCCCATGTCCAACTTTCACTCTAAAAGTGAGCAGCAAAATACAGATGTCTCCTTTTTAAATGAACAAGTGACTTTGCTTCCTCTTTTATGGTCAACTGTTTCTTTTTCTTTTTTTTCATGGTTTATTTATTTATTTTTTTTATTTAAATTCTTCATTGTTGAAAGTTTTACATATATCTCCTTTTTCCCCCATTGACCTCTCCCCGCCCTTCCGTACATGCCCCCACCCCTCTATTGTCTGTGTCCATTGGTCATGCTCATTTGCATGGATACAAGTCCTTTGGTTAATCTCTTACCCCACCAAACTCCCCTGCCTTCCCTCTGAGATCAACTGTTTCTTTAAGTTTGTCCATGGATTCTGACTTTCCTACTTTGTACACTTATTAAAATTGTAAAGGGGTTGTCTTCTGATGTAGACTGTCATCACATGACTAATATTGATGCACTATCCTATACAAGAGTTGGCATCCCGAACAGCTTTCCATATCTTTCCACTTCATCAAATCTTCACCCTTTTCTAATCACACATGAGAGTATTTTTTTCCATCTCAACTAATAACTTCTGTTCAGATTTAATTCCAATGTTATTTGAACTCTAAATGTTGGCAGTTGTAGCATGCAAATAAAAACCTATGTAAATTAAGCATTATTGTCTATATAATAAATGTGAAAAACCATGCAGTAGCTATGCAGCCAAACCAGAGATGCATGTAACAGTACCTCATCCAAAAAGAAATGGGAGTATACATTCTGCCTAACTTCCAATTAACATCTTTACTCCAAGCTCTGAAAGTTTCATTTACCTGTAAAAATGAACCTTGCTGGATGACAAAAAGGATATTATTTTGATATTATACATAAATATTTTAAAAGCATGTGCTTAGAATACAGCATTGCCCAAACTGAATAATTTCCCTCTCTGAGTAAAAATATTTAGCAACCCTATCAACTACTTTGTTAGTATGCTAAATCATTTCTGCTACTTTCTAATGGATCAGTTAAAATTACTTTCATTTTTATCTAGCCAGCAAATTCCAGCTCTTCTTTATGATTGAGACACTAGCTATTTGACCTCATATGAGGAGTATCATGACAGTTTTGAAGCAGATAATTTCCTAATGTCAGTTATAGGACACCAAGATTTCTGATTGATCATAAGCTTTATTTAGTGAAAATACGCATTGGTATAAAATTCAAGGACTTATCAAATGCTGAATTAAATACTTCAACATAAATCTGTGTTTGCTGTCTTAAAGTGCTAGAAATTCTTATCTCTACTTATATGGGTGCTATAAATTTTACTTTGAAATGTACAGGTACTCTCTTTTTCATACAAATGAGGTCATTATTGATTGGCCTAGGAAATGGACTCCAAAGTGTTGATTTAAACTCCATTCCCTTAGGAAATTAACATTGGTGTAACAATAATAAAAATAAAATATTTTAAATACAGAATTGTATGTTTCCTCCCCTCCCCGTTCTTTTCTGGAAGTCTCTTAAGCATAGCTTAATAGCTGGCTTTAGTTTTTAAAAAAATTAAGACGCCTTGGGTCAAAAAAAAAATCAATTTGGGGAAGTAGTAATATCAATTTCCTTGGCAGAGTTGCTGAATAGAGTTTTTATTGACTCTGAATCTAACTTACTAAGAAAAATTAGTGATAGTAGCAAATGGTTGTACTATGCAAATCCCTATGATAAAACAGCAATGGCTCGTTGTTCACAGGATGGAAGTGAAAACATCTTTGAACAGTCTGAAATAATACGATTTGTTGCTTAGCATGAGATTTTGACTTGAAAGAAAAAAAAAAAAACTTAAATGACTTAAATATTTATTCAATCTCTTTACTGCCACCCAGAGTTTGTTACTTTTCTCCATTTCTTAAATATATATATCTAAGACCCCTACATAAGGAAGTAAAATAAAATGTTCTTCTTTTCTTCTTCCCATTTCACCAAATGTAGGCTGATAATGACTTTACCCAGCAAACTTTCTCTTGCCCTTACTCTTAGATCCTTTATATGTAAGAATCTAAGTTATGGAAAATTTTGGTCTACTTGGCTCGATCATTGTGCCTGCTCATGGGAAATCTCTTTTTGTGATGAGTTATCAATCTCTACCAGATGGACATTTTTAAATTATCCTTTATCCTTTCTTCTTGCTCACTCCAAAATTATTTTTATTCAGTCTCAGAATCTCCAAAATTTGTTGTCAAATCCCCCATGAAAGCATTCCTTTTGGAATGCAAACATTGGCTGGTGAACATTTAAGGATATTCTCTTTAAATCACTTCTAAAATGCCATGATGGACCCCAATGAATCTGTTGCCTGAGCTGTTGTCAGAGTTTGATGTCAAAAGAAGATTGACCTTGCTATTTCTCAGTGTAGGCTCCTTCAGAGACTCCCTATAACACTTTGGATAGAATGCCAAGATTGTCACTGTAAAATGAAGGCAATCAAAACATGACTTTCTGTTACTCCTGACTTATACTGTACAATCATTTTTTTCAACTTAATAATTCTCATAGCTTACTATTTGAACCCTTTAAATTATCAGTCCAAGCCATATTCCCACACATTGTTTCCTACATACAGAATGCCCTCCCTCAATTCCATCCTCACCAATCACACCATGATTTTATAATTAATTTCTATGGATTAACTTAAAGATACTTTTTAATCATCATTAACTATAGACAGCCTTAACTGATTCTTCCCCACAGGCACAGTTACTCACTCTACTCTATCCTTTGTAGCTCACAGCAATATATACATATACATATACTCCTATTGGGTTACTGGTAATGTTGATTGCATGTTGTTATTATTCAGCATGTTGTTCTCTCTTATTTTATCATGATCGCTCTTAAGTCATTTATCTATATTGCCTCAGCAGCTAATATAGTACTTAATAAAGAATAGCCACTAGTGTCCTGGAGAAGGGTAGGCATCTGATATGCCAACATTTTTAGACTACAACTTCCACTGCCAAATCACCCTTCTTAGTTCCTTTCTCCTTTCAGTCAATAAATATGTATTGAGTGAAAATTTATGAATATTTATTTTTTCTATAATTGATAGATATTTAACTTTTTTATACCATTCCTACATCCCTTCCCCCTAGGCACTAATTTTTGGTCTTTCAGTTGGATACTCGTATAATTTTAAACATTCGCAAATAGCTTTATTTCTTTATTCTTCAGTAAGCCAATTACCTGACTCCCTGCAGTGAATAGGGGTGCCAGAATTCCTTTCTTTACCCCTTTCTTTCAACTCTTCAATTCAGCTATATATGCTTTCTCCTTAATAAGAGTAAGTATGGTATTTATGTTTTTTATGTTCTGTGCTGTAAAGCATAATTGTCCCTCAGCATTCTTTTATATATACAAAATATTAGGGGTTATATTGTTAAGACTATGGAAATATTACACACTGCATAACCAATAATCCTATATAATAAAAGTGTAATATGCAAATAGACCAAATGGCCAAACAGCTGAAGGACCATCCCGATGACCATCCAGGACTACACTATCACACCCACTGGCACCAGGCCAGCCAAGGCAGGTGTGATGTGATTGGTCAGTGGCTGGCCATTGCTCCATGATCTAACCACAGAGGTAGGCCCAGGCCACCAGCCAGTGGGACGATCAATCAGGGGGCTCCACAATTTCCCCAAAGAGGGAGGCCCAGGCCACCAACAGACAGACTGGGCTGGTGGGCAGGGCCTCCCTCTGCGAGGGAAGACTGGGTACCGGGTGCCAGAGAGAAGCTGGTGCCAGCAGCCAGGGGAAGGAAGGCCTACTCTCTCACGAATTTCTTGCATCGGGCCTGTAAGGTACTATAATTGTGTTCCCTTTTGTATACATTTATTGTTTTGCTTTGTTTTGTTGAGTTCTGTGTTGTTTTGGGTTTTTTCTGGACATTCTACTTGCAATTTTTTTATTGATTGCCTTTGCTGGGTCCTTAAATTGTTCCAAATTCCTAAGGCTAGTATTAAATCTCTGGGAT